>NC_082728.1:38863281-39181643 GCF_030144855.1 Hypanus sabinus | reverse complement strand
TACTGTATGCTCTGAACGCTGAACTTCACCACAGACCCACGCGTCTGTCTTTTGGCATGCCATATGTTTGGATATAAAGCATGAGGAGTCTTAATGGACAAGATTTCTTCTTTCTTCCACATGATTCAGTAAGAGGGTGTGATTTGTCACAAGTCTGAATTAAAGCGAGCATACTTTTTGGAGGGAATCACTTAACTCAAAGCTCAAAATTACTTCAACAGCACCCTGGGAATCTTTTGCCGAATGGAACAAAACAAGTAACTTCACGGGGTCCCATCAGAATCATGCACCACCACAACACAGACAGACATTACTGTTGCTTTAACTCTGCTACATCAACTTGTTAGAATTGCTTACCTAACGCGTGCAAAGAGTAGCATCCTCACCAAGAATCAACAGTGCAAAAAGGGTCACTTCATATTATTTCGCTGCAGTTTTAGAAGTTACAGCTTGTTTTTATCCCCTATGGAGAAAAATTACTCGGACAAAAATGTTGAATGAATTATGGCTGGATTACCAAGATTTTCCCTGTAGAAGTGGGATGCAGGGGATTTGTTGCTACATCTACGACCAGTCTGTTGAAGACGATGAGGGTAAGGGGTGTCTCCCTCCAACAAGCAATCAAGTCCTTGTCAAATGCAGCAGAAGAAAGCAGCAATTGGATTTGGATTAAAAGGAAAGACATCAACTGGGCTGCAAGATGAAGACAGGAGGGTACAGAACTGAGAGGGGTGTATCTGGGATGCCAGGTGGCACCGTTGAGCCCTCTGGAGACGTCATGGGCGTATCAACGAAACGTCAAAGAAGGAGGGTGCCCACCTGATGACCCTGATGAAATAGCTACCCTCCTCGTCACCACTCCAAGCCTACAGCCAACATCGAGATTGCTGACTTTATCATTGGAATTGAAACATCAAGTCCTAGTAGCTCTACTGAGTAATACCCCTGTACTCTCTCCTCACTATCTACCCATGAAGATTAGTTAACCTTGTGCCTTTCCCTGTGGGAACTATAAATGTCCACTGATGTTGGTCAGCATGGAAACCGGCCCTTTTGCCTCCTGAGTCAACATTGACGATCAATCTCCAACTCCACACTAATCCTACATCAATATCTTATTTTATTGTCATCATATTCTCATCAATTTCTCAAGTCACCACTCACCTACACGCTTGGTTGAATTTACAGTTAACTATTAATCTTCCAATCTGTATGTCTTTGGGATGCAGGAGGAAACAGGGGTCCCCAGGGGAGATGCAGGTAGTCAAAGAGTGAACATGACAGGACCTGAGGTCAGGATTGAACATGGATCGCTGGCGTTGTGAGGCACCACCCTGTCATGCTAGATATTGTGCAACTTCACACCACAGCTTCTGATTGTTTCAGCATTCTGTGCCACTAACTCAAGAAATATTTTTCATTTGACTTTACTCAATTACTTCAGCAGTCCCCTCAATTCGAGGTACCTGGCCTCCTTCACAAGTGGTGAGACCACATGTGGAATATTGTGTCCAGTATTGCTTATCCTTTTATAGGACAGGCACCATTAAACTGAGAAGAGTGCAGAGAAAGTTTATGAGGATATTCCAGGACTCAAGGACTTGAGTTATAGGGAGAGGTTAGGCAGGCTAGGACTTTATTCCTTAGAACGCAGGAGATTGAGAGACATATAAAACGCATGAGAGGCACAGATAGGGTGAACATGCATTGTCTTTTTCTTAGGGGAGGTGAACTAAGAAACAATGGGCATAGGTTTAAGGTGAGAGGTGAAATATTTAAAAGGGACCGGAGGTGTGACTGCTTCATGCAAAGGGTGTGCATGTATAGAATGACCTGTTAGAGGAAATGGTTGAGGCAGACACAATAACCGCATTTAAAAGACAATTTGATAAGTACGTGGATAGTAGGGGTTTGGAGGGGTACAGACAAATGGAACCAGCTTGGTGGAGGCCTGGACAAGTTGGGCCAAAGGGCCTGTTTCTGTGCAGTATTACACTGTGACACTGTAAGCGCAAATCCTTGTAAGATTCATACCGGATTATAAAGGATGTGATCGTAAGGTTGTAGGAATGGTGTTATGGATTTCCCTATCATTTGATGAACCCATGCTTATTTAGTAAAGACTTATTGCAGATTTCCCCCTGTGCATTCATGTTTCTGAATTGTCATGGATCATTTTGATATCTTTATATGTTCCCGACATTTTCGTGTCCTGCACTTGAAGTGTAGAGCTTTTGCATAGAAAGATATTTCTCACTCCCCTGTACTTCTGTGCCTCAAAAATTACACAAAGTTCCATAGTATTTGCAATGGCAGAAATCTGTAATATTCATTTTGGAATTAGGAATATTATTTTCCTGTGAATAAGATCATATTCATATTACCAAACTCAGTAATGAAAATAATATATAATGCTAGCCTGTCATCCACTTCATTGATTTAACTATTATAAATGTAATACTGACGTGAAAATACAGTACGTTCTCAGCAAATGTAATATTGTCAAAATATTACAAAAGACAAAAGACAAGCTTGGATTTTTTTCCTTTTCTCATAAAGTGTGCTGAAGTTGTGGTCTGAGTTTAATCAGGCTAGAATTAAAAAAAGCAACGTTTCACCCCATGTTTAATATTTACTGAAAATACTATTGATTAATTTATCTGAAGAAAGAACTATTTCCACATAAAAATCACCATGTGGAAGCTTTCTTGAAAGTGAGTGATAGCTTTATGCTAGACTGAGACAGAACTTCCAGGCCAAAGTCAATTAGTAATTTAAGAGAGGCTCAATGTAATTGTAATACCAAGTAAATAAATCAAACCAGGCGACATTGCTCACGGGTTGGGCTGAGGTCATTCAGCTGATAGAAACCATATCTTATTTGCTTCTTATAAACAGAGGATAGTTCCCAATTTAAATCCCCAGCATGGTTGGATAAGTGTGCTGTTTCCCTTTTCCAGGCAACACATAAGTCTAATAAGTGACTATTTGACCATCAGAATTTCTTTTTTTGAACGTTGACAGATAGAAAATGTTTCACCTCTGTCTCTTACTCAAGTGGTACCCAAGAGATTTGGTTAAGCCCAAAATGTGCACCTAATTAAAATATTGATAAGACCAGCAAGGAAGAACACTAATTAAGAGAATGAGGAAGAAAGCTGGAATAAAACATGAGTCAAATGAAGAAAAAAAATTAATTATAAAATGTCCAAGTGATAATAGTCCAGAACTTTATTAATGAGATATTAGTTTTCTAAGCGTCCTGTGATTTGTAATGTATACTGTAATAGATAAGGTCCCAATTTAATGATAACCTATCAAATCTGGAATTGGTTGTGGGACTATGAACAGCTCTGGCCATGAATGCATTGGCCTCGGAAGGCATCATCACTGCATTAGCAGAATTTTTCAGGCTACCTGGCTGAAGAGAAACAATGAAGGAGGGTGACATGGGCAGTGTTGGGAATGACATCCTGAGGTAGGATCCCAGATCCTTGCCTAGTTATCTGAACACTCAAATAAACAGATGGCTAGATTCCTATCGCATGTTTAAAGATAACAATGGAATCCAGCAAGCCTCATGGCAGAAAGCTGAACCTGTGCTGGACTTACTTTGCAGTACTCATACATTGTGTGGCTCTGAACGTGTTACACTGGAAATGTGACTTTAGCCATGAATGTTGGTTTTAGTCTCACATGTACTGAGATGATGTGAAAAGCCTTACGTTTGTGTGTCAAGCAGATGGATTACACTGAGGTGGTTTAAAAAAGTAAACAGAATGCAAATGCTGCCTGACCTGCTGAGTTCCTCCAGCAATTTGTGTGTGTTGCTACGGTGTTGCAGTTACAGTGAATGTGCAAAGGCCACAACAAAGTAGACTAGGAAATCATGAGTTCATGAATTCATCGTTTAACATATGAGAGGTCAGCAAATTTCAATCTGTTGTTCTAGCTCAGAAGGTCATTCCCAACAGTGCCGCTGTCATACTCCTTCATGATTCTGATAACAGTGGGATAGAAGCTGTCTTTGAGTTAGTGGTTTGTGCTTTTAAGCTTTTTGATCTTCTGTCTGATGGGAGAGGGCAGAAGAGAGAATGATTGGCTGCTTTTCTGAGACAGCAGGAAGGGTAGGCAGAATCAATGGAGACAAGGTTGCTAGTGTAATGGACTGAGGTGCACTCACAATCCTCTGCAATTTCTTGCGGTCCTGGGCAGAACAACTTCCATACCAAGCTGTGAAACATTTGGATAGGATGCTTTCTATAAATATCGGTAGAGGTCATTGGAGACATGCTAAATTTCCTTCGTCTCCTGAGGAGGTACAGGTGGCTGGTGTGCTTTCTTGGCTGTAGCCTCCACATGACAAATTTACAGCTAAGAACTAGAAGCTCTCAATAATCTCCACCTCTGCAACGCTGACAAAAAACCAAGCTTACACTCCAGTCTGCTCTCTGAAGTGAAAAACTAGCTCCTTCATTTTGATGACACTGTTTGAAAGGTCATTATCTTGAGACTATGCACTAGGCTCTCTATCTTCTTCCTGTAATGTGTCCTATCACTCTTTGAGATGCAGCCCACTACAGTGGTGTCAGCTGCAGACATAAATAGAGCTATAGTGGAATTGAGCGGCACAGTCGTGAGTGTATAGGGCAGGGGTGGGCAAACTTTTTGACTTGTGGGCCACAAAGGGTTCTAAAATTTGACAGGGGGGCCGGACCAGGAGCAGATGGACGGAGTGTTTTGGTAATACACCTCATAAGAGAAAATAAAATATCATGGGATATGTAGAAAACATGTGCTTTAATTTCAATTGAAAATGAACAAACGCATTACAACAAAATATCTGTCTTTGAAGTCCCATGGTATTTAGCTATTTATTGAAATGACTTTTAAAGCACTGAAAATTAAATGAATAAAATACAGCTTTTTTAAATTGTAACAGTTATTATTTTAAAGCACTGAAAATTCTGTTATCCTTCAAGATATTATCATCATCACTCTCCTCCTGACTGTCTTTATTTCAAAAACGGTAGGAGATGCAGGTCTACTTGTCCTGCTCCTTCTTATTCAATTGTCCCCTGTGCCAAAACTCAATAACGACCAACACAAGGACAGAACGGTGACAGCGCGCCAGTATGCGGAGCGCGTTATTTGATCTGGAGCGCATTTTTTATTTTGAGAATGTACGTGCACCTGCGCACTACTCATGTCCATCACTTAACAGAAATGACATGTAACATGTAAGGCTTATTGAAAAAAATATTTTCAAATGCATTTTTTACATAACACAACGAAGAAACTTATTTTTAATTTCAGTGGGAACAGTGTTGTCGGTCTCCCTTTTTAGCCAGCGCATCAAAGTCTGGATTTAGTTTTGTTGTGGCGATTCTCAGGATGGATCTGAGGTGTTGGTCAGTTAACTTGGATCTGTGGCTGGCTTTGTTGATGTTCATGACGCTGAACGCCTGTTCACACAAATAGGTTGAGCCGAAGAAAGAGTAAAGCGCAAATGTGGAGTAATACGCTGCACCTCAACAAAGGTCAATGTGTAGCGGTGTGCTACACGCAGCGCTAAAATTACGACATGGAGTTGGTAACTGCAGTCGAAGAAAAAAACTTTATTCGAAATGCCCAGCCTCACTTTTAAGCCTCCCTCAACCTGCCTCCTGTGGCGCAGAGGCTCCAAAGCTCTGTGCTCGCAAATCCCCGCAGGCTATCTCCCTTAGCCGGAACGCTAGCTAATTGTGAGCCGGTTCGGATGTGCCAGGAAATGGGTCGCCACAAATGTATATAGAGTGCGTCATCTATTGGGAAAACCCCAGAATTGCAGGGGAAAATCGTTAACAAGGTTTATTAATATAATTTCATCAAGTTCTGCGGGCCGGATTAAAAAGCTTAACAGGCCACATATAGCCCCCAGGCCGTACTTTGCCCACACCTGGTATAGGGACTACAGTAAGGAGCTGAGTTCAAAGTTCAAAGTAAATTTATTAACAAAGTACAAATATCTCACAAATACCTTGTGATTCATTTTCTTGCAAGCATTCACAGTAGAACTGAGAAATACATTAGAATCAATGAAAAATCAAACACTATTTGATAACCAACTCTTTGATATTGCTGACATTGAATGAGAAATTGTTGTTGTGGCACTGTCAACCAGATTTTCAATCTCCTTTGTTTATGCCAATTCTCTCCACCTTTGATTCGGCTTTCAACAGTGGTGTCATCAGCAAATTTCAATCTGGCATTTACAAACTTAAATATTGCATTGATGGCGATTAAGGATGAGGTGTTGCTTCATCTCCTCAAAACAAGAGATTCTGCAGATATTGGAAATCTTGAGCAACACGCATAAAATCAAGATGGCGCTAGCAAACAATGCAACCAATGCCAACGCATACAGTCCTGCATACAGTTCACAAAACTACTCCTTTTTCAAATATGATCCTACAACTAAGCTGTGTATGATTGAAACCTGTGATTTACATTTTGATTGTGTATTTTCAGGCCAATTGATTGACCTGGCGTTTTGCTGTCTCTGAGGGAGTTCAGTGAGGTTCGGTGTGGAGGGTGTGGCCCAGAGGGCTGGAAGACGGGAGACGGGGCACAATCCCATGATTGACTCCATTGCTTCTCCCCTATTGAGGCGTCGAGCAAGGTTGAAGTCGACGAGGGCAAGAGTGGAGGATGGGCGGGTGTTTGCTGCCATCTACCTGAGTCTGATCAGTGTTCCACTCCCTCTCCCTAGCTGCTGTTGGAGGAAAGTGCAGGAGTCTCGGGTGCCACATTACCAGGATAGATCGGCGAGGCTGTGGACTCAGTTTGGGGGACATTGAGTTTCATGTTGCATGCATTCCTGGATTCTGGTTACTCTTTTTTGTTGCTTTTGAGTGGTTTGGGGTGATCAACGTGGACTGGGGCAGTTCAGTGAGGAGTGGCCGTGTGGCCTGCAGTGGGTTAGCAGCACAGCACTGAAGTGAACGAAACTGAATGCCATTGGAGCCCCGGTTTGATGTTTGGTTCTACGTGTTGTTCACTTGTTTGTTCTTTTTCCATGTGTTGGGGGTTTGATGTTTTCCTGAATGGGTTCCATTGTTTCATAGCTACCTGTGGGTGGACAAATCTCAGAGTTGTATTCTATACTGTATACATAAATAGATAATAACTGAACTTTGAATAAATTGCTGTTCAACATTTTCATATGAGTTAAATTGTCTTTTCCTAAACTTCACTTTTATTATCCTTAATTATTTGGATGGAGGTTCGGAGTTGTTGGCACTACTGTATATATTTGACATTATGCAATGGCCCATGTTGGTTAGTGTTTTTTTTCTTCTCTTTTTTTTTGGGTTTTTAAAAATTTCTTTTGTTCATAAATACTATGAGTTTGGGAGGTTATATATATATATATATTGATTATCATATATTCGAATGCCTACTTAAACTATTAACTACGTACTCTCAAACTCTCTTTATTCATGTTTCATTTGTGTTTGCCTAAAAATCAATAAAAAGATTTAAAAAGAAATTGCTGGAGGAACTCAGTAAGTCAGGTAGCATCTAAGGAGGGGAATAACAGTCAATGGTTCAGGCCAAGACCTTTCATCATGACTGGAAAGGAAGGGGTCCCAAGCCAGAATAAGAGGTGGGTGAAGGGAAGGAGTGGGTGAAGCTGATCGAGGATAGGTGACACCAGGTGAGGGGAAAGGTAGTGGTCTGGGGAGAAGGGGTGAAATGAGAAGCTGGGATGAGATAGGTGGAGGAGGTAAAGGGCTGAAGAAGTAATCTAATTGGAGGATAGTGGACTGCTGAAGAAATGGAAGAAGGAGAGGGACTAGACAGAAGCGATGGGCAGGTGAGGAGAAGAGAAGGAATGAGGAAATGGTGAAAGGATGACCAGCACGGGGAATGGAAAAAGAGGGGGAAAGTAAATTACCAAAGTCGGAGAAATCTATGTTCATGCCATCTCATTGGAGGCTCATCAGAGAGAATCAGAGGTTTTGTTCCACCAACTTGAGTTGCCCCTCCTTACTGATTATTGGTGGAGGAGTCAAATAGTTGGGTGTACACCTCAATAACAGCCTTGACTGGAAAACCAATACCATGGCTGTTTACAAGTAGGGGATGAGCAGACTCTATTTTCTCAGGAAGTTGATATCCTTCAATGTGTGCAGCAGGATGGTGGCGATCTTTTACCAGTCTGTTGTAGCAAATGCAATCTTTCTTGCTGCTTTATGTTGTGGCAGGAGCTTCGGTGCTGGTGATGCAAAAAGACTAAATAAACTCATCAAAAAGGCTGGATCCATCTTTGACTGCAACCTGGACTCTTTTGAATTAGTAGTACAGATGAAGTCACTGAAGAAACTGTTATCTGCTATGGACAACCTGGCACATCCTCTCCATGACCTACTGAATAAAGGCTAATTTTACTTGTGCGTACGGGCTGCGCCGCAGCCTGTGGCATAACCCTGATTTTCACTTCTGCGTCGCTCTAGGCCGTAGCGAGCATGCTTCGGTGTGCGCCAAAACGCTAGTTGGCGGTGGGGTTTCTATGCCACTGTGTTCAGTTTCTTCATGAGAGACATGGACGAGGAAATGCATTTCAAACATTTTCGCATGTTGGCTGGTAGATTTGATGATTTGGTTCGTCTATTTCGTAAGCGTGTACGCACAGCCTGCAAACATGGCGGAGAAGAAGCAACCGGAAATGTGTAGGAGGAAACGCGATGCTACCTAGCGGACCAATCACAGTTGTTGCGGTCTGCCTTGCCGTGACGCGTGAGTAACTTTTCTGGAGAGGCACACGTCACCCTACGGCGTAGGATACAGCATAGGTACAGCATAGGGTACGCGATACCTACGGCATAGATACGACGCACAAGTATAAATCAACCTTAAGCAGTGGAACACCTTTGCGAACAGACTCGTTCAGCTCTGCTGTCACAAGGATCGTTACAGAAAATCTTTCCTATCAAATGCATAAGCATATGCAACATTTCATCTCTGAGCAACAGGAGAACACACAGCATAGTACAATGGTCTCTGTTTTATTATTTCATACATTATTATTACACAATATTGTACATTGATATATTATTTATATTATTGTGTATATTGTAATTAATTAAGTCTGCACACTGCTAATTATGCATTTAAATGTTGCTGCTGTAACAAAAGAATTTCCCACTTGGGATCAATAAAGTACATTGTTATTGGTCAGGAAGTCAAAATTCCACTTGCAGAGGTGGGTGCACTGTTTAGGAGTCTGGAGATAAGTTTGGTTGGAATTTTGAGTTGCTGACGTTATAATTCAAATTCAATGGACAGGCTGTGCTCAAGTACTTATAGTAGTAGGCTTGGTATGAATCTGTGGGTAAGGCTGTTTCATATTAGCCATGATTTTCACAGCTCCTGGATATACCTGACACGGAGCCTGTCTATCTGTGCTGGGAGGGATGGCCTCCAGGTCAATGGGTGTCTGGTACAAGGCTAAATTCAGTTTCCCCAGACTCTTTGACATGTCTTTAATTTTTGTATTAAAAGAGCTCCCTCTAAAATATGTTCAAACTGATTAAGGCCCCTTCAATGCATTTTCGTCTATGTAATGCCAGTTATTATAATAGTGTGCAAACAAATTTCTGAGCAGTAGTTCTCAATCAACATAAATCCACCCATTAAAGGTCAACCCATTTTTTGCATGCCATGAATATAATAATATATTTACAGCATATTAATTCTCTGGTCCAATCATTCAATATGTGCTGTATCAAGTTCTCAGTACTAATGTCAAAACACAATGCAGATGTCACTTTTCAAGACTTTAATAATGTTTGCTTGAAACTCAGAATATGATACACTCCAGTGCTTCTGACCTTCTCACAAGAAGCCAAACTCCCCAAAGGCAGATAGATTCAGTTCAAAGTGTAACTTATCTGATCTGTAACATTTCAGCACAGTGATTTCTCTCACTCCCTTGGTTTGACCATTAAAAAATACATTCCATGGCGTTTTTCACTGATGTGTCGAACCAGTGTCAGCTTACAAGCAGTCTGAACAATATTTTTCACGGAAATTTAAATTACTGAAAATCAAATGGACACCTAAGTCACTAAAATTAATTTCAAGTACTCCCATAAATCTACCTTCAATATTTTTGAGAAGGTACAATGCAATAACTTATTGAATTATATAATTTTAGATTGGTTACAATATCTTGGTTATAAAGAGTGGAAGTATGCTTGCACCCAAGAAGAGTGTTAAATGCTAAAAAATGTAGATGTCTAACTATAGAAAAGTATACTGTAAGTTGGTTGAGGATTGACAGTATAGGATATATGCGATATGTAGATCTTGGAGGGAGTTCACCGTCACTGTAATGGGCATTTTAAGCGGTGAAGTGTTGGTTGATGTCAGGAAAAGAGTTGTTTTCGTATCGCTTTATTTATTGCCAATCGTTTATTATTTTGCTAATTTTGTTCTCAGAAGATCAATTAGCCTTATATTCAGGATCGTGGTCTGTTGCTGATTTGAATGTGAAACTTGAAAGTACATTGTATTTATATGATTCAGTCCAACAGTTCACCATAGCATGGGAACCCTTGGACACTTTGGTACTCCAATGATTCAACTTATTGGTATTCCACAGAAGAGCAAGGGATCGGCTAATACTCATAAGTCTTCTAACAGTAATTTCTATTTTTGGTATTTCTAATATAAAAATGAGAATAAATATAATGAATTCATCAGCTCTGACAGTATTTTGATCATCCCCATCAAAATTATTATGATAATTAATGAATTGTTGCAAGTGTTGAAAAAAGCATTGTGAAGGAGCAAACTTTGATGAGAAGATGAGTGATTGAACTGGATTTTTCACTGACAAAGGGTGACACATTCAGCAGTAGGACTCAGAGGTCCAAAATTCTAAGCAAATTCCAAAGGCCAATTTATCATTCCTACAACAAAAACAGAGTATGCTGGAAATGTTGAGCAAGTCAG
Organism: Hypanus sabinus; assembly: GCF_030144855.1. Lineage (NCBI taxonomy): Eukaryota > Metazoa > Chordata > Chondrichthyes > Myliobatiformes > Dasyatidae > Hypanus > Hypanus sabinus. The sequence goes on along the minus strand of NC_082728.1, from coordinate 39,170,642 downwards.
TCAGTAACAGCAGAGAGAGAGATATAGAGCTCACTTTTCAGGAGAAAAAAAATCATCTGAAATTCTGGTGAAGGCTTATTAATCTGATAAGTTTACTCTGTTTCTCAAAGTCCAGGTGCAATGGATGCAGTCCCACCCATTCTCGGCGTTTTTTTTGTTATTATTTCATGCTTCAAGTATCTGCTCTACTTCTCTTAAACACACAAACAAGAAGTGGCCATCAAGATTTTGGACTTTCAGATACAACTATATTGAGGCTACATCACTTTTTTGGGGGGTATGGGAAGTATCTAAAGGCATGATTTTGAAGAAATGTAGAGGAAATAAAAGATTAGCTTTTTTTTTGTTATGTCAGTACATCGAAACATGGAGTGAAATGCATCATTTATGTCAAATCAAATCTGTGAAAATTGTGTCGAGCAACCTGCAATGTTAATGTGCTTCTGATGACAACAAAACATGGACTCAAATTCACTCACCTTAACATCGATAGAATGTGGCAGGAAACTGAAGTACCCAGAGAAACCACACATGGTCACACATGGTAACTCCTTACAGACAGCAAAGGGAATTGAAACTCAGCCTTACACCTGTCACTGTAAAGCCACTGCACTAACCCTAACACTAGGGTGCCACCCTACTATCAGTATCAATGAAGAATAACTGAATGGAGTCAATCTAGCATCAATGCTTCTGCTAGTATCTGCATGCACATGTTTGCATGTTTTACATTAAAAATATTTTTAAACAGTCAAACGTAATTAATTTTCAGTTTATGGGACAACACTGGTTGTTCCAACTTATTGGTTGGTTTGTTTGTTAACAGAACTAAATGTTTATTCTATTGTTTCTATTAAAATATTTAAATATTTAATATTTAATATTTAAATACGTTCTTTACATTTGTGAAATAAAATGGGTTTAATGAACACAGAACGAGGATGATATCCTCATTACCTTCATGCACCATAAACTAGTCATGGGTTAAATATACAACTATCCCGAAAGAGTAAACACCCTTGCTGTATAACAATGTGAGCTGAGCTGCCCTGAAGGCTCAGCGATAAATTATGGGTCCTGAGTCATCCAGCCCAGCAAGTTCCACCTTTTATTCCTATTCAGTGCTGAATTAGCAGTCTTAGTCAGGCCAGTAACTAGGATGTTGCAATGACTCAGAAAATGACATTTTAACATTGAGTGTATGAGTAACTTGAGACATGTGGCCATACACTGCTCTGGAGGAAGAAATAACCCTGGGCTCACAAAGCTCCAAACCCTGAGATTTTCCTCCCACTATTTCAGGGTGTGCTTTTGACTAATATTTATTTCATAATTAATCAATATCTGTATTATTGTTTTATTGCCAGGATAGGAGAATATAATAAAGGTGAAGGTAGGTCTTTCTTGATGTAGTCATTCCGATCTTCCGGGATGGTCAGAGTGCCGCTGGGTGAGGAGACGCGGGAGACAGAAGAGCTTCTGCAGATGCTGGAAGTCTGGATCAGTCTCATAAAATTCTGGAGGAACTGAACAGGTCAGTCAGCATCTATGGAGGGAAATGAACAGTCAATGTTTTAGGCTGAGACCCTTGATCAGGATACATGAGGTACAAGAGCCTGAACACCAACACTCAGTTATTCAGAAACAAGTTCTTCCTGTCTGCCATCATGAACCCACAAACACTGCCTTGTTATTCTTGCTGGTGGAACACAGCAGGCTAGGCAGCATCTATAGGGAGAAGCGATGTTGACGTTTCGGGCCGAGACCCTTCGTCAGGACTAACCAAAAGGAAAGATAGTAAGAGATTTGAAAGTAGAGGGGGGAGGGGGAAATGCGAAATGATAGGAGAAGACCGGAGGGGGTGGGATGAAGCTAAGAGCTGGAAAGGTGATTGGCGAAAGTGATACAGTGCTGAAGAAGGGAAAGGATCATGGGACAGGAGGCTTCAGGAGAAAGAAAGGAGGGGGGAAGCACCAGAGGGAGATGGAGAACAGGCAAACAACTAAATAGGTCAGGGATGGGGTAAGAAGGGGAGGAGGGGCATTAACGGAAGTTAAAGAAGTCAATGTTCATGCCATCAGGTTGGAGGCTACCCAGCCAGTATATAAGGTGTTGTTCCTCCAACCTGAGTTTGGATTCATTTTGACAATAGAGGAGGCCATGGCTAGACATATCAGAATGGGAATGGGACGTGGAATTAAAATGTGTGGCCACTGGGAGATCCTGCTTTTTCTGGCGGACTGAGCGTAGGTGTTCAGTGAAACGGTCTCCCAGTCTGCGTCGGGTCTCACCAATATATAAAAGGCCACACCGGGAGCACCGGACGCAGTATACCACACCAGCTGACTCACAAGTGAAGTGTCGCTTCACCTGGAAGGACTGTCTGGGGCCCTGAATGGTGGTGAGGGAGGAAGTGTAAGGGCAGGTGTAGCATTTGTTCCGCTTACAAGGATAAGTGCCAGGAGGGAGATCGGTGGGAAGGGATGGGGGGTACGAGTGGACAAGGGAGTCGCGTAGGGAGCGATCCCTGCGAAAAGCAGAAGGGGGGGGGGAGGGAAAAATGTGTTTGGTAGTGGGATCCCGTTGGAGGCTGGTGGGGTGGTAGGTAAGGACATGGGGAACCCTAACCCGAGTGGGGTGGTGGGTGGATGGGGTGAGGGCAGATGTGCGGGAAATGGGAGAGATGCGTTTGAGAGCAGAGTTGATGGTGGACGAAGGGAAGCCCCTTTGCTTAAAAAAGGAAGACATCTCCTTCGTCCTGGAAAGAAAAGCCTCATCCTGAGAGCAGACGCGGCGGAGATGGAGGAATTGTGAGAAGGGGATAGCCTTTTTGCAAGAGACAGGGTGGGAAGAGGAATAGTCCAGGTAGCTGTGAGAGTCTGTAGGTTTATAGTAGATATCAGTAGATAGGCCGTCTCCAGAGATGGAGACAGAAAGATCAAAAAAGGGGAGGAAGGTGTCGGAAATGGACCAGGTAAATTTGAGGGCAGGGTGAAAGTTGGAGGCAAAGTTAATAAAGTGGACGAGCTCAGCACACGTGCAAGAGGCAGCGCCAGTGCGGTCGTTGATGTAGTGAAGGAAAAGAGGGGGATGGATACCGGTATAGCCTTGGAACATGGACTGTTCCACAAAGCCAACAAAAAGGCAGGCATAACTGGGACCCATACGGGAGGAAGTGGGAGGATCCAAAGGAGAAATTATTGAGAGTAAGAACTAATTCCGCTAGACGGAGGAGAGTGGTGGTAGAGGGGATTTGGTTAGGTCTGGAATCTAAAAAAAACCGAAGAGCTTCAAGACCATCTCGGTTGGGGATGGATGTATATAGGGACTGGATGTCCAGGGTGAAAATAAGATGGAGGGGGCCAGGGAACTTAAAATCATTGAAAAAATTCAAAGCATGAGAAGTGTCACGAACATAGTTGGGAAGAGATTGAACAAGGGGAGATTAGACAGTGTCAAGGTATGCAGAAATGAGTTCAGTGGGGCAGGAGCAAGCTGAGACAATAGGTCTACCTGGACAGGCAGGTTTGTGGATCTTGGGTAGGAGGTAGAAACGGGAAGTGCGGGGTGTGGGAACTATGAGGTTTGTGGCAATGGATGGGAGATCCCCAGAGCTAATAAGGTTGGTGATGGTATAGGAGACAATGGCCTGGTGCTCCTTAGTGGGATCATGATCAAGGGGTAAATAAGCCACAAGAACTGGGTTAATGCTCGAAGTCTCCACAAATCCTGAAAGACCCATCCTATTTGAGGACCAGAGCTGCTAGAGTTGCTGGTTCCAGTACCTTACTTTGAACTAGTCTTTTCAATTCAGCCTCTGTCTTTGTGTGGAACAAGTCTTACCTTCAGGCAGTTGGGTGTTGAGTTGAGCTTAACAGTGATTCCTTTCATTTTGCCCAGTTCTCCATTGAATACTTCTGTGTGTTTCTTCAATACCTCTTGTAGACCAGTGCCCCCACCAATCAAGTGCATTTCATGCCAGATGAGTTTGAGCTGCTCCAACACGAGTAGCTCAGAGGAGCTGGATGACTACCTTTCACAATGCACAGTGGAAGTTTCACTCTCTGTTCAATAATCTGCACTGTAACATGTACTACTGGAACAGCCTCACCGCTATAAGTCTTTAAGGTCAACCTTGCCCCTTCTGGGGTGAGAGGCTGCCCTTGTAAACTGTCTATGACACCAGTGATATTACAGCACCCGTATCTATCTGCATCCTCACTCCGACCCCATCCAATCACAGGGTCGCCCAATAGCTGTATTAGTGTCCTGAAAGCAGATAAAACATGCAAAGCTTCTTCAACAGCAGAGTGAGAGTCACTCAGTCCATCCTAAATATGCTCCATCTTATTCACATGTTTCTTTTTGTTTTCTCAAAAGTCATTTTTCTTTATTAATGTTTCTGGTTAACAGTATATTACAAATGTGTTCAATATGTCCCCTTTTGCCACAGCTTTGACAATCTGAATCCTTATACCATCATTTTTTTGTTGAATGTCCAGTTTTGCTACAATGGTAGCATTGATTGCCAATAGCTTTCTTACCCTCAAAGTCAGTAGAAACTTTATGAACTTGGGAAGATGCACTTAATGTTTGTGCTTCTATATCCGCCATCTCCATTGATGGACTAATCTCAATTGCCTTCTGTAATGTTAGCTTTGCCTTGGGTAAGCAAACATTTCTGAATTACCTTACTTTGCAGACCACATATGAGTCTATTACATAATGTGGCATTCAGCAACTGGCCAAAATCACAGTGTTCAGGCAATTTCTTCAGCACTGTCACAAACTGCGAAACAGTTTCACCTGCCTCATGATTTTTTTTAATAAAATCTAAACCTCTCAAAAGTAATCAAAGGATTAAGTTAATAGTGGCCTTTAAGACTTTAACTATGTCTTCATAAGGCTTATCGCCAGGCTTAGCAGATTGCACTACACTGCGTAATAACTTAAATGTTTTTGCACCCATCACAGTCAGAAAAATTGGAACATGAATATCATCTGAAATTTGATTTGCTTGTGCAAAATATTTACATATTTCTGTACAGGAAATCCATTGCTCTGTCATTTCATCATATGGCCCCAGATTTCCAAACATGGTCACCATTTCAAACACCATCACGTTCCAGAAAAGTTAACTAGTCTTATTCATCTCTCTCTCGTTCCTCTTGTATTTAGCCATCCAGTTCACATTCTTGTCCCTCAGATTCTTCACTCAGCATGCTTCCTGCTGCCATTTTATTTTCGCTCATCTGCATTCACCTCCAACACTGCTCATGGACTGTTCTTGGCGAAGAGAACAAAACAATAACTATCGCATGAGGATTTGTCACTTGTCATCAGAGGTTATGTTTGTGGAACTGGGAAGCTGGGTGGCTGTGAATTCACACGGGAGAGACGGGGAGGTGAGAAACAAACGTGCTGCTCTTTATTTTGCTTGTAAGTCATCTACCCAGAATGTCCTCTCACATTCCGTTCTGTACGTATCATACAGGGAAGCTTGATGGCAACCCATAACGGTCAAAATATACATGAATACATATCAGGGCCCTTTTCTGGTTGTCTGCTGGTGACTAGTGGTGTTCGTACTTTTTACATTATATGTTAATGATCTAGATGATAGAATGATGGCTTTGTGGTAGTGTAAGGAAGCAGTGTGTCTGCAAAAGAACTTGGACAAGTTAGGAGAATGGCCAAAGAAGAGGCAAATTGAACCAAAGTGTAGGGAATTGTATAGTCATGCACTTGTTGGAAGCAATAAAGTCTACTTTCTAGATAAAACAAAATCAGAAATTGGAGGTGCAAAAAAACTTGTATTCCTAAAGGCTAACTTGCAGGTTAAGTTGATGGTAAGGAATGTAAATATAAAAACAAGGATATAATTCAGGGGATAAATCACACGTATGAGTATTGCTATGGAATAAAGGGAATTACGGAAATGTTGCATCCTCCTGTAAGACCCATGGAGGAGGTCTGTGTTACTACAGCAACAAGAACCTCGGTAGTATAGCCCGCTGCTCACTACAGACAAAGTTTTTAATGGTGAAGTGCAGAGCTTCTACTTACCGAGGGAGTTCACTGTCATTGTGATTGTGTGTGTTTACATCCACCCCCAACCCCCCGTGCTGCTGCTGGGGAAGTGCTGTAGGAGCTCGACATTGCCATCTGCTGCTTCACAGCCCCCCCCACCCCCGATGACGTCTTCATTGTTGCAGGTGACTCCAATCACGCCAACGTAAAAGCAGTCCTGTAGCGGTGTGCTACACACAGCGCTAAAATTACGACACGGAGTCGGTAACTGGCTAATTGTGAGCCGGTTCGGATGTGCCAGGAAATGGGTCGCCACAGTCCTGCCACAGCTCTACCAGCACGTCAACTTCACAACCAGAGGAAGAATATATTAGAACTGGCTTATACCAATAATGTGGAGTCTATAAGGCTCTCCCCACCATCACTTTGGATACCCGGACCATGTATCCATTTTGCTAATCCCCGCATATAGACCACTGTTACACAAATCAAAAACAATTGGCAGGGAGGTCAGGGACTGGCCAGTTCAGAGCTGCCAGACTGCTTCAGAAGCCCAGACTGGAGGCGGCTACCTACAATCATCTCATCAATATCAGGCATCAGTGACTGACAATGCATTGAGGACGTTACCATTATTAAACACTAGACTGTTAGGGCAAAACAGAGGTCATGGCTGACTTTAGAGGTTTGTGCACTGCTTGGGGATTGGGTCGCTGCTTTTGGATCGGGGGACAGGATAGGTCGCGATCTCCCGTGCCATCAGAAAGGCAAAGCGTGACTAAGCACAGAAAATCCTTGTGACATCAGGGATGTTTGGCACACGTGGCAAAGTATACAGACCATAACTGATTATACACGTCAACGACAGTGATGCCTCCCTTCCTGATAGGCTGAATGCTTTCTGTGAACGATGTGACATTAAGGAAAGCCCCCCACTCTTCCTGAAGAACTTGCACCCTATCTGGCTGTAGATGAGGTGAGGAAGACCTTAGCCAGGGTTAAACCCCACACAGAGCTGCAAGGACAGACAGCATACCTGGTCAGGTGATGAGGGACTGTGCTGCCCAGCTAACACAGGTCTTAACAGACACCTCTAATATCTCACTGAAACAGTCCACTGTCTTCAAGGTAGTGACCATCATTCCGCTCCTCCAGAGAGCAAAGGTAACTGGCCTAAATGATGACTGCCCAGTAGCGCTGACTTCAATGATCCTGAATTGCTTTGAGCAGTTGGAAGTGGATTGTGTAAAGTCCCACCTTCCAGCTACATCAAATCCTTTCTGGTTTGCCTGCTGCTCAAACTGGTCCACTGATGATGCAGTAGCCTTGAATCTCCACTCCGCTCCGCTCTGTCCTGCCTAGAAAATCATGCCTCTTACACCAGGATGTTAATCAATTACTTCACCTTGGCGTTTAGCAAGGTTACGTCTCTGGTGGGTACATTGTCCTTGTTGGGACTCAACGCCCCTCTCTGTAGTTGGATCTTGGACCTCTTGGTGGAAAGACCCCAGTTAAGAAATTTGATAAAAACATCACTAAGAATACCTTTCCTGAGGTAAACTGTGTTAAATTATTGCCACAAACAGTGAAGGGATGAGCAATGGTGAGGTGAGTTTGGGGGATGAGCCGAGATGGTGTGTTGCAGATAGAGTACTGATGCCCGTACAACTGGCCTGGGTGTGAGGTTGGATTGCTCTGGGTTCCAAGTGGACTTGAAGAGCTTGAGAGTGGCTTTGGGCTGACGGTAAAATCTGGGCCCGGAGCGAGTTGCTGGACAGTGGAGCCTTGCACTGTAGTGGTGCCTGGGTCCTACTGCGAGGTGCAAAACGCTCTTTAGACAATTTAAACTCCAGTCCAGACCAGAAGCAAGAGCTGATTTCGCTCACTTTCCATGATGTTTACTCCTGGTGGAACCTTTCACTGTTCCGCTGTTTGGTCAATTTAAACGCTGGCCCAGACAGGGTGTCGGGATCCGAGGCAAGATCCAATTTCACATGTTCTCCATGATGGTCGCTCCTCTCTCTATGGCGTTGAGGCTATGAAGATGGTCCTGTCTGTTGTGCTCCATGCCCACTAATATGATGAACTGATAAGCAAAGCTTTGGGCCTACTTTGGATTGCTCCAGGGCTCGGATCTGAGGACTCATTTCTGGTTCATTTTGTTGTTATTCACTTCAATTGTTCGCATGATTTGCATTTTTGTTTTCTCTGTACTTCGGGTGTTGGTCTTTTATTTTTATTTTTATTCTTTTTTTCTTTAGTTGGGTTCTTTCGGGTTTCTTGATTTGTGGCTACCTGTGAGCAAACAAATCTGAAGGCTGTATAATTTGCATATTCTTTGATAATAAATGTCCTTTGAATCTTGAGTTAGTTGGAGTTGGCAGCAACATCTCAAACGCCATCATGCTGAGCACTGGTGCGTCCCAGGGTCGTGTGCTTAGTCTGCTGCTGTTCATTCTGCTGATCCATGACTGTACTGCAGATTCAGCTCAAACCACATCATCAGGTTCACTGATATTACTAAAGGAGTTGGTCTCATCAGCAACAGTGTGTTGCTGTGTTGACATTCAGAGAAGAGGTAAAGAGGCTTGTCAACAACCTGAGCCTCAAAGTGGACAAGACAAAAAAGATAATTATGGACTTCAGGAAGGCACAAGTCAACTCCTCTCCATTGCACATCAATGGCTCTGGTGAGGAGAGAGAGTGAAGAGCAAGAAGTTCCCTCTTGTGGATATAACGGAAAATCTAACCTTGACCTACGACACCAAAACACTAGTCGAGAAGGCACAGCAGCGTCTTCACATTCTGAGGAGACTGAGAAGTATAAGACTCCCCACCCCATTCTATCAACTTTCGACTGGAGCTGCATCAAGAGTGTCCTGACTGGCTTCATCATTGTGTGATGCAAGACCCTACGGAGGATAGTAAAAACTGTGATGATTATTGGATTCTCCCTCCCCCCCCCCCCATTGTGACATTTGCTAGGAGTGTGCAGACAAAGCATTGTTGAGGATCTGTACCACCCATCTCCCAATCTCTTTGATCCACCACCATCAGGATGGAGGTACAGAAGCATCAAGACTTGGTGACAGTTTCTTCCCTCAGGCCATGAGGTTTAAAATTACTCTGTCAGCACAGAGATCTCTCACTAGGACAGGGAGCGGTTTACTATACTGTTTACGAGTTATTGTTTACCTATGCTATTCAAAGTTCAAAGTGATTTTATTATCAAAGTACATGTATGCCACCATATCCAGCCCTGAGACTCATTGTCTTGCAGGTATACTCAATAAATCCATCAAATAATAACCATAACAGAATCAAGAAAAGACTGCACCAACTTGGGTGTCCAACCGGTGTGCAAAAGACAATAAACTTAGCTAATACAAAAAGAAATAAATAATGATAATTGATAAATAAACAATAAAATAGAGAACATGAGATGAAGAGTCCTTGAAAGTGAATCCATAGGTTGTGGGAACATTTCAATGGTGGGGCAATTGAGTGAGGTTATCCCCTTTGATTCAAGTGCCCGGTGGTTGAGGGGTAATAACTGTTCCTGTGCCTTGCAGTGTGAGTTCTGAAGCTCCTGTACCTCATTCCTGATGGCAACTGTGAAAAGAGAGAATGTCCAGGGTGGTAAGGTCCCCTGCTTTGCTCAACAACGCTCCATGTAGATGTGACCAATGGTGTGGAGGGCTTTACCCGTGAAGGACTGGGCCATATCCACTACTTATTGTAGGATTTTCTGTTCAATAGCATTGATGCTTCCCATAAGGCCGTGATGCAACCAGTCAATATGCTCTCCACTACACACCCGGAGAACTTTGTCCAAGTGCTAGCTGTCATGCCGAATCTTTGCAAACTCCCAAGGAAGTAGAGGCACCGTTGTTCTTTCTTCATAATTGCAGTTCAGTGCTCGGCCCAGGACAGGTCCTCTAAAATAATAATACCAAAGATTTAAAGATTCTGACCCTCTCCACCTCTGATCCTCCAATGGGGACTGGCTCATGGATGCCCAGTTTCCTTCTTCTGAAGTCAACAATCAGCCCTTGGTCTTGCTGACATTGAGTAGGAAGTTATTGTTCTGGTATCACTCAGCTGGATTTTCAATCTCTCTCCTATATGTTCCCACCTTTGGTCTGGCCAATGATGCTGGTGTTAGTCAGCAAACTTGAATATGGCATTGAAGCTGTGCTTAGCCACACAGTCATAAGTGTAAAGCGAGAAGAGCAGGGGGCTAAACATGTGCTGATGATGCTGCGACTTACTACATGCATCCTGAATTATATTTTATTAGCTTATTTATAGTACCAGATGGCAATAAACTTGACCTTGAACCTTGAACCATTTGTTGACTCTGGGTCTGTACTCACTGGCATTTAGAAGAATTGGGGGGGGGGGGGTGGGGATCTAATTGAGTTCTACTGAATATTGAAAGGCTTAGTGTAAATAGGGAGATGATGTCTCCAATACTGGTAGAGTCTAGGACCAGAGGGCAGAGCTTCAGAATAGAAGGACACCCCTTTAAAACAGAAGTGAGTAAGAAATCCTTTGGTCAGAGTGTGGTGACTCTGTGGAATTTATTGCCATAGATGGCTGTGGAGGCCATGCCAGTAGATATATTCAAAGCGGAGACTGATGAGATCTTGATTAGTAATGGTGTCAAAGGTTAAAGGGAGAAGGCGTGAGAGTAGAGCTGAGAGGAAAAATAAATATGATTAAGTGGTAGAGCAGATTTGATGGGCCAAATGGTCTCATTTCAATCCAGCATCTCATGAATTTCTTGTCTTGATAATTCTGCTCCCATGTTATATGGTCTTAAGAAATGCAATGGCTTCCACTAATTTCAGGTAAATTCTATCTGCTGTTCCTTGGCCAATACTTTCCCTGTTCATCTGAATCCTATTGAAATCTTAGCTATCCTTCTTCATTGTCCACTACACCTCCAATTTGGGTATTATATAGATACTAACTAATCACGTTAACAACATTGTCAGATCTCTACTGTGGTCATCTAACCTACTGCTGTTCCCCGTCAAAGCACAGTGAATAACTATCATAAGGGCCTTCTTATCCCATTAGACTAGAAGTTACACCGCTATGAAGAATTTAGCTAGAGGAGGGAATGAAAGAAATTAGAAAAAAAACAGTTGTTTGTTTGTATGTGGTAAAACGTTTGCATTTCATTTTCCAATAATGTACATTTGTAGCAAGAGAAATGAAAGCAACAAAGCTGTGCAATTATTGATTTTACCTTTGTGTCTTGCTTTGTCCACATAAATGCAGCAAATCAGTCTTTTGGCTGGTTGCCATGGTGATGTCAGCCATTTAATGCAATGTTATTGAAACAGAACTTTTGTCCTCTTGGGCAACAATATGACCTTAAACAGAAGGTATCATGTGTTACGCTCATCTCTCAGTCCATCAATCAAAGAAGATTAACTTTGACCCTGAGGTCAAATAAGTTGTGCTCCACTGGTCTAAGATCATTGTCTTCCTGGGTATGGCACTTATCACCTAGTTCAAAACAGATCTGGGACACTTGCTGATTTAATTATCCCTGGCTCTGTTTTGAGAAGATCATTAAATAGTTAGTCTCCAGGGACATCCTGGAAAAGTTATAGTAAATGTAATGCTTTCAGATCATTTGGTAGTGTCTTTGGATTAGGTATTATGAAATCTTTTGAGGCCTTAAAAGACTGTTATTGCAAATGTTTCCTACTGTTTATGATGAGAAATTGACAAGCGATAATAAGCAACATATAAGGAATGCTTGCAGTTAAAAGAGCAGTCAACAATGATGCACTTCTGCAAAACATTGCTGTGAAGGTGTTTAATACCTCACCTCACTCAGGTAATTACAGAGGCATCAACTGTAGTCTGGAATTGTAGATTGTGTTGAAGAGGGAGCCTGGTAACTGTTCTAGTGGCCTTTGCTGCATTGATCGTAACATTGCATCAAATTAGACAATGAACTATCAAAGTGTGAAACAATATGTGCTCAAGCAGGATCTTGTCCCTATGTACTGCAGATGCTGGAAATCACAATGTGCTGGAGGAGCTCAGCAGGTCAGGCAGCATCTATGGATGGGAATAAACAGTGTTTTTGGTCAAGACTCTTCAAAGGATCAGAGGTTCATTTATTATCAAAGTGTACAACTCTGAAATTCTTCAGTTCTCTGAGTAGCCATGAAACCAAGAAAGAACAATCATCAATGCCCCAAAATCCCACCCCCAGCACAAAAAAACAAACAAAATGGATCAGGCGCATCAGCTCCCAAATCCCTCTTCCTGCACAAGAGAAACAAACAAAACCGATCAGGCACATCGACCCCCCTCAAAAAAAAACTAGAAGATTGGACAAAAAAACCCATAGAGTATAAAAACTATAAGACTGAGAAAAAGAATATATAGACCAAAGTCTAAATCCAAAATACAGAAAAAAACCTGGATAACAATCTGTGCAGCAGCAGGCTTCCCCTCTCCGGTACAGCGCAACTGATCAAAAAGGCCTTTTTACCTTACCCTCTGCACTTGCTTCGATGCTTCAATCTTTCCCATTGCTTTAATCAGTGAACAATGGGAGCTTTAACTGGTGGAATGGAGCCAAACATTAGCTTGTGCCCTGTCCTCCTGCAGTCTGCCCACTATGAGGTTCACACATGCTGCCTCTTGGAATCCTCTCGGAGACTGCAGAGTGCTGGAACTCCCAAACTTCCGTACTTGCCTTGATGTCTCAATCTCCCTCGCGACGAAGGAGTGGCCCTAATCAGTAAAGTGGGGTCAAACGTCAGCTCACGCGTCATCCTGCGGTCTTCCCACCATGAGGTTTGCTCACGCTGCCTCTGCCTCTCGGAAACTGCAGAGTGCTGAAGCACCCAAAAATCTCCAAACAGCAAAACACAGGCTCCAGCAGTTCCAGAATCACATTCAAGATGAGAAACAAACGTAAAAGGCATAAAAGAAGTGAAAAAAAAATGGCTTCATGGTTTTTCCGGAAGATGTTGACCAAAGGAGCATCGTACACAGGCGCCTTCTTAACCGGAAGTCATCAGGATATCTTCATTAGGATATGTAATTCCTCAGTGATGATGTTGATCAGCTATCACTCTGCTAAGAAATTCCATTTGATTACACGGCATGGATTGTCTGGATGGGAGGCAAAACAAAAGCTTTCCTCTGTATCTCGGTCTTCGTGACAACGATAACTGACAACGATCTGTGTCCTACAGCATTAGGTTCACTCTCCAGAGAACTCAATAGTTTCCTGCTCACTCAGCATTTGGCCTGGATGGAGAGCTGACTTGTATAGACCCCATAAAATAAAGAAAAAAATCAGGTTGACATTGCTTTTGTACGACTAATTGACAGTTCTGTGATATCATATTCCCTCTTATTATTCACAATAAAGATCAAGGCCACCAAGTTGTGCCTGCCCTCAGAGCAATCCGATCAGCCTCATTACCTGAACTATTTCCTACAACTGATTCTCTCCTACCACAGTCATCCTCCTCCTATTCGCAGTGTCCAATTGACCTGTCAAACAGCACACCTTTGCGACGTGGGAGGACTCCCAGCAGCTGATGAAAACCAACCTAATGAGAGGGAGAACGTTCAAGGTCCGTACTACTAGTACGAAATCAGGATCAAACCTAGGTCACTGGAACTGTGAGACAGCAGCATTACTTTAATATAAAATCAGCAAAACCACTGCATTTTTTGAATTAAGCCTTTTTACAACTTAGTAGAACATAAAACAGCTGCTATTTGAAATTATGTCATTAAAATTTCAAAATAACACAGCTGCCTCTGAATAACATAAACATTCTATAGCTTCTTTCACACTCTTGTTCACAATCATGCTATTTCCCCTGTGCCTAGTCTACAGGGTACCAGTCCTGGTTACTCATCAGTCCCCTCTCAGTTGACCTGTTTTGGCTTCTAGCCCAACACCTCCACATCCTAATTCTTCCCTCACGTTCACATTTCCCCATGGTCTTGTCCATGCCCATATCTGTGACGCAGCCAAGTTTTTCAAAAATACTCATGTACAATTTCTTTTCTTCTGCTATTGATCACTGTGCTATTAGATGTCTAAACCCTCAGCTTCTCACCCCTTAACCATAAGTCTCTCCTTGAGCCTCAGGGCACATTTTGAGGAGGCTTTAGTCATTTACAGTATATGGACTTCTTGATACATGGAATTCCATTGTTTTTATGGTTTTTTATGAAGCCCACCCAAATGAGATAATGCTCATAAGGGATTTTGCACCAAATTACTTTTTGAAATAACTATGGCTATCCAGAAGAATTAAACTTTAATAATGCTGAAGGCTTAAACTGAACATGGTTTGGATGGCCAGAAGTATCTCTCCTTCAGTATGAGACTTCTTCCCTATCACTTCTTCCTCAACTCAAGAATGCTGCTCGATTCTCTGCACGACAGCATTCAAGTTGTCCGTATCAAAATCTCAGTCAGCACCAGATGGGTTTTGGCAAACGTAATGAGTAGATATCGCAGAAGAAATCTCTGAAAAAGTGAGGTATTTCATGCTCATTATATGAGAACTAAGTAGGAAACAGGATAAAGATGTCTTTCAACATAGGTGATACTAGAATCCTTCACCAGTAGTCATTCACTAATCATTTTGTCTGTATGCTTCCTGAAGGTTGCCTTTATTGATGTCTGGTAACACTGGAGAGCATCAAGTACTATTACAACTGTGCATTAATCTGAAAGTCAAAGTCAGGGCAGCCTCCCTCTCAGAAACCTGGCTGTAAGATGCTTGCAGGTAGTACCTGCAGAGGTATATCCCTTTTGTTGCTTATTGCTTCCTTTAAGAAGTGGAGGTGTTTCAAAAAATTACCCGAGAAGAGATATTTAACTGCAGTGCAGAGCTCTCAAAGTTAATGCATTTAATAAGGGCATCCATGTCCATAAGACACTGCTCTGACTATGCCCTATCGTGAACGCTCTTTGCACTAGTAACTTTGCCTTGTTCTCCAGAATCCTGTTAGGTCTTCTTCCTCTCTATTCTCAGAGAGAAATCTAAGCCCTTCTCACAATTACACTCATTCCTCTTGCCAGTTACATAATGGTGTGATGTTTGGGGTAGCTTCATGCACTTGCGAGTAAATGTCACAATAATGAAATTACTTCAACATATGAAGGGTGATTGATAAGTTTGTGGCCTAAGGTAGAAGGAGTCAATTTTAGAAAACCTAGCACATTTATTTTTCAACATAGTCGCCTCCTATGTGGCAATATTATCTTCAAACATTCTGCATAATCACTCAAAGAGTTGAACTGCAAGTGCATATAACAAGAGATGTGTAACTCATCTCCTTCTACCTTAGGCCACAAACCTATCAATCACCCCTGCTGTGGACACTTTCTGGAGGCCCAAGATCCGTATGCTCCACAACCGCTGGACTAAGTTTGTAAATGTAGGAGGGGACTATGTTGAAAAATAAATGTGCTACGTTTTCTAAAACTGACTCCTTCTACCTTATGCCACAAACTTATCAATCACCCTTTGTATTTAGAAATCCAGATGCAGTTCATTAAAGTTTATTGTGGAACTGATGAATGCACAATATGGGTTAAGAATACCATTATAAAGAGTTCTCTTTTATTGTTCTAGTAGTACAGGGGTCCATAGACCCCTTGGTTAATGGTAGGGATCCATGGCATAAAAAAAGGTTGGGAACCCCTATAGTAGAGGAACTACCTCACAGCACCAGACACCCAGGTTTAGTCTTGACTTCAGGTGTGATCTGTATGGAATTTGTATACAGTATTCTCTCTATGACAGTGTAGGCTTCCTCTGGCCGGTTCTAGTTTCATCTCAATATCAGCTTATTGAATATCCCAGGAGTATAAAGATATCCATGAGTCCCTGACGATGAGAGCAACTATTTAAAAACTTGTGGGACTAACATCTCTAAAATTTCTCGTTCGCAAAGGAATTGTGTGTAGTTAAGATTAAGTTTACAAATTTTAAAAGTTTGAGAGTTTTTTGATACTCTTTTTCAGAATTTGCTTATTACTGGCAAAAGCCACGTTTGTGAAGCTCAGCTCCAATGCCATATTACAGTTTGCCGACGACACCACTGTCATTGGCTGAATGAAGGGTGGTGATGAATCAGCATGTAGGAGGGAGACTGAACATCTGGCTGAGTTGTGCCACGATAGCAACTTCTCACTCAATGCCAGGAAGACCAATGGGCTGATTATTGACTTCAGAAGGAGAAATTCAGAGGTCCGTGAGCAAGTTCTCATTAAAGGTTCAGAGGTGAAGAGGGTCAGCAACTTTAAATTTCTCAGTGTTATCATTTCAGTGGACCTGTCTTGGGCCCAGCACATAAGTGCAATCACAGAAAAAGCACGGCAGTGCCTCTACTTCCTTAGGAGCTCGCAAAGATTCGGCATGACATCTAAAACTTTGACAAACTCCTATAGATGTGTGGTGGAGAGTATATTGACTGGCTGCATCACAGCTTGGTATGAAAACACCAGTGCCCTTGAACGGAAATTCCTACTAAAGTAGCGGCTCTGGCCCAGTCCATATCCATGGTAAAGCCTTCCCACCATTGATCATATCTACACGGTGCATTGTTGCAGCAAAGCAGCATCCATTATCAGCGACCTCCACCACTCAGGTCATGCTCTCTTTTCACTGCTGCATCAGGAAGAAGGTATAGGAGCCTCAAGATTCACACCACAAGGTTCAGGAACTGTTATTACCCCTCAACCATCAGGCTTCTGAAACTGAGAGGATAATCTCACACAATTTCACTCACCCCATCCACTGAAATGTTCCCACAACCTATGGACTCACTTTCAAGGACTCTTCATCTCACGTTCTTGATCATTATTGCTTAATTATTTTGCTGTTATTATTATTTTTATTTTTTCCCCTTTCTTTTTGTATTTGCATGGTTTGATATCTTCTGCACACAGATTAAATGCCCAAGTTGGCGTGGTCTTTCATTGATTCTGTTATGGTTAGTGCTTTACAGATTTATTGAGTATGCTTACAAGGAAATGATTTTCATTGTTGTATTTGGTGACGTATATGCACTTTGATGATAAACTTACTTTGAACTTTGATTTATTTCCCATCTCTAATTGCTCTTGAAAGGGAGGTTAAATTATTACTAATCTTTCTTTATCTTGAGTTACTGCTGGTGTGTGGTTGCGGGGAACAATAATAACAGCAGTGCATAGTAGATAAAATGGTCGTGATCCAATCAGCATTTGTATGTGGCAGGATGGGAGTCATATTTCCAGCAGATGTGAGGCGATGCGAATAGAAGCTGGTGTAAAGGAGAATCAAAAACCTTTCTAAGTTCAAGTTCAAGTTTAAATATCATTCAGTCATACTTGAATACCCATGAATACGGCCAAAGAAAACAGCATTACTCTGGGACAAGGTGCAAAACATAGTACTATCAGTCATACACAGCACATACAAGGTAACAGCAAAATACAATAACACAAAAATGTGATCCGAGCCCCTGAATCCATGAACGTTGCAGCAGTCTGCAGTCGGACACAGTATGGCTTGTCTTCTGCTGAGCGTTCACTGGGGATCAGCACCAACTCCAGCTTGGGTGCCACGCTTCACCGCCCCCGGCTCGCCGTTGAAGCACAACACAGCGGAAAAAAATGTAGTGAAGCCAACTGTATGTTAATAACAGAGTGAGGATCAGCAGATAAAATATGATAAACCAAAGTAAGCTCTCAGTATTACTTAAAGATAAATGATTATTTTGTAAAGCAGATGCAAATCTAAAAAAATAAGCTTGAAATAAATATACATAGTAATCTGTTTTTATGGGTTACTTGTTAAAGTACCATTTGATATGCATCTAGAAAAACCTGGTCCTGTCACATCCCTGGAGCTAGGTCTGATCTCATTCTCTGGAAGGATACAGGCTAGGAATAGCAGGTTTACCTAGAGAGACAGGAATGCCAATGCTGAGTAAAACCAAGGACAGCATCTAGGGTACCTCAACAGTAACAGGGGTCTCAGGAATGTAAATTTTGGCTGGTTCTGGTCCTGGATAGTAATCCAGAGGTTATCATTGTGCTCAGTTATTGGACTCAATAAAACCAGTCAATGCATGGGGTCCTGTACCAGAGAAGAGGTCCCTAGGACAGGGAATCTCAGCTGGCTCATGCATTTACCAGATTTATTGAATCCATGCAGAGACCAACAGTAGTGCACAACCATGAAAGCAGAGGCCTTTGTAAGCCCGTTCTTTTAGTTCAAAATATTCTTAAATTCTCCAGTCACCTCATAGAATTTCTGGATTCTAGGATTAGTAATGATAACATTCATGGAAATCAATCTGGTATTTTCTTTGTAGATATGCTGGACTTTATAGTTATAGGAGAGTCATTGACTCATAAAGCACTGCAGCAGAGAAAATGGCCATTTGTGTATGCCAAACTATTATGCAGCCTATCCTATCAACCTGCACCTTGACCATAGGCCTCCATATCCCTCCCATCCTGTACCCATCCAATTTTTTCTTAAATGTTGAAAGCTGGCACACTCTCACCATCTTCTGTCCCCCTCGTGTTCCCCTTACACATTTCACCTTTCACCTTTAACCCATGACCTCTAGTTCGAGCCCCCTAAACCCTGATCTGTAGTTCTAGTCTTAGATCTGATCTATGAAATCTCATAACTGCCATAGTTCATGTAATTGAATACCTCTTCAAAAAGATTTTGCATATCATTGAAAATCTGCTTTAATATCTTTCCATGCCTTCAAGATCAACAGAATCTAACGTTGGCAGATTTATACCATCTCATAAGAACATTGTAATTTTTTTCTTTATTGATCTGGAATAGGTTCTTTAAAGTTGTTGTAGCTGGAGGTGGTAGCGGGAATAAGCTCCCATAAACTATTAAATACATCCAATGGCATGTACCTCAAAAAGCCTTTGACAAGCAAGTCCAGCTCCTAGTTTTCATGTGTGGTTTAGTACATGTGAATCCTATTTAGCAGTGGAACCATTTTTACTGACAGGAGAAGAGGCAAAAGGCGGGTTACTGGTGCCTTAAAACCAATTGAGTCAGGGAGATAGGGCTCATCAGCTGTGGTTGGCAGCTCACCTAGGGAAGGAAAACTCCGATCTCAAACCTCTGCTGCTTTGTGGCTGTACCCACTCATGGAAAGGATTTGGATCTAAACCCTGAGGGAAAAATCCAGAGCTATGTTCCCTAAGGCAGCCCTAAGATGAGTTCAACGCGGACTGGCAACTCACCATGACACTGCTGGTGCCAAACTATATTTGTCTCTGTCATTCCTTTGGGTCCATCAGGTGTATGGAGAAGGGGAGCTTGCTACCTGGGCAACAGCTTGTTCTCCATATTGCACGGCCCTGGCTTTGTGTATCTAGACAGCTAGGACACAACATTCATGGTCAACCCTGACCAACAGGGGCCTCAGATCAGGAACAGCATGGTCCAACAAACAAGTTGTTGAAATAATGAATTTTAACCTGTTATCAGCTTGAACAACAAAATTATCAAATAAATAAAACTGAAATCACAGCACTTACAAATTATGTTGCCTCATTTACCTGTGCCCAATATGCTTTCCATCACTGGATGATGAGACCTTTTTTATATACAAAAAAATGCAATTTTTATTACAAAGTTGGAGCCTGACTAAAAGCTGGCTTCTTTCACCTCTGTTTCAGTGGCTAAATCATGGCCTAGTCTTTTAAGTTTATGAACTTAAGCAAATTCTGCAGAACTGAAAGATAAATTTCCTTCTCACTTGTAGTCATCGTGAATTTAGGTTCTTCCACTACCAATTGACAAATGAAGAGGTGTAATTTCTATCACTTATTCATCATCATTGCTTTGGGCAAATATCATCCACCTAATCAGACACCAGGACCAGGCAACAGTGAGCATCATGTCAGTAACTGTCTTTAACATTAAAAGAGTTTACACTGCTTTTTAGCGCAGAATGCATTCCACTTAGTGTAAATCCTTTTGCCCTTATAAGGACAACCTCATGTTTCTCTGATATTCTTTACTATTTTCTTACTTTTTGGCTATGATTGAGCAGTCTAGAGCAGTGGTTAGTGTAACATGATTAAAGCTCCAGTGACTCACGTTCAATCCCATCACTGTCTATGAGAAGTCTGTACGTGCTCTCCCTGACTTCATAGGCTTCCTTTGGTTTCCTTCCATATTCCAAAGACTTAGCTTGTTCTGCCAGAAGGGCCTTTTACCATCCTGTATCTCTAAAATGAGATAAAATAAATATAACATTTTTCGAATGCACTTTGTACACATTATAATGGATCTCACTATTAGGAAGGGAATATTCTTTTCTCTGAGCTCTCGGAATTGGTGACACATATCCCAAGAGGCAAATGGTCATGTTCAGTTTCAGGTTAAAACTTCCTCTGCAGTTCTTCAGGCCTGTTCCTTCATCCGTCTTGGCATTGTTCGATGTGTTAAAATGGAGATGTGATTACTCTAACATGGGGAAGCAGGCTGTGATTTGCATCATTTACTGTTCACTGACTAATTGCTCAGTGATGAATTGGAACTCATTAGAATTGGAACCTCAGATTATGTGAAAGAGCCTGGATGACCACATGGATGTGATCCATACTGCAAGGAATTTCTCTGTGGCTTTCCAACCCCGAGCAAAGGCTATGAGCTGCTAATGACTCCACAACAATCCACTAACTGACTGATAGTTGCTGCAAAGGGCACACACAGGTGCAGATTAAATCCCTGATGTTCCGAACTGATTTCCTGTGCATGCTACATTCCAAGTGCTGTGTCTATTTGTGTGAATCAGCTTCACAACAAACCTCCAGCTGAGCGCTGCATGGGGTCAAAATCATTCCTCTGTACTGCATGCAATCTCCGTCATTACCCATTCGAAGAGACCAAGGGGTGGCTATGAATAATTAATTACTTCTGTAATCATCAAATTAATTAATAATTAATAATTTATTATTATCTTCATATTAAGGCATCTCATTGCTTCTCAGATCGCCCCTCCCCACTCACCTGACTTCCCTCTCTCCTGTTTCACCTATCACCTGCCAGCTTGTACTCCTTCCCCTCCCCCTATCTTATTCTGGTTTCTTGTCCCTTCCTTTACAGCAGTGGTCACCAACCTTTTTAAGCCCAAGGTCCCCTACCTCGGCCTTAGTGAAAGGCAAGATCGACCCCAGATCAATTAGTTACACGCATGCGCACCGGGGCAGAAAAGACCAGAAGTAAAACCCTGCAACCCGGAAGTAGAAATAATGTATAAACACCAGTGATACCCACCCTTTTTTGCACCGCGGACCGGTTTAATATTGACAATATTTTTGCGGATCGGCCGACCAGGGGGTGGGGGGGTGTTAAACACGACGGGAATACAACGATACTCGAAGCAGGTTCCTTATGTCCAGTTTATTCTGCAACTTAGTTTTCGCGGCTCTCGTCACTTAGCTGCTGTCACCGCTGCTCACGTTTTTTCCACTCACAAAACTCAACGGGTTAGTCTTTAAGTGTTGGGTGCTTGGACTCAGGGTACCGAAGCAGTTTTGACTGCTTCATTGCCTCATTGGACAGCCTCCCACCCGCCCGCTGCCAGACACTTTGGCCAGGTGCGGTTGGTCGTGGGTGGGCTGAGAGGACAAGGTCAGGGCTGGAGGTCCCCGTGCTGGGGCCGCGGCGGTCTCAGTCCGGGGAAAGTGACCGACTGAACAAGGAATGCCACAGTCCCCTTTGTAGAATCTATTGGCCGACAAAAGTTTGTTTCAGTAGATCGCAGCAAGGTAGCTGCTCTAGTACTTATGAAACGCTGAGCCCAAATTAGGTTGTCTGCTAATATTTTAGCAGCGGGTTCCCCATAAACATTCGGTGTGCTAAACAGGTTTAGAGGTAGTGCTCCTGGCCAATAGTGATGGCACTCCCCGCTGGCCGCCTGCGGGCAACCGGTGATCCCTGGCACAAGAGTGTCACTGCATTTAGGCGACTAATAACCTCACGTGGGTTCAAGTCCAACAGTGGGCATGAGAGGGAATGAGAAAAGGTGCAGCTGACTCGTATCATTTCCTTGCGGCCCGGTGGTTGGGGACCACTGAAGTACACTGTGTAGAGCGGGGGAGCTACACGTATGCGCACTGGGCAGAAAGAACGGAACTCAAACCCCGCAACCCGGAAACAATCTCTCAACAGTATTTGTGTATTTATTTTTCTTTTTTTTGGGATCTACTGGGAAAGTCTCAAAGATTGACTAGTCGATCGTGATCGATGAGTTGGTGACCACTACTTTACAGTCTCGATGAAGGGTCTTGGCCGAAAATGTTGCCTGCTTATTCCCTCCGTAGATGCTGTCTGACCTGCAGCTTTCCGCCAGTATTCTTTGTGTTCCTCTGGATTTCCGGCGTCTGCAGAATCTCTAGTTTTAATTATTAGCATTTTGAGAATGGCTTTTGGCTACAAATCAGCTGCGTAGATTGATTTTCTGATGAAGTTCTGGACCTCATTTACTTTATAGAAAAATTGTCTGCACAGGGTATATGACAAGACAATAGAGGAACAGACCCTTCACACCACAATGCAGTTTTGACAAATTTAAAGTAACAATTAAATGACTAAGTAAAACTAATTCATAAGACCATAACAACATAAGATATAGAAACAGAATTAGACCATTTGGCCCATTGAGTCTGCTCCGCCATTTCATCATGGATGATTCAATTTTCCTCTCAGCCCCAATTTCCTGACTTTTCCCCATATCCCTTCATACCCTGACCAATCAAGAATCCATCAACCTTTGCTTTAAATATACATAAAGACTTGATCTCCACAGCTGCCTGTGACAAAGAATTTCATAGCCTACCTTCTGGCTAAAGAAATTCCTCCTCATCTCCATTCTAAAAGGATGCCCTGCTATTCTGAGGCTGTGTCCTCTGGTCTTGGACTCTCCCACCATAGGAAACATTCTCTTCACATCCACTCTATCATGGCTTTTCACCATTCGATAGGTTTCAATGAGGTAACCCCTCACTTTTCTGAATTCTAGTGAATACAGGCCCAGAGCCATCAAATGCTCTTCACCTGACAAGCCATTCAATCCTAAAATAATTTTCATGAACCTAATTTGAACCCTCTCCAGTTTCAGTACATCCTTTTCAAGATAAGGGGCCCAAAGCTGTTTACCATACTCCAGGTGAGGGCTCACCAGTGCTTTATAAATTCTCAACGTTACATCCTTTCTTTTATATTCTACTCCTCTTGAAATGAATGCTAACATCGCATCTGCCTTCCTCACCACAGACTCAACTTACAAATTAATCTTTAGGGAATCCTGCACAAGGACTCCCAAGTCCCTTGCAACTCAGTTTTTTTGTAATACCCTGAAAACAGTCAACCCTTTCATTTCTTCTACCAAAGTGCATGACCACACACTTCCCGGCACTGCATTCCATCTGCCATTTCTTGGCATATTCTCCTAGTCTGTCTAAGTCCTTCAGCAGTCTCTTTACTTCCTCAAAACTAGCTGCCCTTCCACCTATCTTCATATTGTCTGCAGAATTTGCAACAAAACCTTCAATTCCAGCATCCAAATCATTGACATATAATGTAAAAAGAATTAATACCACACAGACCCGAGTGGAACACCACTAGCCACCAGCAACCAGTCAGGAAAGGCTCCCTTTATTCCCACTCCTTGCCTCCTGCCAATCAGCCACCACTTTATACATGGTAGAATCTTTCCTGTAATACCATGGGTGTGTAGCTTGTTAAGTAGCTTCATGTGTGGCACCTTGTCAAAGGCCTTCTGTATATCTGAGTACACAACATCAACCAATTCTCTTTCGTCTATCTTGCTTCTTAGCTCTGCAAAGAATTCCAACAGCTTTGCCAGGCAAGATTTTCCCTTGAGGAAACCATGCTGACTACCACCAATTTTATCATGTGTCTCCAAGTACCCTGAGACCTCATCCTCAATAATCAACTCCAACATCTTCCCTACCACTGAGGTTAGACTAACTGGCCTATATTTTCCTTTCTTCTGCTTTTCTCCCTTCTTGAAGAGTGGAGTGACATTTGCAATTTTCTTGTCTTCTGGAACCATTCAAGATTCCAGTGATTCTTGAAAGATCATTACGAATGCCTCCTCTATCTCTTCAAATAGCTTTTTCATAACTCTGGGGTGTACACCATCTGGTCCAGGTGACTTATCTTCCTACAGACCTTTTAGTTTCCCAAGAACCTTCTCTCTAGTTGTGGTGAATTCACACACTTCATGCCCCCGACACCTGGAACTTACACCACGCTGCTAGTGTCCTCCACAGTGAAGATTGATGCAAAATACTTATTCAGATCATCCGCTATTTTGTTGTCACCCATTACTGCCTCTCCAGTATAGTTTTCCAGTGGTCAGATATACACTCTCGTCTCTTTTACGCTTTATGTATCCGAGAAAACTTTTGGCATCCTCTTTAATATCATTGGCTAGCTTACTTTCATATTCCATTTTCAACTTCTTAATGACTTTTTTAGTTGCCCTCTGGTGGTTTTTATAACCTTCCCAATCCTCTAATTTACCATTAATCTTTGCCCTTTCTTTGGCTTTTATGTTGACTTTGACTTTACTTGTTGGCAATGATTGTGTCATCTTTCCTTTAGAATACTTCTTCCCCTTTCGGATATATATATTCTGTACCTTCCTAATTGCTTTCCGAAATCCCAGCCATTGCTGCTCTGCTATCATCCTCCTTCTGGAATCCAGCACCAACCTGATTTTCCAAATCTACCTGCATATTAAAGTCCTCCATGACTACTGTAACATTGCGCTTTTGACATGCATTTTCTATCTCCCATTGTGATTTGCAGGCCGCATCCTTACTACTGTCTGTATACAACTCCCTTCAGGGTCTTCTTACCGCTTGCAGTTCCTTAGCTCTATCCATAATGAGTCAACACCTTCCAATCCTATGTCACCTCTTTTTAATGATTTGATTAAATATTTTACCAACAGGGCAACACCACCCCCTCTGCTTACCTGCCTATCCTTCCAATACAGTATGCATCTTTGGACATTAAGCTCCCAGCTATAATCTTTTTGCCATGACTCAGTGACAGCTACAACATCATACCTGTCAATCTACAACTGTGCTGCAAGTTCATCTACCTTATTCCGTATACAGCACCCATTCAGATACAAAACCTTCAGTCCCGTATTCACATTTTCAATAGGTTTCAATATGTACATTTAATGTCAAAGAGATGAATACAATATCCATCCTGAAATTCTTTTTCTTCACAAAATGAGATCTTTTTCTGAGATCTCTCAGTGGGAGAGCATTTTGGAGATAGTGATCATAATTCTGTCTCCTTTACAATAGCTTTGGAGAGAGATAGGAACAGACAAGTTAGAAAAGCGTTTAATTGGAGTAAGGGGAAGTATGAGGCTACCAGGCAGGAGACTGGAAGCTTAAATTGGAAGCAGATGTTCTCAGGGAAAAGTACGGAAGAAATGTGGCAAATGTTCAGGGGATATTTGTGTGGAGTTCTGCATAGGTATGTTTCATTGAGACAGGGAAATTATGGTAGGGTACAGGAACTGTGGTGTACAAAGGCTGTAATAAATCTAGTCAAGAAGAAAAGAAAAGCTTTTAAACGTTTCAGAGTTAGGTAATGTTTGAGATCCAGAAGATTATAAAGCTAATAGGAAGGAGCTTAAGAAGGAAATTAGGAGAGCCAGAAGGGGCCATAATAAGACCTTCGTGGGCAGGATTAAGGAAAACCCCAAGGCATTCTACAAGTATGTGAAGAGCAAGAGGATAAGATGTGAAAGAATGACAGTGTGACAGTGGAAAAGTGTGTATGGAACTGGAGGAAATAGCAGAGATAATTAATATTTTACTTCAGTATTCACTATGGAAAAGGATCTTGGTGATTGCAGTGATGACTTTCAGCAGACTGAAAAGCTTGAGCATTGTAGACATTAAGAAAGAGGATGTACTGGAGCTTTTGGAAAGCATCAAGTTGGATAAGTCGCCAGGACCAGATGAGATGTACCCCAGGCTACTGTGGGTGGTGAGGGAGGAGATAGCTGAGCCTCTGGCGATGATCTTTGCATCATCAATGAGGATGGGAGAGGTTTCAGAGGATTGGAGGGTTGCGAATGTTGTTCCTTCATTCAAGAAAGGGAGTAGAGATAGCCCAGGAAATTATAGATGAGTGAGCATTACCTCAGTGGTTGGTAAGTTGATGGAGAAGATCCTGAGAGGCAGGATTTATGAACATTTGGAGAGGTGTAATATGATTAGGAATATTCAGCATGGCTTTGTCAAGGGCAGGTCGTGCCTTACGAGCCTGATTGAATTTTTTGAGGATGTGAATAAACACATTGATGAAAGAAGAGCAGTAGATGTAGTGTATATGGATTTCAGCAAGGCATTTGATAAGGTACCCTATGCAAGGCTCATTGAGAAAGTAAAGAGGCATCGTATCCAAGGGAATATTGCTTTCTGGATCCAGAACTGGCTTGCCCACAGAAGGCAAAGAGTGGTTGTAGGTGGGTCATGTTCTGCATGGAGGTTGGTCACCAGTGGAGTGCCTCAGGTATCTGTTCTGGGACCCCTAGTCTTTGTGATTTTTATAAATGACCTGGATGAGGAAGTGGAAAATGGGTTAGTAAGTTTGTTGATGACACTAAGGTTGGAGGTGTTGTGGATAGCGTGGAGGGCTGACAGAGGTTACAGTGGGTCATTGATAGGATGCAAAACTGGGCTGAGAAGTGGCAGATGGAGTTCAAATCAAATAAGTGTGAAGTGGTTCATTTTGGTAGGTCAAATATGATGGCAGAATATAGTATTAATAGTAAGACTCTTGGCAGTGTGGAGAATCAGAGGGATCTTGGGGTCTGAGTCCATAGGATGCTCAAAGCAGCTGCGCAGATTGACTCTGTGGTTAAGAAGGCGTACGCTGTATTGGCCTTCATCAATCACGGAATTGAATTTAGGAGCTGAGAGGTAATGTTGCAGCTATATAGGACCCTGGTCAGACCCCACTTGGAGTACTGTGCTCAGTTCTGGTCACCTCACTATAAAGATGTAGAATCCCTAGAAAGGGTGGAGAGGGTATTTACAAGGATGTTGCCTAGATTGGGGAGCATGCTTTATGAAAATATGTTGAGTGGACTCGGCCTTTTCTCCCTGGAGTGATGGATGATGAGAGGTGACCTGATAGAGGTGTATAAGATGATGAGAGGTTTTGATCATGTGGTTAGTCAGAGGCATTTTCCCAGGGCTGAAATGGTTGCCACAAGAGGACACAGATTTAAGGTGCTGGGGAGCAGGTACAGAGGAGATGTCAGGGGTAAGTTTTTAACTCAGAGTGGTGAGTGTGTGGAATGGGCTCCTGGCAACAGTGGTAGAGGTAGATACAATGGGGTCTTTTAAGAGACTTTTGGATAGGTACACGGAGCTTAGAAAAATAGAGGGCTATGGGTAAGCCTAGTAATTTCTAATGTAGGGACAAGTTCAACACAATTTTGTGGGCTGTAGAGCCTGTATTATGCTGTAGGTTTTCTATGTTTCTAAGTAGCCACGAAAACAGAGGAGTGCCCCAAAGAATGAATGACAGTTAAACATTAGAATCCCAAAGCCTCCCCCAGCTCCCCCCCCATACACAAACAGCAGCAAGGTAATGTCACCCCCCCCACCAGCAAAAAAACATCAATGCCCTCCAGCAAGCACTCAAGTCTGCAGCAAAGCATCAATAAAGACACAGACTAGCAGTACCCTAAAGACTACTCGTTTTTGATTTGTCCATATTTTACGTTGCAACTCATCCAGTTGACTGCAATTATGCTCTATCATCAATCAGCCTCTCCTCACTACACATTGCCCCTGTTTGTAAACCAGCTACAACATCTTCTGCACTATTATCCTCCTATCGTATGATACTCCTTGCATTGAAATATCCACAGCTCAGGACACTGGTCGCACCACCCTCAACCCTTTGAATCCTAACTTTGTCTGAAGTCTTACCAACATCTGCCTCCACAACCTCTCCAGTAATTGTACTGGCTCACTGGTTCCCATCCCCCTGCAACTCTAGCTGAAACATTAGCAAACAGCATATTAGTCCCCCGCCAGTTCAGTGCAAACCATCCCTTCTGTACAGGTCCCACCTTCCTTGGAAGAGAGCCCAATGATGCAGAAATCGTATGCCCTCTCCCCTCCACCATCTCCTTAGCCACGTATTAAACTGTATAATCTTCCTAGTTCTAGCCTCACTAGCACTGGGCATGGGTAGCAATCCTGAGATCACAACCCTGGAGGTCCAGACCTTTAACTTAGCACCCTAAACTCCTTATGCGTGGGTTCCGACATGAACCATGATTTCTGGTTGTTCACCCTCCCGCTAAAGAATGCTGAGGACTCCGTCCAAATTGTCCCGGACCATGGCACTCAGGAGGCAACATACCACCCGGGAATCTCGTTCTCACCCATAGAACCTCCTGTCTGTTCCCCTAACTAACAAATCCCCTGTCACCATAGCGTGCCTCTTTAACCGCCTTCCCTCTGAGTCACAGAGTCAGACTCACTGCCAGAGACCCTCACCACTGTGACTTTCCTCTGTTAGGTCATCTCCCCTGACAGTGATATACTTGTTGTTGAGGGGTATTGCCCCAGGGGTACTCTGCACTGGCTCCTTTCCCCTTCCTGGCTGTCACCCAATTTCCCATGTCCTGCACCTTGGGTCTACACAGTGTGCTAGGCCTCATTCTCACACGTGCATGTGTTTAAGAGCCTTTTAAATGCCTCTGCTGTATTGCCTTCACTACCACCTTCAGCAGCGCATTTCAGGCACACCCATCCTGTGTGTAAAATAATTTGCCCAGCACATCTCCTTTGAATTTGCCCATCTCAACTTAAATGCAAGCCTTCTAGTATTAGGCATTATGATCCCGGCTGTCTACACTAGCTAAGTCTCTCATAATCTAACAAACCTCTATCAGATCTCGCTTCAGCCTCCACTGCTCCAGAAAAAATAACCAAACTATTTCTAGCACATGCCTTCTCATCTAGGCAGCAGCATGGTAGACCTCTTCTGCATCCTCCACAAAGCCTCCACATGCATCCTTCTGCTAATTTTCTGAGGAGAAAGTGAAGACGCTTTTCCAGTGATCAGTGAATCAGTAGGCTGCTTGATTTGTTTGTGCTCCAGAGGATGAGCTGTGCCAGGAGGCGGAGCACTGGAAGAGCTCAGCAGATCAAGCAAAGGTCGGTTGGAGGCAAAAAAAGGTGATGGGCAACATTTTGGGTGGAGTTGGAGGGCTTAGAGGGAAGATTGCCAGTGCACGGCCGTGCGTGGGAGGGGTGAAACAGAGGCTGGGAAGTGATAGGTCGAACCAGATGGGAGGGGAGTGATGGGCAGATGAAATCAGGTGGAGTTAGGGAGGAGGGAAGGGATGTGAAAAGGTGAGAGAGGAGAACAAAGGCAGAAGGAAACGAGATGGGCAGATGAGTGTGTGTGGGAGAAGAACACCGGGTGGTTGGCTGAAAGATTGAAATGTCTTTGTAATAAATTGGAATGACCCTGAGGCGGAAACGACACAGCTGCAGTGACCTTGACAGCATCGCCTCCCTAATGTGAATGTTATCACTAGATAAGCTGACACAGCTTTTCACTACCTCCCTGCTGACAGGCAACTTTCAAATGCAGTTATTGTTGGACTCCTAGATACGGCTGTATGGGGTAGGGAAAGTCTCCCATCTCTGTCTGGTACTTATAAATTTGATTTGCAGCTCCTCTTTCATCCATTACCCTCAGCAAATTACATAAAAGGAGAAGAAAGGGCATTAGATTTCCCACAACGCAAACCGAGGGAAGTTTCAAGGCATTACTGTCAAAAATATGGGAGGGATTCGCCTTCAAACACACAGAAAAATTCAACTTTCATAATTTCAGATAAAGTCTCCCCATATTTGGAACTAACAGCTCAGCCAATTTCCTTCAATATGAACTTGCTTTCATTGCAGATCAAGCTTCTTTATCAAGAATGTCTTTCAGCCCTCTGTAACTGTGTGACATCTTTGAAGGAGGTCTTGCTGCCCTGGATTGTTATTCCCTGAGAAAACTTCCTTTTTAGTTGTTTATCAATTATTTGGAAGTTATTATTGAATCTAGTGCCACCACTCCTTCTAACTAATTATTTAAAATAGCAACAACTCTACGTGTAATGCTTCTCCCGTTCCTTCAATTCTTAGAATAGAGAACAGCACAGCACAGTACAGGCCCTTTGGCTCACGATGTTGTGCCGACCTTTTAATCTACTCCAAAAACCAACCTAAGTATTCCCACATAGTCCTCCAATTCTTTTTTCAGTTTTCTTAAATCTGTGGCCCTGACTATCCTCGCATTGGGAAGAGCTTGGAACTGGAGTTCATCCTTTCTTGGCTGTCCCAAGCTGCCATTGGCTGATAGTACCAAAGGATATCAAGGTCTGATTTTGCTGGGATTCCTAAGATTTCTGCTGCATCATCTTCATCCCCGTCCAACTTGTGTGAAACTTGGACTGGGGTTGTGATTTTAGTGTGCTCTACCTGTCAGAGTATTCTGGACAGTGGCAGAATGACTCCAGAAGCCTGGTTACTATTGAGATTTCCTACATCTCTCTGGACAACTCCGAGTTGCAGGGATTGACATCTGGCCTAGGTGAGTCCAGCTGGACAAGGGTCATCAGCCTGACTCTGAATGTTTGTTTCTCTGCTGTTATTTTCTAAATTACTCGATCAAATTCCTTCATCATTTTGATCTTTTCTATTCTATACCTTTTATATTTCAAGGAGAACAGTGCCAGTGCCCCTCCCTCTTTCTTGGTAAAGCCTTACTGAAACCTAATGGTTGCCTTGGTACCCTTCCTGAAGTAACATACCCAGAACATGACACAATACTCTAGCTGCTGGCCCAAGCAGTAATTAATGCGGAATTAGGATAAACAAACTGAAATGAAATGGTTGCATGCCTTGTCTGAGAACATTACAACTCAGCTGGAAGATGTCACGTGATGTAAAGTGTGTGAATGTTCTATCTTCCTATTTCTTGGCCAATGATCAATCAAGGCTCTTTACATTACTGTTCCTGACCAGGGTTTCCTAGTGACAAACTTGCTCCAAAACACATTTATTCCACAATTTATTGCACACATTTGTTTTACCAACAACGTTGTAATTCTGATTATTTTACGTCTGACTAGACAAATCATTAAAATGACATTGGTTGGATGTCAGTCCTGAGGGCATCTTTGCTATGTGGAGCCTGGACGTCATCCATTTGTGCCCATCAACAAAGGGCACACAAACTCTTGCCAAAGCACTTGAGTCTTAATCAGCTCTCCAACAAAATAATGAACTTGCAAACATTTCACAGGATATGAACAGAAAAAAGAAAGGAAAGAAAGGGTCCCAGTTAGGGCTTCCAGGAATTTAAGAAAACTGCAGTTAGCTAAAACAAGGGAGTATAGAAAATGCTTGCCCCAACCATGAATGAGTAATGAAGCTATGAATAGAAATCTCGAAGGAGTCAGCGGGAACTGGATTAAAGAAGGAGCCATAAATGTTTCAAACAGAAATAACAGCTTTGTTGGAGTAACTCTTGGAGAGGTTTACATTTCCAGTTTAATTGCACTGTCAAAGGAAGCAGTTCTGCTACACAAGGTTGTGAAAAAAAGAGTCCTTGGTGATGTTCTGCAGGGCCAGGTCTGTTTTCTTTTCATGAAAGGAAGATTGTCATCCAATTTTAAAACAGGTTAGGTAAGAGAAAGAGAACCATTCAAAGATTTGAAATTCTACACAATTAACCTCATTTCTTAGCCACTTTCAGTTTAGATGAGTTATATATGTAACTCCTATCCGATGAATGAGAATACTAAAAAGGGAAATAACTTATGTTTCATTGCCCCCTACAATTCCTTTAACTGTGTTGCAAATTCATTTTGTGATAATTACCACTCCACATAATAAAAATGGCCCCATGGACGACTTAGTTCCTCGTCAATGTCGCCGACTTAAGCGTTGCAGGAGTTTGAAACATCGAGACCGCAGGCGGTTGGCGCTGCTGTTGGAAGTCCCCTGCACTTGAGCGATTTTTCTCTCTCTCTCTCTCTCTCGATGATGAGTGAGCGCCTGTTGGTCCTCGAGACAGGGGACTCGGGTAAGCAACGTGGCAGATTGCGGCGGCAAAATGATGACCCGCTGGTCCGCCGCTCTCGTCTGCTGCAGGAGTTGCATCTCTTGCTGCTGAGAGAGAGCCTGTCTGAGGTGTTGGTGTGTTGGGATGGACTGTGGATCATGGTCCTTTGTAGACTTGCATGGTGGGTGGTGCTGGGAGGGTTGGTCAGTGCTTTTTCTGGAGCAAGAGGGGTGAGGGGGAGGTGGGGAAGGGTGATGCTTTTGCTGCTGTTTTTGTGTGGGAAGGGCAGGGGGGCTTTGGGGTCCTTACGTTTCTGTCATACATTCTTTGGGTTATTTCCCTGTTTTCTGGGTGTTTGCAAAGAGTAAGAATTTCAAGTTGTATATTGTATGCATTCTCTGATACTAAACTGAACCATTTGAACTCTTTTTAAAATATTCTAATGCTTCATTAAGAAAGTAAAGTGAATAATAAGATGAAAAATTCATACTTAATTTTATTTCTATTTAAAAGTTTTCAATTAAATTTTCCATTGAATATTATTCCATACAGCAGCATTGTTTCATGAGGTACTTGCAGCTTCCGAGCTGGAAGGTTCAGGTAACCTACGTAGGTGACAATTGACACACAAGGGGAAACGGCATTGCAGTTGCGCCTTGTATTACATGTTGTGTACATTGGAAAGCCTTGAGGAGATGCAAGATGAGATGCAACTTATCAGGCTTTGCTGAGATCAGAAATTTCGAAAGGTCGACAGACGCACCTGTTTTGAGATTAGCACTCCAGTCCAGCGTCAGACTTCTAAATATTTGAGGTGTTTATGAAAGGCATTCTTTTCTGGAAAGTGAAAATACCAAATGAATTCGGCATTTCTTCCAAATGATCAGATTGTAATAACTAATAAAGTCTGCATTCTAGCAGTATTATTGAAATTGATGTCTCCATGGTAAAATAACTGAACTTTCCTGAAGCATTGTCCAGGGACAAAGGAGCTCAGCATTTCAGTCTCATGCTTTTAGCATACTTATAGAAGCCCAGATTTAATTTTATTAAGTGGTTATGATGCAAACAGCATGATCTCACACCTGGATAGCTGAGTTGGATTGAAGCACAGTACAAGTAGGTCAAAGAAATTAAAATAAGAAACAACAAAGTTGTAAATAAATTTGTACTCCAATAGAAGTTTGTAGTAGTTCTTGCTTCAGCTTAAGACTGAATACACCATTGTACATAAGGATACACAAATTGCAGAGAAGGTTGGCATTAATCAGCTCTCCCTTGAACACAAAGAGAAATTAAAATATGTTCACTAATGTATTTGGACACAGTGCATTTATATGTTTACATGTGAAATCTTCAAGCCAATGCTGCAGACTGAATACTCCAGATTGTTGATGACAATATTAAATTGTTACAAAGCAGACAAAAAAAAAATCAGAGTTTTCTATCTAATCATGATCAAATTATGGCTGCAGGCATTGATATAAGCAGAATAGTATTACAAAGGTCATAACTAAATATCTTGAAATATCTATGCTGAATAACTGCAGCTTGTATTTCCATAATAAAAAGATTTTGGAATGCTTTACTTTAATGGGGGACAACGAGAATGGAAGGATTATGGAAAAATGAAAAGGGTAAAGATTAGGTGAACTTAAGGATGTTGAAGGGACTTCAGTGAGCAGGAAGGAGGTGTTAGGACAATGTGAACTAGAGAGAGTCTCTGAGGAGAGAGGAATACTGGATCAGCAGCAAGACAGGAGGAATGGAATAGATGGAGAAAGGTGCTTTAGAGGGCAAAGGTTATGACTGAAGGTGAGAAAAAACTAAACCAGATCTAGGCACCACCATTAAATGACTAATGGAGCTTCTGTTAATTTTCAGAATCAGAATCAGATTTGTTATCACCGGCATGTGTCATGACATTTGTTAACTTAGCAACAGCAGTTCAATGTAATATATAATATAGAAGAAGAAGAGAAAAAATTAAATAAAAAAAGTAAATCAATTACTTTATACGTATATTGAATAGATTAAAAATCATGCCAAAAACAAAAAAAATGAGGTCGTGTTCATGGGTTCAATGTCCATTTTGGAATTGGATGGCAGAGGGGAAGAAGCTGTTCCTGAATCGCTGAGTATGTGCCTTCAGGCTTCTGTACCTCCTACCTGATGGTAACAGTGAGAAAAGGGCATGCCCTGGGTGCTGGAGGTCCTTAATAATGGACGCTGCCTTTCTGAGACACTGCTCCTTGAAGATGTCCTGGGTACTTTGTACGCTAGTACCCAAGATGGAGCCGACTACATTTACAACCCTCTGCAGCTTCTTTCAGTCCTGTGCAGTAAACCACCACCCCCCCCCCCCACCAGACAGTGATGCAGCCTGTCAGAATGCCCTCCACAGTACAACTATAAAAGTTTTTGAGTGTATTTGTTGACATGCCAAATCTCTTCAAACTCCTAATGAAGTATAGTTGCTGTCTTGCCTTCTTTATAACTGCATTGATATGTTGGGACCAGGTTAGGACCTCAGAGATCTTGACACCCAGGAACTTGAAACTGCTCACTTTCTCCACTTCTGAACTTCTGATCCCTCTATGAGGATTGATATGTATTCCTTCGTCTTACCCTTCCTGAAGTCCACAATCAGCTCTTTCGTCTTACTGACGTGGTGTGCAAGGTTGTTGTGGCAACACCACTCCACTATTTGGCATATCTCACTCCTGTACGCCCTTTTGTTTCCATCTAAGATTCTACCAACAATGGCTGTACCATCAGCAAATTTATAGATGGTGTTTGAGCTATGCATAGTCACACAGTCGTGCATACAGAGAGTAGAGCAGTGGGCTAAGCACACACCCCTGAGGTGCACCAGTGTTGATCATCAGTGAGGAGGAGATATTATCACCAATCCACATAGACTATGGTCTTCCGGTTAGGAAGTCAAGGATCCAATTGCAGAGGGAGGTACAGAGGCCCAGGTTCTGTAACTTCTCAATCAGGACTGTGTGAATGATGGTATTAAATGCTGAGCTATGGACGATGAACAGCATCCTATCATTGGCATTTTTGTTATTGAGGTGGTCTAAAGCCGTGTGAAGAGCCTTTAAGATAGCATCTGCCATTGACCTATTTTGGTGATAGGCAAATTGTAGCAGGTCCAGGCCCTTGTTGACGCAGGAGTTCAGTCTAGTCAAAAAAAAACCTCTCAAAGCATTTCATCACTGTAGTTATGAGTGCTATTGGGTGATAGTTATTAAGTCACATTATTCTTCTTAGGCACTGGTATAATTGTTGCCTTTTTGAAGTGTTACGTACCCGTGACACATGACAGTGGTGTACTTGTCACGCAACAGGTTTTTTTTTACAGGGTATAAAAGGAGGACCCCTCCCTGTGAGGAGGGGCAGTTCGTGGCTGGATTTTCCATGTTGACTTCATGCCACTGCATGATTTAACGTTATGACGCAGTTTAGTTGAAAGATGAAGTTTTATCTAATGCCTAAAGTTTAAAAGGTCATTGCCAGCAGTTTCTTTATAATACTGCTAGTTGAGAATCAGTGGAGAGTGAAGATCGGAGTTCGGGAGTTAAAAGATCGAGGAGAATCGATTTCGACGGTGAAACAGGTTGGACCTTGTTTGATCCTCATTCGGAAAGAATTTGTTGACTGTTCTCGTGTTATTCCCTGTGAAATAACAGAAAGGATTGGGAACAGTTCTGTAAAGGAAAGGTCAGTGCCTTTAAGCCATTCCATTTGTCTATCTACGTAAATTCTTCGTGGGAAAAGATCAATTTGGGAACTGAAGCAACACGACGTGAAAGGGAATTTAAATCGTCCTAAAAAAGTCTCTCCCTTAAATGGACTGTGAGCATTTTGAACTTTTGCAATACTACTTTGAAGAACTGTTTAAGCTTCATTGCTTTAAGAACTGTTTAATCTGCCACACAGCAGCTGATTTCTGGTTATGTGAGTGGTTTGTTTACTTTTGGGGGGTTTGTTTTCAGTGTTTAAGAAACGTGTTATTTGTTGTAAAAACCCCTGCCTAACTCATATATTTATTGTTGCTTGAATCCGTAACATAAATATGGGGGCTGCGGCCGGATTGGATTGTTTGAATTTAAATGCTTGTTAACTTTTGGATCGGTGTTTTGGAAAAGGGGAATACTCGATTCTTTTGTTTGATTGGCTTGTGAGTGGTATTCAGCAACAATGAATATTGATAAGTTTCTGGCTTCGCCAGACGCAGAGTTATTGGCGAAGGCGAAAAAAAACTGAGGTGTTGGAGATAGCTAGTAGATTGCAACTTAGAGGTATTTTGAAGACTACATCAAAGGCTGTAATACAGAGAAAAATCGCGGCACACTATGTGGATTCGGGTGATTTTGATGAATCGATTTTAGAGTCATTTCCAATAAGTAATATGGAGATGCAGTTGCAAATCAAACAAATGAAGTTGGAACAAAGTAAAGCAGGATTGGAGCATTGTAGATTAGAAGCTGATCAGAAAAAAAGGGATTTTGAATATGCAATGACGGAATTAAGGTCTGGGAATCAGTGTTCTGGTTCTAGAAAATGGTTTGTTGCTAGTCAAGAAATTAAATTGGTCCCACCATTTAGTGAAACAGAAGTGGAAAGATATTTCCAACATTTTGAAACGATTACTCAATTTCAGAGTGGCCAAAAGATAAATGGTCAGTGTTGTTACCAAGTGTAATTAAAGGTAAATCACAACAAGTTTATACAGTTTTAACTGCTGCGCAGGCACTTGATTATGATATTGTGAAAATGCATATTTTAAAATCATATGAATTAGTCCCAGAAGCATATAGAGAAAGATTCAGAAGTTTGAAGAAGTCTGTGGAAAAAACTTATGTGGAATTTGCCTATGATAAAGCTGTGTGTTTTGAGAGATGGGTTTCTTCTAAAAATGTAAATGAGGACTATGATTCATTGAAAGAGCAGATTTTAATGGAGGAATTTAAAAGATGCATCCCTGTTGAAGTAAGGACCTACTTAAATGAGAGGGATACTGATAAATTGCAGGACTGGGCTAGATTAGCTGATGAATAAGTTTTAATCCATAAGAATAAATTTCCTCAGGGCAGAATTTTTAAGAGGAAAAATAAGACTGAGATTCAAGGTAAATCAGAAATTAAATCAGAAGTTAATGAGAAAGGTAAGCAGGAAGGAAAACCTGTGAAGGAAAGACAGTTTGGTCTTATTTGTAACTATTGTAGGAAGCCTGGCCATGTAATAGCTAACTGTTTCAGATTGAAAAAGAAGGAGAAGGAAGCAGTTCCAGATGCTTGTGTGCAACATACTGAAGCACCTGTAAAATTACAGGGTTTGATAAACAGAAATGAGATTTTGTTAGAGTCTGACCAAGTTAGAAAGAGATATGATCATTTTATAACTGAAGGGTTTCTATCCTTGAAAGAAGGATCTACTCTGGTGCCAATAAAAATCCTTAGCGATACTGGAGCTTCTCAATCACTGATGTTAGACAGTGTATTGAAGTTTAATGAAGAGTCTGATACTGGTGAGGAAAATTATATAAGAGGTGTTGGGAGTGATTTTATGCCTGTACATTTGCATAAAGTAAATTTAAAGTCAGGGTTAGTTACAGGATTTGTTAAAGTAGGATTACAGCATAGATTACAGCATGGATTGAGAATAAGAGGTCAGTTATTTAAAACAGAGTTGAGGAAGAGCTTCTTCTCCCAGAGAGTTGTGGAGGTGTGGAATGCACTGCCTCGGAAGACGGTGGAGGCCAATTCTCTGGATGCTTTCAAGAAGGAGCTGGATAGATATCTGATGGATAGGGGAATCAAGGGATATGGGGACAAGGCAGGGACTGGGTATTGATAGTGAATGATCAGCCATGATCTCAGAATGGCGGTGCAGACTCGAGGGGCCGAATGGTCTACTTCTGCACCTATTGTCTATTGTCTTACCTGTGAAGGGTATTTCTTTATTGTTAGGTAATGACTTGGCAGGTGGACAAGTTTTTCCTGAAGTGCATTTGACAATGGAGTCAGAGGAACCAGAGATGAATTCTAACACAGATTCTTCCTGTGTTGTGACTAGAGCTATGGCTAAAAAGATTGATGCGTAGAATGAGGTTGTTACTCATGAGTGTTCAACT
The DNA here is from genome assembly GCF_030144855.1 of Hypanus sabinus. Classification (NCBI taxonomy): domain Eukaryota; kingdom Metazoa; phylum Chordata; class Chondrichthyes; order Myliobatiformes; family Dasyatidae; genus Hypanus; species Hypanus sabinus. The sequence goes on along the minus strand of NC_082728.1, from coordinate 39,132,260 downwards.
CAGGATTTGAGTTTTGAGGATGTGTCAGAGACTTTCTTACCTTCGTTGTTTGAACAAGATTCTTGGAGTAAGTCTGACTATGAAGACTTATCTCTGTCTCAGAAGGAGATGATAGCAGAGCAGAATAGAGACCCTGAGATTATAAAATTAAGAGAACAAGCTCTACTAGATAGTGAAATTGAGAAGGTGCCAGCAGGATATTACTTGAAAAAAGAAGTGTTGATGAGGAAGTGGAGATCACCTACAATTCCTGCAAGTGAGGAATGGAATATTGTTTACCAAGTAGTTGTCCCTAAAGTTTATCGAAATGAGATTTTGACTTTAGCTCATAGTGTGCCTTTAGGTGGACATCAAGATTTAAGGAAAACTGTGGACAAGATTTTAAAACATTTTTACTGGCCTGGTCTAAGAAAAGATGTGGCGATGTTTTGTAAAACATGCCATACTTGTCAAATTGTGGGTAAACCAAATCAAGTTACACCAGTGGCTCCATTACAACCTATTCCAGCATTTGGTGAACCGTTTTCTAAAGTTATTGTAGATTGTGTTGGTCCATTACCAAAGACAAAAATTGGTTATCAGTATTTGTTGACTATCATGTGTACTTCGTCTAGGTTTCCAGAGGCAGTACCACTTAGGAATATAAAAGCTAAAACTGTGACAAAGGCCCTTATAAAATTCTTTACTTATTTTGGATTACCTAGGGCAGGGGTCAGCAACCTTTACCACTGAAAGAGCCACTTGGACCCGTTTCCCACAGAAAAGAAAACACTGGGAGCCGCAAAACCCGTTTGACATTTAAAATGAAATAACACTGCATACAACGTTTTGTTTTGCCTTTATGCTATGTATAAATAAACTATAATGTGTTGCATTTATGAAATTGATGAACTCCTGCAGAGAAAACGAAATTACATTTCTGCATGCAACAAAAACATTTTGAACTCCGAAAAAAAGACGTTGGGTTGAAGGTTACTTTTAAGTAAAATACTCAACGTCTATTTGAGTCCTTCTTGTATTTATGAAAAACGCCAAACTTAAATTTGCCGCCAGCAGCAAACCAAAAATAACGTCAGCCAGCTGTCAACCTGAAAAATAAAAGGACTATTTCACTGAACAATGAAAACATATGAATATACGTAAAATAATACGCAATTAAAATATTTATCATACTTCTTCAGGTTGACTCACACCTGACAATGCAGTCGTATTCAGTAGGGATGGATCGATGCTTAGGGGAGTGACCGGGAAGGATAATGTGTTTTTTTCCTCTCTGAACTCACAGAAGCGTTTCCCAAACGATGTTTGCATTGCGATGATTGCAGAATGTAAATACTCCGAATTTATCATGTCGTGACATTGTTTGAACTCTCTCAAATTGGGGAAGTGAGACAATGTGCCTTTCTGTAAATCTCTGGCAAGCAACGTCAACTTGCGCTCGAATGCAAAACATCCTCCAACATGTGCAGGGCTGTACGTCCTTACCCCGTTGAAGAGCTGTGTTCAGCGTGTTCAGGTGCGCTGTCATGTCTACCATGAAGTGTAGCTTTTCCAGCCACTCTGGCTGTTCCAGCTCAGGAAAGTTGAGCCCTTTGCTGCCCAGGAAAGTTTTCACTTCTTCCAGACGCGCGACAAAGCGTTTCAGCACCTCCCCTCTGGACAGCCAGCGATAAAAACACGTTGTAGCGGTTGCTACACGCAGTCAGTAAACTGCAGTCAAAGATAGCTTTATTCGAACTAAACAGCCTTGCTTTTAAGCCTCCCTCAACCCGCCCCCCATGGGCGCGGATGCTGCAAAAGACACGTACTCACAAACCCCAGTAGGCTATCTCCCTTAGCCTGAACGCTGGCTAATTGTGAGCCGGTTCGGATGTGTCAGGAAATGGGTCGCCACAACGTCTTATTTAGATTGTACAAGATCACCATAATCTTCAAATTTAGATTTACATTTCAAAAACTAACAAACTAACATAAAATACATATTAATTAAATACTGATCATGTAGCGGTGTGCTACACGCAGCGCTAAAATTACGACACGGAGTCGGTAACTGCAGTCGAAGGAAAAAAACTTTATTCGAAATCTTCAGCCTCACTTTTAAGCCTGCCTCAACCTGCAGAGGCTCCAAAGCTCTGTGCTCGCAAACCCCCGTAGGCTATCTTATTGTGAGTCGGTTCGGATGTGCCAGGAAAAGGGTCGCCACAACCAATTATTTCCCAAAGCAACAGGGAGCTGCAGCACAGACGTAAAAGAGCCACATGTGGCTCCGGAGCCGCGGGTTGCCGACCCCCGACCTAGGGAAATACAAACTGATCAAGGCAGTAATTTTATGTCTGGATTGTTCCAACAGATAGTTTATAAATTGGGAGCTAAGCAAATCACTTCATCTGCATACCATCCAGAATTGCAAGGTGCCTTGGAGAGGTTTCATTCTACCCTCAAGAATATGATTAGGACATATTGTGTGGAAAATGAAAGTGATTGGGATGAGGGTATAAACCTACTTTTATCTGCAGTAAGGGAATCGGTACAAGAATCTTTAGGTTTTAGTCCATTTGAACTTGTTTTTGGACAGAGTTAGGGGACCTTTAGCTTTATTAAAAGAACAGTGGATTAGTAAGGAAATACACACTAATTTGTTGGACTATGTTTTGAAATTTAAGGACAGGTTACATAAAGCTTGTAGCTTAGTCAAGGAGAATTTAAAATTGGCTCAGGAGAAAATGAAAACTTGATATGATAAAGAAGCTAGGATGAGGATGTTTAAGCCTGGAGATAAGGTGTTGGTTCTTTTCCCAGTGAAAACGAATCCTTTACAAGCTAGATTTCATGGTCCTTATGAAATTGTGTCAAAAATCAATGATGTGGATTACGTGATAAAAACTCCAGATCGTAGAAGGTCAACACAGCTTTGCCATATAAATATGATAAAATCATATTTTGGGAAACAATCTAATACTGTGATTGTTGTGGTTAGTGAGAATGAGTTTGATTTAACGAGGAACATGATAGATGATTTATCTGAATTTCATTCAAAATCCAACATTGTTTCTGTTAGGTTACCAAATTCAACCATTCTGGAAAATATTGATGAGGAATTAGTACATTTACAGCTAGAGCAGAACCAACAGATGAAGGAATTAATTTTTAAATATAAGGATTTGTTTCCAGATGTTCCGAGAAGGACTACCATAGCTTCACATGTTGGAGATGCCAAACCTATTAAACAACACCCATATAGGATGAACATAGAAAAATGTGAACTTGCTGAGAAAGAAATTAAATATATGTTAGAGAATAATATTATTAGACGATCTAACTCGAATTGGAGTTCACCCTGTGTTATGGTGCCAAAACCAGATGGTAGTATTAGGTTTTGTACGGACTATAGGAAGGTGAATGCTGTAATGAAAACAGTTGCATATCCAATTCCTAGAGTAGATGATTGTGTAGATAAAGTTGGAAAAGCAAAGTTCCTTACAAAGGTTGATTTATTGAAAGGGTATTGGTGTGTTCCATTAACGGACAGAGGTAGAGAGATTTCTGCATTTGTAACTCCATCTGGGCTATATGAATATAATGTTCTTCCATTTGGGATGAAGAATGCCCCAGGTACTTTCCAGAGGATGATTAACTCTGTGATTCAGGGATTGAAAGATACTGATGCTTATATTGATGATTTAGTGACAGGAAATGATACTTGGGAAGCACACATTATTGCGGTGGAGAAATTGTTTGAAAGGCTTTCAAAAGCTAACTTAATTATTAATTTAGCTAAGAGTGAATTTGGACATGCCACTGTGACTTACCTTGGTTATGTTGTGGGTCAAGGTAAGGTAGCTCCTGTTCAGGCAAAAGTTTGGGCAATTTTAGAGATTCCCACTCCAACGGGGAAAAAAACTCTCAGAAGATTCTTGGGAATGGTAGGATATTATCGAAAATTTTGTAAGAATTTTGCTAATGTTGCTCTTCCATTAGCTAACCTTTTGCAGAAGAATATGAAGTTTGTGTGAACAATGCCTTGTCAATTTGAAAAATTGAATACAATGATATGCCAACAACCTGTGCTTAAGGGACCTGACTTTGAAAAACCTTTTTCATTAGCTGTAGGTGCTAGTGATGAGGCTGCAGGAGCAATATTAATGCAAAGGAATGAGGGTGATGAGGTTGATCATCCAGTAGCTTACTTTTCTAAGAAATTTAATAAGCATCAAAGAAACTATTTGACAATAGAGAAGGAATTGTTATCTCTTGTTTTAGCTTTAGGATATTTTGAGGTATATGCTGGTACAACTCAAAAACCACTTATTGTTTACACTGATCATAATCCGTTAGTTTTTCTGAGAAAGATGAAAAACAAAAACAGAAGATTATTAAATTGGAGTTTGTTGTTACAAGAGTACAATATTGTGATAACTCATATTAAAGGTAAAGATACTGTGGTTGCTGATTGTCTATCTCGATGTTGAATGTACAATGTAATTTTTTTATGGAGTGTTTTTTTTTACAATTGTAACACTCCTACTGTATTGTAAGATGTTACATGATGATACTGTATTGTATATTGTGTATGTTATAAAATTTATACATTTGTTTTTCTTGTAAATAATTGTTAAAATTTTTGTTCTTGACAGACCAAAAATGTTTTTTTTGGAGGGAGGTGTTACGTACCCATGACACGTGACAGTGGTGTACTTGTCACGTGATAGGCGTTGAAGCTATACTGGACTTGAGGTAATGGTCTTGTGATGGTGGAGTGACATCATTTTCCTGCCAGTAGAGGTCATGTGACAGTTTTTTTTTACAGGGTATAAAAGGAGGGCCCCTCCCTGTGAGGAGGGGCAGTTCGTGGCTGGATTTGCCATGTTGACTTCATGCCACTATGTGATTTAACGTTATGACGCAGTTTAGTTGAAAGATGAAGTTTTATCTAATGCCTAAAGTTTAAAAGGTCATTGCCAGCAGTTTCTTTATAATACTGCTAGTTGAGAGTCAGTGGAGAGTGAAGATCGGAGTTCAGGAGTTAAAGATCGAGGAGAATCGATTTTGATGGTTGAACAGGTTCGACCTTGTTTGATCCTCATTCGGAAGGAATTCATTGACTGTTCTCGTGTTAATCCCTGTGAAATTGCAGTAAGGATTGGGAACAGTTCTGTAAACGAAAGGTCAGTGCCTTTAAGCCGTTCCATTTGTCCACCTACGTAAATTCTTCATGGGAAAAGTTCGATTTGGGAACCGAAGCAACACGACGTGAGAGAGAATTTAAATCGTCTTAAAAAAGGCTCTCCCTTAAATGGACTGTGAGCATTTTGAACTTTTGCAATACTACTTTGAAGAACTGTTTAAGCTTCATTGCTTTAAGAACTGTTTAAGCTGCCGCACAGCAGCTGATTTCTGGTTATGTGAGTGGTTTATTTACTTTTGGGGGGGGGTTTGTTTTCAGTGTTTAATAAACATGTTACTTGTTATAAAAACCCCTGCCTAACTCATATATTTATTGTTGCTTGAATCCGTAACAGAAGCAAGTGGGAACTTCCGACCATGACAGTGAGAGGTTGAAAATGTCCTTGAATACTTCCGCCAATTGGTTGGCATAAGTTTACAGAGCCTTACCAGGTACTCCATCGGGACCTTCCACCTTGCGAGAGTTCACCCTCTTTAAAGGCCGCCTAACATCGGCCTCTGAGACAGAAGTCACAGGGTCATTGGGTGCAGCAGGGATCTTCACAGAGGTAGTTATATTCTCCTTTTCAAAGAAACTTTAGAAGGTGTTGGGTTCACCTGGTAGTGAAGCATCACTGCCATTCATGCTATTGGGTCTTGCTTTGTAGGAAGGAATGTATTGCAAACCCTGCCAGAGTTGTTGTACATTCAATGTCGCCTCCAACCTTGTTCGAAATTGTCTCTTTGACCTTGAAGTAGTCTTCTGCAAACATACCTGGTTTTCTGGTACAGATCTGGGTTACAAGACTTGAATGCCACAGATCTAGCCTTCAGCTGACGACATACCTCCTGGTTCATCCTCGGCTTTCGGTTTGGGAATGTACAGCAAGTCTTTGTAGGCACACACTCATCCACACAGGTTTTAATGAAGTCAGTAACAACTGCAGCATACTCGTCCAGGTTCGAAGAAGAATCCCTGAATACAGTCCAGTCCACCGATTCAAAGCAGTCCTGTAGGTGCTGCTGTGCTTCTCTTGTCCATACCTTCTTGGTCCTCACTACTGGTGCTGCAATATTCAGTCTCTGCCTGTACTCAGGGAATAGAAGTACAGCCAGGTGATCAGACTTCCTGAAGTCAGGGTGTGGAATAGCACGGTAGGCATTCTTGATGGTGGTGTAACAGTGGTCCAGTGTGTTGTTTCCTCTGGTACTGCAAGTGATCTGTTGATGGGAATTGCTTAGTGATTTTTTCAGACTGGCCAGGTTAAAATTCCCCAAAATGATGATGAAGACATTAGGGTGCACTGTTTCGTGCTTGTTGATCCCATTGCTCAGATCATCTAAAGCGTGATTGAAACTGGCCTGAGGTGGAATATATCCACTACCCAAATGATCTCAGAAACTTCTCATGGTAGGTAAAATGGATGGCACTTAACTGCAAGATATTCCAGGTCTGGTGAGCAGAAATGGGACAGCACTGATATATTTGTGCACCAAGAAGAGGTGCACATTTTTCTAACACAATTCTTCCATACTTTCTTGAATAATTGAAAAAAAACCCCCAAAGATTGTTAAGCCTAAATTGAACCCAATGTAAAGTTAATTTTCTCAGCAATTTAGTATAGATTAACATCTCGAAATGTGCGTTTTGGTTTAGAGTGAGGTCTATATACTGAGTATTAGGACAACGGAAACACAAGGTATGGTCAAGGTACACTCTGCCTCCCTCCACACAATCTAAATCTAATTCCGATTGTATGGAGAGAGAGGCTGAGTTTACAATATTGAAGATCTGTGATTAAGTGGAATGGACAATGGTGAGGGTAAGCTGACATTAACAACAGGCAGTGTGCCAAAAATAACAGCTCAAGACTGACTAAGATAATGCCAGGATGATATGTCATCTTTAAAGATAAGTAGATTCAGGAAGAAGCGGAAGTTATGACTTTGGTTAAGCCTGTTCAAGGCTAGATGTAATTTTGGGTTGTTCAACCTATTAAAACCAATACTGTACTTAACGTGCCTCAGAAATGTACTAGCAATAGGATTTTAAACTTAGCTCAGTGAAAAACATCATCATCTGATTAAGAAGGCAAACTTATCCCAGTCCACACATCTATCAGCTAAAATTAGACTGTACTTACAGCTTAACTACATACTGTAGTAGTATCTACATTGTAACAATTCTTATTTTCAAGCCTCTATGATGGTGAAATGTTCAGGAATATAGAACACAGAACAGAACAACACAGGAACGGGAATTTTGACCCACAGTTTCTGATGACGCCACTGTTGATGGTCAAATCAAGGGTGATGGCAAATTGAAATAAAGGAGGAAGTTTGTAAATCTGATTTGATGGTGCCATAACAAGAAGCTCTCACTCAACGTCAGCAAAACCAAAGAGCTGAGTGCTACTTACCAGACGAAGAAGCCAGAGGTTTATGAGCTGGACCTCGTTAGGGGATCTGAGGTGGAGATCAGTAACGTTAAAATCATTGGATCTGTCCTAGAACCAGTATGTAAGTGCCATCACAAAGAAGATGTAACAACTTCTCTAGACCCTTTCCAATGTCAGCACATCCTCTGTTAGATAAAGGGCCCAGAACTGTCAGTACAGCCCTATAATGCGCTATAAAGATTCTGTATGTTTTCACAAATACAATAGCTCGAGGCGTTTTATTTTTCAGAAAAACCGTAACAACTCATTTATTGTACTCCAAACACTGAGCACAAATCACGGTAACTGTACTTAACGTAATTACGTCATCATGTCAAACCAGCCTCTTAAAGCGAACCCCGATTCAATGTCAGTGGTTGTGCATTATGTACGTTTCTACCAACTATATGACTCTGCACAGGCCCCCCTCCAAAAAAAAAAAATCACTAGAACTGGCATTGTGAGCCTGTTCAGAGCTTGGAAGAGCTGCCCAGCTCAGGTTTATGTTCCATGGGTGGAGGAGCAGCAGAGCTTGTCCAGAGATGCGCTGACATGCTTAGGGGGCATGTCTTGATGGCAAGGGTGTGGTAGCAGATTCCTCCACATCTTGGTGAGCCGGTTTAAGGTGATCCTACTGAAGTACATTCAGGTTTACCGCTCCACTCCAGCGGGTGGTGAACACGGCCCTGCGGATTATCGGCACCCAATTGCCCACCATTGAGAACATCTACCATAAGTGCTGCCTGGGCGGGGTGAAAAGCATTATCAAGGATGCATCTCACCCTAACCATGGACTTTTCACTCTCCTCCCATCTGGTAGGCGCTAAAGGAGCCTCCGCTCCCACACCAGCAGGCACAGGAAGAGCTTCTTCTGCGACCCTGCTGAAACTCACATTGCAGGGCTAAGCAGTATTGCACCCATATTGTACTCTCTCCGTACTTTTATATTTGTGTGCTGTAACACTTACTCTTTATTCGCAGTTGTTTTGTAAATAACACTATTCTTTGCATTTCTGGTTAGATGTTAACTGCATTTCATTTGGCTTTGTATCTGTACTTGGCACAATGACAATAAAGTTGAATCTAATCTAATCTAATCTTATCTATAATAAAAAGACTTTTCTCTCTGTTCCAAAATTCAGAATGGGCCATCGTAAAGGAGCTGAAGGTGATATTGGCATGCATCATGGTGGACAAAAACAAATGAGGCAGAATGTAGGTCAACAGGTCAATGGTTGTCTGTATACCAACTCAGCCACAGATGACTGCAAGTCACCTTTGGAGTTGTTTTGACAATCATGCCAAATCTCATCCATCAGGGAAGCCCTCAGAGCAGCCCTTAAGGGATGGTGAATTCGCATATGCGATTGAACTGCAGATGATATGCTTTGATGTGATGAAGCCTAATGCTGAGGTTCTGGGCTATTGCAGTTCTGAGGCCTGATATGAATTGGGGACCACGGTCAGAGGAAATATCAGATGGGGTGCAAACCGAGCAACCCAGGTGCTGATGAATGCCCGAGCCACATCTGCAGCCATTAGAGGGATGACATCTGGCCTGGTGGAAGAATCCATGAAGGTAAGAAGGTGTATGAAAACGTGGGAGGGGAGAAGAGAACCAACAAGGTCCACATTGACATGGTCAAACTGTCGATCAGGGACCTCTAAAGGGGCCAATGGCACCTGAACAGGACGATTAATATCTGCCTGCTGCCATTCCATACAGGCAATAGTCCAATCATGCACATCCTTTCTAAGGCCGTGCCACACAAACTTTAGTGCAACCAGTTTGTGATGTGAAAGGCTATGTATAGAGTCAAAAACAGTCCACCTCTAGTTTGCAGACACTCTGGAGTGAGGGCGATTGGTTGAGACTTTGCACAGGAGAGAAACCCCAGCTTCCCTGAACTTAACGTCAGGTAACCGCAAGTCTGTGACTACTGATTGGTAAGCCTGGACCTCTGGGTCAGCTTGGTCGGCTGCCATGCTGGCATAGTCAACTTCTTGCCTTCTGATTAATAGGCAATGTTGGCAGCACACTCAGTTGAGCACCATTATCACTCAGGAAGCGTCGCTCTGAAAGGGTGTCTGTAATGAACAGTAGACATCCCTGGCAGCGGGAACCCACGGTGTTCACAGACCCCTGATGTCCCAATGCGCTGGCACTGTCAAAGCTGCAAGGCGGTTGGCACTTCCTAGCATTCGTACCAAAGCAAACATGGTAAAAACACAGGCATTGTTTCACAGCTGTGGGACTCCTTATGTTGAGTGCCTTGCTGACCGGGCTTATTGATGCAGGAAAAGGAGGATGAATGATGTGCTGCTCCCTAGCTGAGTGTAGACTTTCAGCCATTTTAGCAAGCTCCTTATAGTTCTTCATGGGTACATCAGTGAAGGCTATGCAAACTTGATCGGGCACTTGGTTTATGGAGAGTTCTTTAAAAATAAAATGAGGATGGTGATTTCTCAGGAGAGACAGCATGTGGTCCATTAGCTCTGAGGGCTTAGCATCATCGAAGCAGGGCAAAGAGAACAACTGTTTGGTGTATCCAGACTTCGATAGCCCAAAAGTCTGTAAACGGTGACTTTCAGTGATCGGTATTTATCATGTTCAGGCAGGTGTTCTAGAAGACTCACTAGTCTTGCAGCCGTGGAGATGCCAAACGACACCATCAGAACTTCATAAGTTTAGTGTCAAGGGTAGTGATTTCCCACAGCGCAAACAGGGCCCCAGCTTACAAAAACCAAACAATGGCATTTTTCACCCAGAACTCCGACAGTTTCAAAGCAACTGCATTGGCCAACATATTCAATAACTCTGGAATCATCACAGAACATTGAGGGCACCTGTATCGGTTTTTGCCAATAAAACAGCGTATGTTTTATATTTATGAAAAACCATAACAACTCATTTATCCAAACACTAAGCACGAGGCACAGTACATTGAAGAATTACGTCTTCACGTCAGACATACTCTTATAGTGAACCCCAATGCAATGTCGGTGTTGTGATTTATTTACATTTCCATCAATTACATTACCCTACACCTCTGCTCAATTTCCTGTAATAACTACATTGAAAAAGTTCTTCACATTGCGACTGCAACTGTGAAGGAACATAGACCAGAACCTGCACAGGAACAGGCTCTCCAGCCCGCGATGTTGTGCTGAACTAATTAAATATTGACAACTTCAGCCTACACATGGTCCGTATCCCTCTCTCCCTGCATGTTCAGGTGTCTAAATAAGAATTTCCTATATACCTCCATCAAATCTACCTTCACCAGCATATTCCAAGCACCCAGCACTCTCTGTAAAAAAAGCTGCCCTGCAAGTCCAGAGTTTACCAAAGGTGTAATGTAGGTTTTTACTGTATTGCTTCTGCCTTTTAATCAATTCCATTAAAATGTATTTCCTTGTTTAACTTCCAAAACACAACAATAATTTTCCACTTATTTGCTTGCTAGTTAGGCCAACCCATTGAATTATTCCACAGAAGATTTGCAAGTTGTTCTCAAGGTGTAAATTACACTGTGTACTTGGTATAATCAGTCACACAGTGCAATTATTTGGCGATGGCTGTTGTGCCTCCCACAGTCACTGAGCCTATCTAAATATAATGCAGCTGTGGCATATATTGTGAACATTTCTTAGAAATCAACTCCTACGCTGGTCTGTAAGAGGGTTGAAGCTGCCTAGGAATTAAAAGAATATAAGAAGACAGACAACAAAATGGGTCATTAATCCCTGTGGAAAAAAAACTCAACCGCTTGTGAAAAAAAACAGTAACCTGGATTTGCAAGGATATAATCAAAATATTGTAGCAACTGACAGGTAGGGTGAGCATGTCTTGGGCTGTGTCAATGACGACCCCAAGGATCTGATCAGTCAGGACTCTGACACACATTTGCTGAAGCATGAAATACAGCCTCCTTGATCCTAGGATTTGGGTCTTCCTTGTGGAATCTGTATCCAGGCACTGAAAGGGGTTTAAAACCACTGGTTTTGAGAAGTTATCTCTCATGCTCCAAGAATGCATGCAATACTGTCAAAACTAGCCTGGGTGATATTTGTTCATCTTGGAGGTGCTGGGTTCAGAGATGTGAATTATTTCATGACCTAGCTGGGTAATTAAATCCCTGTGAGTATGACCCAGGCCTGCACTGCTTTGTTTTAAGGATGCAGCCTAATCTTAAATCCTTAAAGGGACCACAGTTAATTTTAAAATTAAGCATACCTTGACCTGGGATCAGCAGTATCTTCTGTGGTCTGCCATTGGCCTGTATATATCTTCTCCTGTTCTCCTCTCTAAGGACCCCATCACTTATAAACGACTTCCATCTCCAAAACATCGCATGTTTCTATAATTGCCTAAGTTCATTGTTGCTGAGCTCGTCAGTCATTGTAGCAGAATTAGGCCTTTCAGCCCATTGAGTCTGCTCTGCCATCTGATCACAGCTGATTTATTTTCCCTCTCAATCCCATTCTCCATAGTAGGAGTAAGCTCCTCTCATTCATTGCCTGACATTTTTTTAAAAAATGGAGGTACCAGAAAATGTAAGAACACTAAAAAGCAAGTCCCTTGATCACATCCATGCCTGTTGACTTGACTATTCTGATATTTTTCCATTCCTAGCTGGATTTCCACTGTCCAGAGATCTCAGTCATTAACAGTTCTGCTGTCACTGTCCCAGCTGAAATGTTTACAGGGCTCATTTGGACCCAAATGCTGGAGTATCTGAAGTAAGGATTGAGACACTGTATCAAACTGGATCTAAGCACAAATCAAGTGCTACATGATATCACTAGTAGGGCTTTACAACCGAGCACCAGAACTCAGTTTGGTGCTCTTTAAGTACTCAATTCTTGGCACCAAAACATAATTGCCAATTAGCAGGACTATTCTGAAATTTTTACGGGCTACACCGGCTATCCATAGTCCAGAGAGTTAGAGAGTCTAAATCCCGGAAGCTGGCGCACTTGGGAACGCCTTGTAACAACCAGGGGATCATCACATCCTAACACCTCGTTATGTAGCAGAGTGATTGGTAACATTCCCATTGACCTCTTATTATGCTAAGGTGCTTTGTAAGTGTGGGTTGCCATGTTGAGACTCTCGAGCTGCAGAGTCATGTTTGAGGACTGATGTCTTTCTCTGAAAGTGTAATAGATTCTCACAGTTCACCACCATTATTGTGATCACTGAATTTCAAGCTGCTTTTGCGTACCTGAAACATAGCAAACATTTGGCAAATCCTGTCAAACAAGGACTGAATCAAATTTCTACATCTCTCAATTCACTGGACCATTAGTGGCAGCTGGTCATCAGTGGGACTGTTGGAAATCTGGTCTGACATTGATGGTATGTTGCTTTAAATGGATATCAATCAACCCATTGAGTTACACAGTTATATAATATGAACAGGCATCTTTGGCCCAACTTGTCCAAGCAACCAAGTTGTCTATTTGAGCTGGTTCCATCCATCTGTGTTTGGTCCATACCTTCCCTCCCCCCCACCCCAACCCTTTCCTATACTGTATGTACCTGCTCAATGTCTTTTAAACATCGTGCTTGTATATGCCTCTGTCACTTTCTCTGGCAGCTCAGTGCACCTCTCAGTTGCCCCCCAAGTCCCCTTTAAATTTGCCCTTCTCACCTTAAATCTATGCCTTTTAATTTCCCTTACCCTGGGAAAAGGAGCCATTCATTTTATATGTGTCCCTCTTGATCTTGTATACACTCAGTGCCTACCTATGATACCTAGGTATCTCCTGCACCCAATAAAGCAGCCATTGAGTGTATGTTCAATGTCTTCTATTACTGTAATCCACCCACTTCAAGCTTTGACATGTTGTGTGTTCAGAGATGCTCTTTGACACACCACTGTTGTAATGTGTGCTTATTTAAGTTGCATTCTTGTCAGCTTGTACCAGTTTGGCCATTTTCCTCTAACCTCTCTCATTACCAATGTATTTTCACTCACTGGATGTCTTTTTTTGTTTTTTCACACCATTCTCTGTAAACTCTAGAAACTGCTATGTGTGAAAATCTGAGGAGACCAGCAGTTTTTGAGATACTCAAACCACCCCATCTGGCACCAAAATTCATTCCACAGTCAATATCACTTAGATCACAGTTTTTCCCCTTTCTGATGTTTGGTCTGAATAACAATCGAAGTTCTTGACCATGGCTGGATGATTTTATGCATTGAGTTACTGCCACATGATTGACAGATTAGATATTTGCATTAACAAGCAAGTGTACGTGTGTACCTAATAATGTGGCCATTGAGTTTATCTCTATAGGTCACCCCTCAGACTCCGGTGCTGCAGAGGAAAATGTCCCAACCTATCCAGCCTCTCTCTAGAATTCAAGCCCTCTAGTCCTAGCAACAACTTTGTGAATCCTTTCCGCACCATTTCTCACTTCATGAAAGCCTTCCTACAGCGAACATGCCTCAGATTTAGCTGTTTAAAAATGTTTTTTAGCATTGTAGGGACGGTTTGGGGGCAGTGAGGGGAGTCAGGAATCAGGTTAGGGGTCAGGGATAGGGATATGGGAGACTTAGAATTTAGACTGGAGTCTAAGCCTCCACTACACATTAAAGGTCAGCAACATGGGCACGGGGCATTTGTGGTCAGACGTCAGGCTCCAGACCAGTGTGGATGAGGGCTGGAGCCCTTCCAGGGTCATTGAGTTGTTGGTAGGTTCTGACTTGGACTTCCCTGTGGGCCGAAGGAATGAGGTTCATACCCCCTGGGTATGTGAATCAGTCAGATGGAAGTTTGAGGCCTACTTGGGGTCCCATCATCAGCAAATCTGGATTCGAAGCCTAGTGTTAGCAGGTCCCATGACCAATGACAAAATTCGAGGCCCACGGGGGCAATCAGAAGCCCAGGAATCGAGGCCCGCTGGCTGGAGTCCGGAGGCTACAAACCTCTGCGAAAACTGAAGTGCAGTGTTTGTGAGTGTGAACCCGAGTCTGCTTGAGGCTGGAGGGTGAGGATGGAATGTCCTGTGTTTGGAGGACTGTGTATGTGCATGGGAGGGTGGGTGCGAGGGAGGAACAAAGCTTGTTTTGCTATTTTTTCTGTTTTGTTGTTTATGTTCTGCTTTGTTGTGTTCTGTGTTGTTCTGCTAAGCGATGTGGGCATGCTAAGCTAGTGCCAGAGTGTGCGGGCTGCCCCCAAGCCCACCCTTCAGGGTGTTGGTTGTTAATGTAAGTGACTCATTTCACCGGATATTTTGATGTACATGTGATAAATAAATTTGAATCTTGAGCTAAGTGACCAGACTTCCACACAAGTACCGTGTAACCAACACTTTGTACTCAGTGTCTGCAGAACCCCAGTAGTCACTGGCAGCAATGCAGAAAAGGCCCCCTTATACCCACTCTTTGCCTCCAGCCAGTCATCCAATCCATGCTAATATCTTTCCTGTTATACCATGGGCTCTTCTCTTTTATCAGCCTCATGTACAGCACCTTGTCAAAGGCCTTCTGAAAATCCGAGCAAATAACACACACAGACTCTCCTATATCCATCCTGCCTGTTATTTCCTTAAATAATTCCAATAAATTTGTCAGGCAAGATTCACCTTTAAGGAAATCATGTTGACTTTTTGGGAGGAGCTAGAAAAGATGGCGCAAGAGGTTTCTGTAGACCCAGGTGACTACTTCCAGTTCATCTTATCCTTCTTTTCTTATGTCTTGCTTTTCTTTTCAAGGTGGCTGGGGTCCTGTCAGAGTCCATGATCTACAGCTGCAGCTGAAACTACGGTTCTCTGTGAGCGGGGGGTTCTTGGGCTAGCCGTACAGCCTGGTGTCTCAAGAAATGGCCTGGAAGATGTCTGTCTTCGGGGTGCAGCCCCGTAGATGATCTGGTTCCTTGCAGATGGCACTGACCGAAGTGTCGTGGGGGACTGAAACATTGGGATAGCAGGAGTCATGTACTGCTGTCAGAAGAAAGCCCCTGTACTCAGGCGATTCTCTCTCTCTCTCTCTCTCATATGTTGTGTTTGTTTCCTGGTAGATAGGGTGCACTGCCATTACTTATGGCTGAACCAGCGCAAGATGAAGAACTGCTGTGTACCTGTTCCTTTGGAAATGTGGAAACATCCCTTACACCAGGGGTTCCCAACCATCTTTATGGCATGGATCAATGCCATTAAACAAGGGTCTGTCAACCCCAGGTTGGGAACCCCTGCCTTACACCTTCATGGCCATGCCACTCAGGGACTTCAGCTGATGGTTTTTTTGTGATTATGTGTGCTATCATAATTATATGTGCTGTGTGCTGTGCGCTGAGCATGACATTGTCAACTGTGTTTTGCACTTAGGCCCTGGAGGTATGCTATTTCATTCAGCAGTGTACATGTGTATAGTTGGGTGACAATTAAACTTGAACTTGAACTAAAATAGTGGAATGATATGTGCATAATAGTTTTCTATTTACAAGCTTTAAAACTCAGTTATGTGAAATGCTCTATACAATGGTTAAGTTTGAATGTTGAATGCATCATGGGTAATTGAACACACAAGCTCAGCATGCCGCTGTGATGAGGTCTCGGGGGAAAATGTGACATAATAATGATTTCCACTCAGTGGAGCAGCACCAGAGACCCAGTTTCAATTTTGACCTTGGGTGCTGTATGTGTAAAGTTTGCTTGTTCTCACTGCCACTACATGGGTCTCTTCTGGGTACACCCTCATCCCAAAAATGTCCATGTTCGGGGGTTATTTGGCCACAATGTTTCAGGTGTGGGGCGAGTAGTGGGGGGAGGTTGATGGGAATGTGGAGAGGGTTAAAAAGGGGAGTAATATACCATTAGTTTAAATTGGTGTTTGATGGGTCAGCACAAAATGAATGGGCTGAAAGGCCAGTTTCCAAGCTGTACATGACTATGGAGCTCAATTTTTAACAGTGCGGCTACCATGATATTGGAGAAGCAGTTGCCTTGCAGACTTCCTTGTGGATTGAAGGATACTGTTCAAAAAATGTACAAATGATAATCAAAAGTATTTTATTGTTCTTAAAGATCACTTTTACTTAAAAAAGTGGGGGGGGGGGAGAGTTCATTCTTCCTTTGTAAAACATGAGTATAACTGATGTTGAAACATTTTATTGCTCTGTGGAAATATAAGCATGTAGTTTGTTATATGTGTGCATGTATGTGTGTGACAGGATCACTGTACACACGTGTGTCGATGTACTTGTGTATATGTGTGTGTGGATATGATTTATTTGTGTAAATGTGTGTATGCATGTGCATACATGTACTAGACTGTATGTCTCTGTGGAGGTGTGTGAGTATGTATGTGTGTATGTCTGTTTTAATGTGTGCTCATGTTGTGCATGTGTGTGTATTAACCTGTACTTTCTGTGTGCGTGCGCATTAGTCTGTGATTGTATTTATGCATTTATATCTGCGTGTGTGCATTTTGACATTTTTGTTGCAAATCGGTATGTAATTGTTCTGCTGTACTGTCTCATCAGCTATAACAGCAGCAGCTTCTTGATTTTATGTTATCAATGTGTAATGTTAACTTTGTGTGCATTGTTGCTTTGGGCCAGTTGAGTAGCTTTGAGAGTGTTAAACCCTGACAGCTCCAGCAAGGATTAGTGCACCCTGGGACACCTGGGTACAACTGGAGAGAGCAGACATAAAGTTGACAGGTTTGAACTCCTCTCTGAAATGATCAAGATTGCAATTGGCCAGGTCAAATGAAGCCACAGTCTTTAACCTCCCAAAGGCAACTTATACAGAAATCAAGCTTTCATATAACAGGGAGATTCTGAACAGCATGTGAATGTAGAAAACAAAACCAGCCAGTGAGTGATATGTACAGGAATGGAAGAGATCACTTTTTCTGAATCAAAAATTGCTACGTTTTGTAACTCCACAATATAAAACTAATTGAAAGAAAACACAGAGCCGGGAATAATGTGTACACTTTGTTATTCCTTTCAGTGAGATTGCGCATATGATGTGATGGCGTGATGATGTAGGCCATTCATGTACTTTTACATATAAACTGTAATGAATTTGGTAAAAAACAAATTTCATTTTTAGAATCTTTTTATTGGTACATAATCTTCTACAGCTATAGAATGATACAAAAGTTCAACAAATTAATATGTATACAATTAACAAAGCTGAAGAAAAAAAAGCTGATCGTAATATATAAAAATGGAAACTTTTAAAAATATATATATATAAGAAAAAGAAGAAAAAATAAGAACCCCATCTAACTAAAAACAAAACCACTAACTACAAAAAAAGCCCCATTAGGAATCAATCCCCTGGAGCAATACATTTAACCATCATCTAAATATATAAAGAAAATGAGTCATCAACCACCAATTCATATTAAAAAAAAATAAAATTGGAAGGAAACCGTATAGAATAATTCAAATCAAATGGTAATATGTGGCAAAAGAACCCCAGTAAACAACAAATAGAACTTAATCAAACAATAGAGTTAAGGAACTGCAACGGTAAAAAGACCCTGGTGGGAGTTGTATACAGACCCAAATCAGTCATAAGGATGTGTCCTACAAATTACAGCGGGAAATAGAAAATGCATGCCAAAAAGACAATGTCATGGGGGACTTCAATATGTAGGTAGATTCATAAAATCAGGTTGGTGCTGGTTTCCAGTAAAGGGAGTTTCTAGAGTGCCTACGAGATGGATTTTTAGACCCTGAAGTCAGACGTATAACAGTGGAGCAAAGGGAATTACAGAGACAAGAGAGAGGAGTTGGCCAGATTGACTGGAAAAGAACACCAGCAGGGATGATGGCAGAGCAGCAAAGGCTGGGATTTCTGGAAGCAATTCAGAAAGTACTGGATGTATACAATACCAAGGAGGATGAAGTATTCTAAAGGAAAGATGACACAACCGTGGCTAACAAGAGAAGTCAAAGCCAACATAAAATCCAAAGTGATAGTATATAACAGAGCAAAAATTCAGTGGGAAGTTAGGGGATTGCAAAGCTTTTTAAAACTAACAGGAGGCAGCCCAAAAAAGCCATTAAGAAGGTAAAGATGGAATATGAAAATAAGCTAGCCAATAATATTAAAGAGGATATCAAAAGTTTCTTCAGATATGGATGGCATCTGTTAGTCTCGTGAGACCATGGATCTGTGCCTATAAAGTCTTGCTTTAGTCTTTCCAGGGCGCAGGCCTGGGCAAGGTTGTATGGAAGACCGGCAGTTGCCCAGGCAGCAAGTCTCCCCTCTCCGCGCCACTGATGTTGTCCAAGGGAAGGGCAAGGACCGATACAACTTGGCACCAGTGACGTCGCAGGAGTTGCCAGAATGAGATTGAAGGCAACGTTGGACCAGCTCTGGATTTGTCTTCAGGGTTTACTCCTGAAGCCTTTCCCATAAGTGGGTATGGCCGCAAGGCAGCGGAGGTTTGAAATCAGAGTTTTCCCTTCTCTTAGATGGACTGCCTTCCCAGGCTGACGAGCTCCATCCACCCGAATTCAGATATATAATGTGTAAAAGAGAGACAAGAGTGGATATTGGACCGCTGGAAAATGATTCTGGAAAGGTTATAATGGGGGACAAGGAAATGGTGGATGAACTGAATAAGTATTTTGCATCATTCTTCACTGTGGAAGATGCTAGCAGTATGGTGGAAGTTCCAGGTGTCAGGGGTCATAAAGTGTGTGAAGTTACCATAACTAAAGAGAAGGTCCTTAGGAATCTGAGGGGAATGAAAATGGGTTAGTCACCTGTCACCTGAAACAGATGACGTACACCCCAGGTTTCTGAAAGAAGTGGCTGAAGAGATCATGGAGGAATTAGTAATGATCTTTCAAAAATCACTAGATTCTGGAATGGTTCTGGAATACTGAGAAATTGAGAATGTCTCTCCACTTTTCAAGAAGGCAGAGAGGTGGAAAAAAGGAAACTACAGGCCAGTTAATTTAACCTTAGTGGTTAGATGTTGGAGTTGATTGTTAAGGATGTGGTTTTGAGGTAGTTGGAAGAACATGATAAAATAGGTGGTAGTCAGCATAGTTTCTTCAAGGGAAAATCTTGTGTGACAAATCTGTTGGAATTCTTTGAAGAAATAACAAGCAGCATAGACAAAGGAGAATGGATTGATGTTGTGTACTTGAATTTTCAGAAGGCCTTTCACAAGCTGCCACATATGAGCCTGCTTAACAAGCTATGAGACATAGTATTTCACGGAAGATTCCAGCATGAATAAAGCAGTGGCTGATTTGTAAGAGACAAAGAGTGGGAATAAAGGAAACCTTTTCTGATTGGCTGTCGGTGACTAGTGGTGTTCCATAGGGGCCTGTGCTGGGACTGATCCATTTTACATTATATGTCAATGATTTGGATGATAGAGTTGATGGCTTTTTTGCAAAGTTGGTAGATTATTGATTGGTCCGAACATGAACAGATATGGGGGGAAGGCAAGAAATTGGGGCTGAGAGGGAAAATGGATGAGCCATGATGAAATAGGCCTCTCTGTCAATCTGTGCAAATTTTTCTCTGCAGCAGTTAGAGAATGTTTTGCAAAGGCTATGGAGCATTCACTTCCCTCGTTCATAATATGTGACAAGACGGCATCTATATAATAAGACAGGGCATCACGGGCAACCTTCATTGGATGGTGTGGATCACAATGTGTGTGTACAGTGTCTGATGTCACCATTTCCTTTACCTTTTTGAAAGCCACCTCACACTGCTTTGCCTTTTGCTATTTCTTCCCAAACTATAGTAGCGGGGTTCAAGGAGTGGAGCACAGTAGCCAGGTTTGGCAGAAACCTGTTGTAGTAATTCACAAGCCCTAAGAAGGACATGTCCTTTGGCCTTGATGCATCCACAACTGCTTGAACTTTCTCAGCGTACTCTGTAATCCTTGTGCACCAATGGTGCAACCACACTAAGTGACACTTAGTTTAAAGAATTCACACTTGTTGTGTCATGCTCTGAGCTATAATCTTCTAATATTTTCAATGCTACCTTGAGATCTTGAAGATGTCATCCTCACCATTAACAACGCTGTTATCCAGGTAAGACTGAGTTCCTGGGCAACCTCGCAGCACCTGGTCCAGAGCTTTCCGCCAGAGTCCAGGTGCAGATGCTACTCCAAAAGTAAGCTTATTATAGCAATAAAGCCCTTTGTAAGAGTTTATAGTGAGAAACACTTTGGTCTCCTCTTCCGTCTCCCTCTGTAGGTAGGCCTCAGCTGTCCGCTTTTCTGAAGTGTTACCCTACAGAAAGGTTTGCAAAGATATGCTCTGTCCTGGGCAGAGGGAATTGTTCTACTTTCAGTACTGGGTTGATGGTGCCTTAAAATCACTACAAGTCCCTTCTTCTGGGCTACTGGGACTACTGGTATTGCCCATGGGCTCCACTCAAGGCTGGAAAAAATTCCTACAGCCACAATGCGATCTACCTCATTGACTATTTCTTCATGGATTTTGTAAGGCACTAGACAGGCTTTGTAAAACTTGGGTGTGGCATTTCATTTCACTCTATTTTACCCTTGACATGCTTGGGTTTTCCAATGCCATCCCTGAACAGTGCAGTGGCATCATCCAGTACCTTCCTTAATTTACTTTCAGTTGACTCTATTTCCAGGGAAGTGGCATGCAATTGGTGGATTGATCTCCAATCAAGTTGTAGTTGTCTCAGCCAACCATGCTCCCGAATTGTTGGCCCTCCTGTATGTATCGCGTATGAGCCCAGTATGGCTTGTTGGCTGTTGTATTTCATTATTATGAATGTCATTCCACAAGAGTTATCTTTTCTCCAGTTAAGTTCTTAGCTGTATATCGGCAGGCTTCAGTTGAGTTGCCAAATGCCATTCAAACTCATTTTGTGGATTGACAGACAGCTGAACCAGTGTCCAATTCATTTTTAATTAATTTGTCGTTTGCTTCTGGTGTAAGGAATATTGCTTGTTTATTGTTAGTTTTCGCCATGTAAATCTCAAGGCTACATAGTCCTGTGTCACTCTCATCATCAAATACTTTATCAACAGCCTGTTGATCATACTCTTTTTGTAAATGCATCTTGAATTCTATCTTTTTCTCTGTCCTGTGCATCCATTTGTTTTTATCTGCCCTGCATGCTCTTTGTATGTGTCTTTCTTTAGCTGTCATTTTTGTAAGTTTTGCATTTAAACCTGCATTGGTCTGGTGTATGTGAGCCTCTGCCACAACGGTAACACAGTTTGTTCAGCCAGGCCGCTTTCTGTCCCAACATTGCAATTTTGTTCACGTTCACTCTCATTCCTAACTGCAACTCAATTGCATCTCTGCCTGCTCTTTCCATTGATACAATTTCAACTGGTCTTTTAAATGTGAGTCGTGCCTCAAGTGGGAGTCATTTTTGAATGCTTTCTTGTAATTTTGACAAACTGAACGATCTCTCAGTGCATCATTAAGCCCCTCACTGACCTGACAATGCTCAGACAATCTCTTCAATTCAGCCACATATGCTGACATGGCCTCTCTTTCCTCTTGATTCTGCTTATAAAGCCTAAGGAGTTCTGCAATCAACAGCAGTTTTGATTCTAAATGTCCCTGCATTAATTTCATGATATCAGCAAAGCTAATTTTGGCTGGTTTCATTGGAGCAATTAAACTTCTAAGCAAACTGTATGCTTTTCCACCCAATGCGCTCAACAAAATTGGCACTCACTTCTCATTTGTTTTGAAATTCTGCTCAGTTCACTTTGTACATCAGCCATGAACCTGGGAACTTTCTGATGCAAATTTTTGAAATAAGTTTTTCTTCTTTTTTTGTTGAAGTAAGATGGCAAATTCTTGCTCTGTGTTTAGGTACGTTCATTTTACAGTCCATGAACAAAATATAAATGATGAGGCCGCAGATTCCTCCCAGAGTTTCGCAAGTCCCTGTGTGTGTGTGTGTGTGTGTGTGTGTGTGTGTGTGTGTGTGTGTGTGTGTGTGTGTGTGTGTGTGTGTGTGTGTGTTTGTGTGTGTGTGTGTGTGAATACATTATAACTTTGATATATTGCTGGTGGATCATAGGTGGATCAAAAGGTAAATGAATCATGAAACAAGCTTGTACCTGGTTTAAGCCTGTTCAAATGTACTTGGCTCTGGTGCTGACTCACAGCTTACGGCAGCTGTCCTGATCACACTGAGCTTTTCTGGATGTCTGCACAACAATCCCACTTTTTATTCTCCTCTCCTTTTTAGATTCCACCACTCACTAGGGACAAATTACAGTGAGTGGCTGAATAATCTGCGTTTCTACATCCTAAAGGCATCTGTGAATCAGGGCTAGCTCCAAGCGGCAATCAGACCTCAGAGACCCCATCACACAGCCCTGTTTCTGAAGCACACTGATGGGCTTTGTCAGCTCACCATTTTGAAGGCTTTAGAGCTGCTTTTAAAATGTCTCTGAAAGGTCTAAGTAATTTAAAAGAAACTAAATATCTAAATCAAAAAGACACAGACATTGTTATAAAATATTAAAATAAAGCAAAACAAGTAAAATAATTTGAATATGTAACTGCACTTACTTTTTTCCATTGGTGTGCAACTACCTCCATGTTGTCTATAGTTCTGTGCTTGGCCAAGCTTGGCCAAACTGCACATTGTCACTGAGTCAGATTCGGTCTGTTAAGAGTAGCCAGTATAAATTAAACCGGTCTGAAAACCTGCTGTCTCATCTTAGGCTGCAGCAGGAATATTCTTACATGGGCTTGTGGTGACCCACTTTCTGCGCAGGCGAACTGACTCACAAATAGCCAGCGCGCGGGGGGAGACCTTGGTAACGCACCTCTGATGTTATTTCCGCCCGGAGTGGGCGGGACGCTAGGGATTAAATGCCAGCGCCGTGAAGTTTGAATAAACTAGTCTCGAAACGACTTACCGACAGCGTGTCAATAGTTCAGCGCTATGTGTAGCACATCGCTACATTGGTGACCCCGACGGTCCGAACAGGATTTGGATCAAAGATGACCAACTCTTCATCTGTTCACGCAGTTTCGCTAAAACTGCCCACTTTCTGGATGCTGCGACCACGCATGTGGTTTAGCCAAGCAGAAGCCCAGTTCCAGATTCGGCAGATATCCTCTAATTCCACGTGTTACTACCACGTGGTGAGCACCCTTGACCAGGAGACGGCCGCCCAGGTTGCGGATTTCATACAGTTGCCCCCGGAAGAAGGCAAATATGCAGCATTCAAGGTGCTGCTCATTGGGACCTTTGGCCACTCACGGCGTGAGCGATGTGCCCGCTTGTTTCACCTGGACGGTTTGGGAGACAGACTGCCATCAGCATTGATGAACGAGATGCTGGCCCTGCCTCATGTTCGAGCAAGTGTTCCTAGAGCAACTGCCCGAGTACATACATCTGCTGCTGGCCGACGCAGATTTCAGCGACCCCCGGAAGGTGGCGGCCCAGGCAGACATGCTGTGGAAAGCCAAGAGGGAGAGCGTGGCGTCCGTCGGTCAGGTTACCAGGCCACATGCCCAACAGCAGACCAGACCAGGCCCAGCAGGGGGGCGCACACAACACAGAGACAGGAGTGAGGAGGCCAGTGAACAGTGGTGTTTCTACCACCAGCGGTGGGGCACAAAAGCCTGCCGTTGTTGCCCGCTCTGCAAGGGCCAGGGCCAGGGCCAGGTGCCGCTAATGTCTATGGCGGCTGGCCACCAGGACAGCCTCTTGTACGTCTGGGACAAACAGTCGGGGCACCGCTTCTTGGTTGACACCGGAGCGGAGATCAGCATCTTGCCCCCGACGGGGTACGACACCCACAACAGGAAGCCAGGACCCACCCTGAGGGCAGCAAACGGCAGCACGATATGGACCTATGGCACCCGCACAGTGCAGCTGCAGTTCAGCACCAGCCGGTTCACGTGGGACTTCACACTGGCTGCCATGGCCCAACCACTCCTGGGGGTGGACTTCTTGCGAGCTCACAGCCTGCTGGTCGACTTGCAAGGGAAAAGACTGGTACATGCCGAGACTTTCCAGACATTATCCCTGGATGAAGCCAAGTTGCCGGCCCCACACCTGGACTCCATCATGCTGTTGGACAACAAATTCACCAGAATCCTGGCGGACTTTCCATCGATTCTGGCACCGCGGTTCATGGCAGCCATGCCCAGACACGGGGTACAGCACCACATTCCGAACCAGGGACCACCCCTCCACACCCGTGCACAAAGACTCCCCCCGGAAAAGCTCCGCCTGGTGAAGGAGGAGTTCAAGAGGATGAAGGAATTGGGGATCATACGGAGGTCCAACAGCCCATGGGCCTCCCCCCTGCACATGGTGCCCAAAGCAGCCGGGGGGTTGGAGACCATGCGGCAACTACCGCAGACTGAAAGAGGCTACAACTCCAGACCACTACCCCGTGCCGCACATACAGGACTTTGCAGCAAACCTGCACAGGGCAAGAATCTTTTCCAAAGTAGACCTCATCCGGGGATACCATCAAATCCTGGTGCACCCTGAAGACATCCCCAAAACAGCACTCATCACCCTGTTCGGCCTGTTTGAGTTCCTCCGAATGCCGTTTGGCCTGAAGAATGCCACACAGACGTTCCAGCGTTCCAGCACAGACGCTCTGACGTCATTTCCACCCGGAGAGGGCGGGCGCTGGGAATTAAATGCCAGCGCCGCGAAGTTTGAATAAACTAGTCTCGAAACGACTTACTGACTGCGTGTCGTTATTTCAGTGCTGTGTGTAGCATATCGCTACAGGCTAATTTTTTTGGCCACAGGGATTTATTTCCTGGAGTTTATTTATTACAATGCCTCAGGTGAAAATCAGTTTAACTGTGGTGTATCTAGAAGGGCTGCTACCTCGCTGTGCCAGGGACCCAGGTTTAATCCGAACTCCAGCTCCTGTTGGTGGAGCTCACACATTTTCTCTGTGACCGTGTGGGTTTTCGCCATGTGCTCTGATTTCCTCCCACGTTTCAAAGGCAAGTGGGCTTGGTAGGGTAATTAGCCACTGTATGTTGTCCATAGTGTTGGCGCGTGGCCTGGTGGGCAAGGCATCAGACTAGTAACCTGAAGGTCACTGGTTCGAGCCTCAGCTGAGGCAGCGCGTTTGTGTCCTTGAGCAAGGCACTTAACAACACATTGCTCTGCAACGTCACCGGTGCCAAGCTGCATGGGTCCTAGTGCCCTTCCCTTGGACAACATCGGTGGCGTGGAGAGCGGAAGGCCTGCAGCTTGGGCAACTGCCGGTCTCCCATACAACCCTGCCCAGGCCTGCGCCCTGGAAACTCCAGGCGCAGATCCATGGTCTCTCGAGACCGACAGAAGCCACCATCATGTTGTCCATAGTGATGGAATCTGAGAGGAGTTCATGAGAAAGAGGGAGAATAAAAAGTGGGAATGTTGTATGATTGGTAAGTCTAATTGGTTAATGGTGGATGTGGACTCATTGAGCTGAAGGGCCCATTTCTTTGCTGTATACTTCATCAGGACTATCCCTACGATTGTTCAAATTTGAGCAGGTGTTGGGGAGCACATTGCTGCCATAACTACATGTAGTTTGGTCGAGCAGATGGGGGAATCATAATCTGAATCAAATGTAACTAAATCTCATTTTGAAAATATAGCTGTTTTATGGACTACAGCAGTAATTCAGAGAATTCAGGCAATGTTAACCCCATAGTTCGATTCTCATTGAATTGGCCCAACCATGTTTGACCCACATACAAACACACAAATTAGGAACAGACGTAGGCCATCTGGTCCATTAAAGCTTCTTTGCCATTTAATATTGAATTGAATTGTGTTTATTGCTTCCATCTTTCCTATACATAAGGAGTAAAAATCTTTACATCACGTCTCAGTCTAAGTGTGCAATGTGCAATTTATAGTAATTTATGATAAATATTATGTACAACAGGATAGTCAATATAGCATAAAAATACAGTTGCATCAGCATGAATTAAATTGTCTAATGGCCTGGTGGATGAAGCTGTCCCAGAGCCTGTTGGTCCTGGCTTTTATGCTGTGGTACTATGGCAACAGCTGGAACAGTTTGAGGTTGGGGTGACTCGGGTCCCCAATCATCTTCGGGCCCTTTTTACACACCTGTCTTTGTAAATGTCCTGAATAGTGGGAAGTTCACATCTACAGATGTGCTGGGCTGTCTGCACCACTCTCTGCAGAGTCCTGAAATTGAGGGAAGTACAGTTCCCATACCAGGTTGTGATGCAGCCAGTCAGGATGCTCTCAATTGTGCCTCTGTAGAAAGTTCTTAGGATTTGGGGGCCCATACCAAACTTCTTCAACCGTCTGAGGTGAAAGAGGTGCTGTTGTGCCTTTTTCGCCACACAGCTGGTGTGTACAGACCACCTGAAATCCTCGGTGATGTTTATACTGAGGAACTTAAAGCTGTTCACCCTCTCAACCCCAGATCCGTAAGGTCTCATAAGGTCTCATGTGATGTGTTTGCAAATTCAGTTTTGCATGGCTGTTTACTCATGGTGGCCTTATTTATCTATGTATCTCTGTGTCCCTCTGTCTTCCAAGATAGCTTCCACCAGTCTCTGAGGAAGAGAATTCCAAAGATTGACAATTCCCTGAGAGAGCAAAAAGATCACTTTATCTCTATCTTTATGAGCCACGTAACAGTGGCTTCTGGCAACCCTCATAACTTTTATTTAAGCAAGTTCTTTACTCACTTCCATTCTAATATTATTTCCCATGACTATGAACCATTCTCATTTTTGAATCCATAGTCAATTCACTTTTTTTTTGAAAATTTTTTTTATTGCATTTTTAAGTAGTTACAAAATGAAGTATGGAAAAAAAAAATGTATATAACCCTTCCCCCCCCTTAACCCCTCCCCCCTAATTGCCCTATAGAAAAAAAAGAAAAAGAGAAAAAAAAAGAAAGAAAGATTGCCTGGTTGTTGGAAGATCTCCACATGCTCCATGGAATTCGTAATAACTTTAATATGTATATTTATTTCTTTCCCCAAATAACCAAATGTTTCATCTTCAGAACATCTATAGATTCAATCCTGTCTTTTGTAAATGGCTCCAAATTTTCAGAAATGTTTCATATTTATCTCTTAAATTATAAGTAATTTTTTCTAATGGAATACAACCATAGATTTCTTTCTTCCAAGAGTCTATACTTAAATATGTATCCGATTTCCAAGTAACTGCAATAGCTTTTTTGGCTACTGCCAGTGCAATTTTTATAAATTCTTTCTGGTATTTATTTAGTTTGAGTTTTGGTTTTATCCCTTCAATATCACCTAATAAGAGTAATATATTGGATTATGAGGAAATTGTGTTCCTGTAATTTGTTCCAGTAAAAGTCTTAAATTTGTCCAAAAAGGTTGAATTTTAGAACAAGACCATGTAGAATGTAAAAAAGTACCAGTTTCCTGGTTACATCGGAAACACTGATCCGATAAGTTTGGATTTAATTTATTTATTTTTTGTGGTGTAATATATAATTGATGTAGAAAATTATACTGCACTAATCTTAACCGAACATTTATTGTATTTGTCATACTATCAAGACATAGTCTTGACCAATTTGGTTCTTCAATTTTAATATTCAAATCACTTTCCCATTTTTGACTTGACTTATGGACTCCTTGTTTAATTGCCTGTTTTTGAATCAAATTATACATACAAGATATAAATTTTTTAATATTTCCTTTTTGAATTAAAATTTCTATTTCATTAGGTTTCGGCAATAACATTGTTTGACCTAATTTTTCTCTTAAATAAGCCCTTAATTGAAAGTAACAAAATAAAGTGTTATTTAATACTTTATATTTATTCTTTAATTGATCAAATGACATTAATATACTTCCTTCAAAACAATTCCCTATATATCTAATCCCTTTTTGAATCCAATTATATAAAAGTTGATTGTCCACTGTGAAAGGAATAAGTCTATTTTGAATTAAAGATCTCTTTGCTAATAAAGATTTTTTTGTCTCATCATCAACATTTATCTTATTCCATAAATCAATCAAATATTTTAATATAGGAGATTCTTTCTTTTCCCGTATCCATTTAGATTCCCATTTACATATAAAATCTTCTGGTACGTTTTCTCCTATTTTATCTAGTTCTATTCTAAACCATGCTGGTTTATCTTTCTCGAAAAAAGATGCAATAAATCTAAGTGGATTTGCTTTATAATAATTCTTAAAATTTGGAAGTTGTAATCCTCCTAGATCAAATTTCCATGTCAATTTTTCCAACGATATTGTTGACATCTTACCTTTCCAGAGGAATTTCCTCACATATTTGTTTAACTCTTGAAAAAACTTCTGGGGTAATTGTATTGGTAGTGATTGAAATAAATATTGTAGTCTAGGGAATATATTCATTTTTATAGTATTTACTCTACCTACTAATGTTATTGGTAATGCCATCCATTTATCAAGATCTTCCTGAATTTTTTTCAAAAGTGGTAAATAATTTAATTTGTATAAGTTTTTTATGTCATTATCAACTCTTATACCTAAATATTTTATACCATTTGCTGGCCATCTAAATTGAGTTATTAATCGACATTGATTATAATCTCCTTTAGTAAGAGGTAAAATTTCACTTTTTTCCCAATTTATTTTATAACCCGATATTTTCCCATATTCTTCTAATCTATAAGATAATTTGCGTAGTGAATGTAATGGATCTGTTAAATAAAGTAGAACATCATCAGCAAATAAATTAATCTTGTATTCTTCCTGATTAACTCTGAAACCCTTAATATCTGGGTCCATTCTAATTAATTCAGCTAATGGTTCTATTGCCAACACAAACAAAGCAGTTGATAATGGGCAACCTTGCCTAGTTGATCTTGTTAACTGAAATGATGTTGAAATTTGACCATTTGTCACTACTTTAGCTTTGGGATTAGTATTTAAGGTTTTAATCCATTTTATAAATGATGTTCCTAATCCATATTTTTCCAATACCTTAAATAAAAAAATCCCATTCCAATCTATCAAATGCTTTTTCTGCATCTAAAGCAACTGCCACACTCATTTCCTCCCTCTTTTGCGCTAAATGGATTACACTAAATAACCGGGTTACATTATCTGCCGATTGTCTATTTTTGATAAATCCTGTTTGATCCATGTGCACTAATTTTGGTAAGCATTTAGATAATCTATTAGATAAGATTTTTGCTATTATTTTATAATCGGTGTTTAATAAAGAAATAGGTCTATATGATGCTGGTTTTAAAAGGTCTCTATCTTTTTTTGGCAATACTATTAAAATAGCTGTTGAAAAAGATTCTGGAAGTTTATGCATTCTTTCTGCTTGATATATTAACTCCATAAAAGGAGGAATTAATAAATCTTTAAACTTTTTATAAAATTCAGGTAGAAAACCATCTTCTCCTGGAGATTTATTACTTTGAAGTGATCCCAAAGCTTCCTCAACTTCCTTCAATGTAAAAGGCGTATCTAATCCCTTCTGTTCTTCTGTATTTAATTTTGGAAAAGAGTTATTTGTGATAAAAATTCTTCTATCTTAACATCATCATTCTTTGATTCTGATTTATACAACTCAGAATAAAAATTCTTAAAAGCCTCATTAATTTCTAGAGGCTTATAAGTAATTTCATTCACTTTTGTTCGAATTGCATTTATTGTTTTGGAAATCTGATCTGTTTTTAACTGCCATGCAAGAACTTTATGTGATCTTTCACCTAGTTCATAATATCTCTGTTTAGTTCTCATAATTGCTTTTTCTGTTTGATATGTCTGGAGTGTATTATATTTTAACTTCTTATTAATAAGTTGTCTTCATTTTTCTTCTGTCATATTTCTTTGAGATTCTTTTTCTAATTTTATAATCTCTTTTTCCAATTGATCTATTTCTATCATATATTCCTTCTTAATTTTAGAAGTATAACTTATTATCTGGCCTCTCAAATATGCTTTCATTGCTTCCCACAATATAAATTTATCATCAACTGAATGTAAATTTGTATCTAAAAAGAACTGAATCTGCTTTTTCATAAAATCACAAAAATCTTGACGTTTTAGTAGAATTGAATTAAATCTCCATCTATAAATTGATTCCTCTTTATCTATCATTATCATTGTCATTATTAAAGGAGAGTGATCAGACAATATTCTTGCTTTATATTCCACATTTTTCACTCTATCTTGAGTATTTGTTGATAATAGGAAAAAATCTATCCTTGAGTATGTTTTATGTCTATTTGAATAGAATGAATAATCCCTTTCTTTTGGATTGATTCTTCTCCATATATCAATCAAATTTAAATCTTTCATCAATGATAGAGTTAATTTTGCTACTTTTGATTTTGTAATAGCCTTTGTTAATCTATCTAAAACTGGATCTAAACAAAAATTAAAATCTCCACCTATTAATATTTTATCATGTGCGTTAGCCAAATTCAAAAAGACCTCCTGTATAAATTTTACATCATTTTCATTTGGTGCATAAATATTCATAAGAGTCCATAGTTCTGAAAAAATTTGACAATGTATAATTAAATATCTTCCTGCCGAATCAGTTAATACATTTTGTATTTTAATTGGTAAATTTTTATTAACCAAAATTGCAACTCCTCTCGCCTTTGAGTTAAATGAAGCTGCAATAACATTTCCAGCCCAGTCTCTTTTTAATTTCTGATGTTCTATATTCGTTAAATGAGTTTCTTTTAAGAAAGCTATATCTATTTTCATTTTTTTAATGTATGTTAAAATTCTTTTTCTTTTTATTGGTCCATTAAACCCATTAACATTAAAACTTAAAAAATTCAATAGATTAGTCATTATTTTTAATTATGTTACTCCAATCTATAATAATACCTAATCTTTCAACTTTCATTGTATCCTGGGAAATCTTTTTAGATGTCTCCATGTTGCTATGTGTGTCCCCACCAATCATCCAGGCAAAAGAATAGAAGAAAAATAGAAAATAAAGAAAAAAACAAAATACCCCCCTACTAATGTTGTGAAAGAAAAAAAACACAACATTACCCCCCTCTATTGTACGGGTCATGGCAATCGCCATGATTATACACATGAATCCCGTAGTAACCGATTCAAAGCTCCCCAGCCCCCCCGCAACATAAAAAGTATATATATAAAAAAAACATACTATTCTCAGTTATTATTTCTAAAATTTTACTTTTCTCCCTTATATCATCCTTATATGTCCATCAGTTCCATTCGCTATCTCTGTCTTCATCTTTAACCATTACATTTAAAAGTCTCTACGTTTAATTAGCAAAGAGATGGGAGTTTTTGTGCGAACACCTCTGCTTCTCGATAATCAGGAAAAAATCTTTTTCCCTCCTCCAAAAAAATTATCAGTGTTGTTGGGTGACGCATTAAAAACTTATAACCTTTTTTCCATAAAACATTTTTAATTCACTTTTGAAAGTTACAACTTCCTTTAAGTTCTAGAAAACATTGACCAAATGAATGCCTTTCCACCACCCCCCCACTCCCAGACTTCAATGTTGACTGTTATTCCACATCGATCATTCAACCTCTTGTGTTGCTCCCTGCGTTGGCAACGTCCTTTTTCTATAATTTTTTACCAAAATTGTTCTGACAGTTTCCCTCTAGTGTCTGGATAAACTTATTGCTGTTGCCAATGTAACTTTGTGGTGAGCGATAGTGCAAATGATCATTCGCTTTTTTGTCTCTCTCCTGCTCTTTTCTCCCTAATTAATCTACATAAAGCCTGGGTATACCAGGGTTGTGTTGAAGCCATTGACTGTATTACACATTATAGTTATGAGATTGACAAAGTGGTATTTTTTCAGCAGCGAACAGCCTCTTAATGAAGGATTTATTGTTATTTTAGAGTTCATGATATATCTGCAATTTATCAAAGCAGACTATTAGCTTCGACCTGACAGATCTTGGTACTATTGTAATGGCGACTTTAATATAAAACAGCAACATTTAGATATTAATGTGTGTCATTTTCTATGAGTAAGAGGTCTCTCGTGTCTAGCTATGTAGAATATAAGGAGTTGCAGATCCTGTCAGTGCCGGACTTCAGGTCCATGTGAAGGGACGTATTCAGTTTTCTCCTGTACTCTGAGCTTCCCTCATTGCTCAGCTCTCCACAAAGCACCCAGAACAAGAACCCATTATAATTGCCTAAGCATGATTAGAGTTTTAAGCAGCACTGGGACTTGAACCCATGACCTCGTGTTCTGGAGGCAAGCCCTTTAGCCAAACCCAGCATGGGGTCAAATTGAAAAGATGCTTTATATTTGGTTTAATCAATGTGCTGAAGTTTTTTTTGACCTTAGGCAAAAGGGACTTTTTTTTTGCTTTTGAAGATAAGTGGCAGCATGCACCTGTTGAATTGTTTCGTCAGACCTGCGGTCTGGGCTGACAAAGTGTGCACCTGTAGAAAGGTGACCGCCCACACCCTCTGGCTCTTGTGCTCTCTGAATAACAAAACCTATTGTTCCAACACTGCGCTGACTTCATTGCTTCTCCCTGATCCAGGAGTGGGCAAACCAGTGGCTGTTGGATTTAACATTGTCAGGCGAAGGGCAGATGATGGCTGCTGACACATTGCTCGTTTAGGCTCCCAGGTGCCCCCTCTGACATCACTCTCAGCTGCAGGCAACGAACCAATCGCCTGTTTCTTAGTACTATTAGAGAGGGGCTGACCAAGCAGAATTCTTTCAAATGCTCTGACATAATCTTGCTGAGGGCTAAACTCTGTAAAATCACATGAAGGTGTGTCGGCAGGGGCCTTTGACCTGGAAGCAGGATTTGTTTTGTCTGTTGCTTCTGTCTGAATTAAAATAGACCAGAGATATTAAATACAAACCGCGGCAATGTTTGGTCTTTGATACTCTTTCATTCTCTGTGACCTTCAGAAGTTTAAGTATATTGTCTGGGATAATGGTATGCTACCGATGACAACAGCCTAACATCTATTATCATTGCTGATCATCTTTCGAAATGAGTGGCTTTCAGGGCCATTTCAGAAAGTTCCTGACAGACTGGAGTCATACGTACATCTAACAAGTGCTATGGTTAAGCTGCAAATATGGCCTCGTATTCCGGATTAGTAAAAATAAATCAGCTACTTGATTTCTCCTGGGGTCCTCGTGGTCTACTTGCAGCAACTTTAACCAATCCATTCAGTAAATTAAGAAGGAACTCCCAGTCCCGTAGGGGAGCTGAAACTGCCTGGGGGGAGGTTTCTCCTAACATTTGAGAAAACAGTGCAGGGAAATATCATGCAGATGGTGAGGGAAGGGTTTCTTTCTGTGCTATATGAATGCTGGTACACACACAAAAATAAAATAACACTGCAAAAGATGCTGGAAATCTGAAATTAGAACAGAAATTGCAGGAGATTCTACACAGATCTTGCATCATACAGAGAAAAGAAGAAAGTTGAAAGCCTGAGCCGAGCTGGTAAATGTTGTCTATTTTGGGACTTAGTTGCAAATATGCATCCCACATACAGAAGTTCCAAACTTCCCAGCCAAAGGATTTGTCTGTGGACATCACACAGAGTTTAGTGGTGAAGAAGGAACTTGCAGAGACCTGACAAGGCCCACAACACAAATTTTATATGAGGCAGAAGTATAAGAATAAGGTAAGTTAGGATCATTTAATTACTTGTGTTTGAGTTACAGTATTTAACTTGGATTTAAGCACTTAATTGTATTTTCTAATTGTTTCCTTCATATTTAATAGTTTTGAACTATTGGTGAATATCAGGGATAATAAATGTTTCTAAAAATCATGATAGCTTTGACAAACAGCACAGTAAGGGGTGTGACCTTCCTGCCAAACAATTTTTTTTTAAATCTAGAGATACAACACGGTTACAGGCCCTTCTGGCCAAATAAGCCCGTGCCACCCAATTGCACCCACGTGAACAATTAACCTACTAATCTTTGGAACATGGGAGGAAGCTGAAGCAGCTGGAGGAAACAGTCGCGGGGAGAACGTGCAAACTCCATACGTGCAGCAGTGAAATGTTCATAGAAAAATGGATGTGTGGTCCTATTTGATGGGCGGTCAAAGGGGGAATGAATTCCTCCAGATAGAAGTCAAATGTACTTCTGACGACAGGAATTTCCTCTTGGCCGAACAGTGGGTCAGACTTCAGTCAACTCAGACAAGATTGCCCAGTCTGCCTTTCCTGTACAGATGTTATTTCATATCTCTGAAATTGTGACGTAATGAGGAGGAAATGTTTTCCTGGATGAAATGTGTAGAATGGCCTTATGTGTCTGGGTGGACAAGACAGCTTTCAATCTGAATCGAGTGTGCCACATCTTTTCCCTCCTTTCCTCTACGAATACAGCAGAATCATACTTGAAGTATCTGAGGAATTTATCAGAGAGTTACTCTTTTACTATACGGATATTTTTAACATCATCGGCATATTTTCAGACTGTGTTTTGGTCATTTTGGGTTGCCATTGGCATTTTATTTTTGGAATGGTATTTGATATGCAGACACTCACTCGTGAGGCAAGACATGCTGAACACTATGTTAACTTTGGCTTGTGAGCAGCTAACACCCGCCAGAAGCATGCAGTGTATGCAGAGCATGGCATCAATTAGCGTGCAATACTCTGGCCAACACCCCTTCTCAATCAAGTGTTGCTAAGCATGCATTCAGCTCAAAGAGCAACTTCAGAGTTTTTTTAAAAGGGGGAATTAACCACTTTAAGGATACTGGCTCTTACAATAGGATATTGCTATGACGGTGCAAGAGGTTGAAATATTCTATGGTTCCTTAAGATGTCTAAGTTCAGTAGGGAGGTACTGAAGGACATTATCTGGTCTTCAAAAATTCTGCATAATGCGAGTTGCTTTTGGACTTGTGGAACCCCTCACGGTGTAGCGTGACAGGCAGAAAAAGAAGAGTCTACCCAGAATGGGTAGTCAGAGAGGAAGGAAAAGAACAGATTCGAGGACCAGAGGGCACAGTAAAAGGACAACCCCTTAGAACAGAGATGAGGAAGAATTTCTTTAGCCAGATGATGGAGAAATTGTGTAATTCATTGTAACCGTTGACTGTGGAGGCCAAGTCATTGGGTATATTTAAAGTGGAGGTAGATAGGTTCTTGATTCGTAAAGACTTCAATGTTTATGGGGAGAAGATAGAAGAATAAGATGGAGAGAGAAAATAAATCAGCCATGATTGAATGACAGAGCAGACACAATGGGCTGAATGGCCCAATTCTGCTCCCACAGTGTGTCGTAGGGTCTTATGATCTAAGAGTGCAATACCAGCTGTGGGTGCAATTCTCCATCCTAAATCTTAGTGGGAGTAAGGGAGGAGTTATCTGAACTTCAGTCAAGGTGTGTTCAGGGAAATTTGCACCAGAAACCTCAAAGTGGGCCAAGGACTGCCAAAGTGACAATGGCAAAAAAAATTGTATGTTACTGGCTAAATGTAACGGAGATCACAGTCATTCTCTTTTTAAAAACAGCTTACGTTGAAATGCAGCTTCAAGTTGGTTGTAAACTTCCCTGTGGTGTGCAGAACCATTGTCACATTGCATGTTGTTTGGCCAGAAACAGAAACAGATTTCGCTCGCATCCTGCTGGTATATAACACAAATCAGACTGACCAGTGCCCATTGTGAGAGCAGTCAAGTTGCCTTAAATCTGTGGTAGTCCGCAATGCTCGTGCTGTTTGAGCCACCGTGACCAATCAGTGAGTGGCTTCTGGACCTGAGGTCATGCACTAACCATGTGGTGCATGAGTCTACGCTCAGCTGATACAAATGTGCCACAAAGAAACTCGCGGGGTCGCGTGAAAAGTGAGAGAGTGGACTATCCACGTGGTCAGACAGAGCTTGGGCAGCACTGTGCCCTGGTCCTGCAACACTAGGAGCAATCTTCTCTGAGGATCCTCACCTTGACGTGGTGGACAGGCTTGTGAATTCCTGAGACCGGAGAGTGATGGTGCCATCTGGCGCTTAGCTCCTGGTAAAGTCACCCAGGGTGGTAAGTGTCAGGGGGAGGTTCCAGAAAAAGACCAATCCAACCAAGACCTGAATGGTGTGGAGTTGGCTGAAGGTGATTGATGCACCATCAGTAACTCTCTCTGAGACGTAAGGCGAGATATCGGCTTTTATTGACTGGAAGAAGGACAAGCAGTGAGTGACCACTATACTACATCCTGGAGACTGAGAGGCCAGGCTCAGACCTCAATCGCCTTTATACCGGGGTCTGTGGGCGGGGCCACAGGGGCAGTCAGCAGGGGGGCATGTCCAGACAGGTATATGTAGTTCACCACAGTACTGTACTATGTTCTATGTAATTATACCGGGGTCTGTGGGAGGAGCCACGGTCAGTGGGCGGGGCCACAGGAGCAGTCAGCAGGGGGCGTGTCCAGACAGGTATATGTAGTTCACCACATTGATGACACCTCACACCGTCAGGGAAGGTAGAAGAAGGCTGCAGCAGTGAAGGCTCCCCAGCTGTCCTGTGCTCCAAGCCACTGGACCTGAGCCCCATCTGTCAATGACAACGTGGTGACTGTTCATGCATCAGCCTCCTCATGTTAAACAAAGTCATGCACAGGCATTCCCCATTCAGGGGATCCACCCTAACATCCCAGTTACATCGATCCCAGGTTGGGCTCTGCAGATTCTTGAGGAGCCACCAACACACAATTCCTTTGCAGAATGTCCTGCTCAACTCAATTCATCACAATTCTACTACTACTTGGAACAGTGGTCCAGATTAGTTAACGTCTGTTTTGAAATGCGTAATCTGACCATCATTGAACCTGGCCCTTGTAGGACCTGACTCTACATGTGTGCTGCTGGATAATCTGGCACATTCTCTGATAAAACATTGGAGCTGTATTCTGCTGTGTTCTATCTGCCTTGCTCCATACATTATCCCCCAGATGATGATCAGCACGTTAATACCATTTGTGCCTTTTGTTGTTGATTAATAGTTGGTGTTCACCCTCCAATATAAAATGGCCTTCTTGAGACTAATTTATCAGTAACAATGGTTTGGGGGGAGAAAAATGAAATACACTGTTTAGAGCAGATTTTGGTTGGCTATGGTCAAGTCAGCTTTAACTTGTTTTAAATCCTCCTGAGGCTTTTGTGCCAATTTTACAGAGAACATCTGAGGGGGAAAAGAAGGGGAATGGCAACGTAGATTGGTCCTTGCTGGGCCACAGGCACAAAATAAGGGACTTGCAGCTTTCCAGGGTTTGCTGGATTGTGCAGTCACCCAACCGAACCGTGTCCTTGGCTCTCTCTGCCTGCTTCAAATTCATCCATGACCTGACTGGCTTCATGTGACCTGCGTGTGGGGCAATCAAGTTTTGGTCCCGCGGTGGAATCTTCATCCGCACAGTGTGAGTTGTGGATCTAGACTGGGTGCTTGCTGCCACCTAGTGGAAGCACAATACTGTGCAAGGAATCTCAAGAGACTATTTAAATTTATTACGGCAATAAACTTGTTTAATTCCTAACACATTACTGTAAGGCTCTACAAAGTCTGTAGTTTATGGCCAATGTTTTTCTATCAGAAGTCTTGAAGCCATCAAGAGAAAAGTGATAGAAGATCTGAAAGAATTGGATTTAACCAGACTTTACTGCTGTTTATGAGCAGTAGTTGCAGTTACTTTCATCCCCTATTGTCTCATATTTCTTTTCCCCTTTCCTTCAGCCTCTGTTCTAACATACTTAAATAATGACGCCCTCTCTCCTTTGGTCACTGCATTCCACTGTCTCATAATCATCTGTGTAAAATAGTTTCACCCCTCTCTGTTCTGTGCGTCTCTTTTTCATCTATGACCTGTCTCTCTAGATTTCTCAAGCTGGCCAAAACAGAACCTGCCAGTCACGTGTATTCCTAACCGCAGCAACTTGATGTGCCAAACACAGGTCATTCACTCCTACTTGGTGACTATTTGGTGGCATGGTAGTGTAGTGGTTAGCACAATGCCTTACAGTACCAGCGACTTGGGTTCAGTTCCTGCCACCGCCTGTAAGGATTCATGCGTTCTCCCCGTGACCACATGGGCTGTCTCTGGTTTCCTGCCACAGTCCAAAGACCTACCAGTTGGTAGATTAACTGGTCATCATAAATAGTTCTGTGATTAAGCTAGGATTAAATCAGAGGATTGCTGGGAGGCAGACTGTATATCAACAAATAAACTTTAAAAATATAATTCCTTATTCACTGATTTGAATTTTGTTCGCTTATTCCTTTTGAGTGTTGCTGTCCCAGCGGTGAATAAATACGAAATGAGGGTGTTAAGTTTTTAAGGCTTGTGAATTCACATACAATGTTTACCTGGTCTAGTTATGTTCTATGGTGTGTTGCAAAAGACCTCATGAAGTTGGACTCACCGGAGAGACTCAGATGTTGGAGGAACTCGGCATGAACTGCTGCCTGTCCTGTTGAGTTCCTCCAGCGCTTTCTGTTTGTTCCATGATGTTAGACTGCTTGAGCATGTGGCAAAGGCAGAGCTATCATTTACTCCAACACAGCATTGTTAGCCCATGAGATGGCAAGATTTATTGAAAAGTAGCTTTTGAAGGACTGAAAGAGAAGAATGGGTGGAGAAGTTAAGGTGTTTGTAAGTGCTAATAGTGCACACAAATCTAATCATCCAGCAAGATCAATGGGATGAAAAGAGTGATTTGCATTCAATATTCTTGTACGTGTTCGGGTGGATTACTCATCCTGGTTCAACCACTTTTTTTGCAGTGCTGTTGATTTTGCTTTGATTGAAATTTGACTCAATGGAGTGATGGCAGCATAGTTCACTGGCTTCAGGTCCCATCAGAGCGCAGCTGCCAAGTCACGGGCACCAAGTGGACTCCAGGCCTTGGTTCATCATTAGAGCAGGGAGATTGGCTCTGAAATGGAGCCGGTCTGCAGGCTGTGAGTAGCAAGAGAAGGGGAAGCTTGGCTGTGTCAGCAACACGCCAAAAAACATCCAGAGGAGCAAGAAAGAATATTCCTGTCTATCCTGGGTGGAAAACCAAAAAAAAAGGTAATAATTCCATGTGGCTCCAGCACCCTTATTCATTGGTTAGATTGTTCTGCACCTCAAGTAACCAGAACAAAACTGTGTGGAGCATACTTCAATGTCCGTAGCTGAATTTCAAAGTCAAAACTGAAATTCAAATGGATACTCGGTCGTTATGTGCCCTGACATATGATGTAGGCGATCAGGATCACGATCATGCACCAGGTCTTGGTCTTCATGTACCAAGATCAGAGAGTGGATCATGCCTCTTTACCATCAGTTTGTGTTCCCATAAACGAGTTCAAGAGTTTACGTCCTGTTTGGCCGACATAGTTCTTGTTGCAGTCTCCACAGGTGATCCTGTACACCACATTGCTTTTGTGGGTTGTCTTTACTGGTACCTTATCATTATTCTTCAGAAATTGTCTGCCTGGCATCAGTGGTCACATAACCAGGACTTGTGATATGCTCCAGCAGCTTGTAAGACCTGTCTCCCTGATCAGGGGGCTGAGCAGGTTGCTACACCTTGCCCAAGGGTGACCTGCAGGCTAGCAGAGGGAAGGAGCACCTTACACCTCCTTTAGTAGAGACATATCTCCACCCTGCTACTCCAATTAGATGCTAGAGAAACCTATTCCTGATTTAGACTGGAGAACTAAGCTAAATCGTTGGACGGTGGCACAGCTAAGAAAGTTGCTGCGTCACAGCTTGAGAGACCTGGTTCAAGCCTAGTTTATGGTGCTCTCTCTGTGGAGTTTTCTTGTTCACTCTGTCTGCCTTTCTTCAAGGCATTTTAGTTTTCTCCCACATCCTAAAGACATTTGGGTCAGTAGATGAATTGACTGGTGTATAGGTGAGTGGCAGTATTTGTGGGGTGGGTGGGAGAGAATTGAAGGGAATGAGGGGAGAATTATATGGAATTAGTGTAAATGAGTGCTTGATGGTTGGTGTGGACTCAGTTAAAAGGCCTGTTTTTAAGCTATATAATTCCTTGAATTTAAACATTGCTGAACAAATGTTTATTTTACTTAGCTATACAGCAAGGAACAGGCCCTTCCAGTCCTTTGAGTCGTGTTGCCCAGCAACCCACCGATTTAACCCTAGCCTAATTGCAGGACAATTTACAATGACCAGTTAACCTACTAACCCTTAAGTCTTTGGACTGTGGGAGGAAGCTGAAGCACTTGGAGGAAACCCACGTAAACAAGAGAAGAAACATAAAAAACGACTTACAGAGGATGCTGGAATATGATATCTAGGGTACTGTAATGCCATAGATCGGGGGTCGGCAACCCGCGGCTCCGGAGCCACATGTGGCTCTTTTAAATCTGTGCTGCGGCTCCCTGTTGCTTTGGGAAATAATTGGTTGTGGCGACCCTTTTCCTGGCACATCCGAACCGACTCAAAATTAGATAGCCTACGGGGGTTTGCGAGCACAGAGCTTTGGAGCCTCTGCGCCATGGGGGGCAGGTTGAGGGAGGCTTAAAAGTGAGGCTGAAGATTTCGAATAAAGTTTTTTCCTTCGACTGCAGTTACCGACTCTGTGTCGTAATTTTAGCGCTGCGTGTAGCACACCGCTACATGGTCAGTATTTAATTAAAATGTATTTTATGTTAGTTTGTTAGTTTTTGAAATGTAAATCTAAATTTGAAGATTATGGTGATCTTGTACAATCTAAATAAGACGTTGTGGCGACCCATTTCCTGACACATCCGAACCGGCTCACAATTAGCCAGCGTTCAGGCTAAGGGAGATAGCCTACGGGGGTTTGTGAGTACGTGTCTTTTGCAGCATCCGCGCCCATGGGGGGCGGGTTGAGGGAGGCTTAAAAGCAAGGCTGTTTAGTTCGAATAAAGCTATCTTTGACTGCAGTTTACTGACTGCGTGTAGCACACCGCTACAACGTGTTTTTATCGCTGGCTGTCCAGAGGGGAGGTGCTGAAACGCTTTGTCGCGTGTCTGGAAGAAGTGAAAACTTTCCTGGGCAGCAAAGGGCTCAACTTTCCTGAGCTGGAACAGCCAGAGTGGCTGGAAAAGCTACACTTCATGGTAGACATGACAGCGCACCTGAACACGCTGAACACAGCTCTTCAACGGGGTAAGGACGTACAGCCCTGCACATGTTGGAGGATATTTTGGCATTCGAGCGCAAGTTGACGTTGCTTGCCAGAGATTTACAGAAAGGCACATTGTCTCACTTCCCCAATTTGAGAGAGTTCAAACAAGGTCACGACATGATAAATTCGGAGTATTTACATTCTGCAATCATCGCAATGCAAACATCGTTTGGGAAACGCTTCTGTGAGTTCAGAGAGGTAAAAAACACATTATCCTTCCCGGTCACTCCCCTAAGCATCAATCCATCCCACTGAATACGACTGCATTGTCAGGTGTGAGTCAACCTGAACAAGTATGATAAATATTATAATTGCCTATTATTTTACGTATATTCATATGTTTTCATTGTTCAGTGAAATAGTCCTTTTATTTTTCAGGTTGACAGCTGGCTGACATTATTTTTGGTTTGCTGCTGGCGGCAAATTTAAGTTTGGCGTTTTTCATAAATACAAGAAGGACTCAAATAGACGTTGAGTATTTTACTTAAAAGTAACCTTCAACCCAACGTCTTTTTTTTGGAGTTCAAAATGTTTTTGTTGCATGCAGAAATGTAATTTCGTTTTCTCTGCAGGAGTTCATCAATTTCATAAATGCAACACATTATAGTTTGTTTATACATAGCATAAAGGCAAAACAAAACGTTGTATGCAGTGTTATTTCAGTTTAAATGTCAAACGGGTTTTGCGGCTCCTAGTGTTTTCTTTTCTGTGGGAAACGGGTCCAAGTGGCTCTTTCAGTGGTAAAGGTTGCTGACCCCTGCCATAGATAATAATAGTTCGAAGTTCAAAGTACATTTATTATCAGAGTATGTACCTAGATCGTCTCCTAACAGGCACCAACAAAACAACAAACACAAAAGAGCCCATTTAAAAAAAAGACCAACATCTAATGCGCAGAGAGAAAGAAAAACACAAATCCTGCAAAGCATAGAAGCAAGCGACAGCATTTGGAATGAAAGAGAGTGCATAAACCCGAAGCCTGGAGCAGGGCCTCTGTCCCTCACACTGCAGAGCAAATTGTCACGGAGGTTGGAGCCCACACAACCTCAGCCTCCGTGCCGTGGAGAGCAGAGTAAACGTCATGGACCAGCGGACAGAACGGGCATGACCTACACCCTCCCTTTTCTGTCAATCTGGCCCAGCATTTAAATTGTCCAAACACTGAATCAGCCCCTGCTCTAGAACCCAGGCCAAGTTGATCCAATAAACTGTAGGCCTGGACCCCACTACCACAGGGGAGAAACTCAGATCAGACAATAAGTGAATAACAGTCGACACCTTCCAGCCAAGATCCTTCATCAGG
This sequence comes from Hypanus sabinus, assembly GCF_030144855.1. Taxonomy (NCBI): domain Eukaryota; kingdom Metazoa; phylum Chordata; class Chondrichthyes; order Myliobatiformes; family Dasyatidae; genus Hypanus; species Hypanus sabinus. Next base: position 39,089,286 of record NC_082728.1, on the reverse strand, counting down.
GCTCTTTATTTTTAGAAAAGTCTTTTCCCAAAAGGTGGGAAAAGGAGTTTTATAAATTCAGGTGATGGCGCTTTTTTCTTTAGTCTCTGTTTTCAATGAGGATAGAGGGTGTAACTTTTCAACCAAGATGAAGCACCTCTGACAGTCAATGGCACTGATTTGAAGTGGAGTGGGGACATTATCCCAACTTAATCAACGTTTCTAAACCAGGTTCTTCGCTCAATGTCACTTCGCTGTTTTCGAGTTTGCCAAATGCAAATTAGTGGCTGCATTATGATGGCGATTAAAAGTTAAAACACGAGGAAATCTGCAGATGCTGGAAGTTCAAGCAACACACACAAAATGCTGGTAGAACACAACAGGCCAGGCAGCATCTATAGGAAGAAGTACAGTCGACGTTTCGGGCCGAGACCCTTTGTCAGGACTAACTGAAAGAAGAGATAGTAAGAGATTTGAAAGTGGGAGGGGGAGGGGGAAGGGGAGATCTAAAATGATAGGAGAAGACAGGAGGGGGAGGGATGAAGCTTAGAGCTGGAAAGTTGATTGGCAAAGGGGACACGGAGCTGGAGAAGCGGGAAGATCATGGGACGGGAGGCCTGGGGAGAAAGAAAAGCGGAGGGGAGCACCAGAGGAAGATAGAGAACAGGCAAGGAGTGATTGTGAGAGGGACAGAGAGAGAGAAAGGGGGAAAATAGATAAATAAATAAGGGATGGGGTAAGATAGAGAGGAGGGACATTAACGGAAGTTAGAGAAATCAACGTTCATGCCATCAGGTTGGAGGCTACCCAGCCGGTATATAAGGTGTTGTTCCTCCAACCTGAGTGTGGCTTCACCTTGACAGTAGAGGAGGCCATGGATTGCCATCCCTTCCCACCGATCTCCCTCCTGGCACTTACCCTTGTAAACGGAACAAGTGCTACACCTGCCCTTACACTTCCTCCCTCACCACCATTCAGGGCCCCAGACAGTCCTTCCAGGTGAGGCGACACTTCACCTGTGAGTCAGCTGGTGTGGTATACTGCGTCCGGTGCTGCCTGTGTGGCCTTTTATATATTGGTGAGACCTGACGCAGACTGGGAGACCGTTTCGCTGAACACCTGCGCTCGGTCCGTCAGAGAAAGCAGGATCTCCCAGTGGCCATACATTTTAATTCCACGTCCCATTCCCATTCTGATATGTCTATCCATGGCCTCCTCTATTGCCAAGATGAAGCCACGCTCAGGTTGGAGGAACAACACCTTATATACTGTCTGGGTAGCCCCCAACCTGATGGCATGAACATTGACTTCTTTAACTTCCGTTAATGCCCCTCCTCCCCTTCTTACTCCACCCCTTATTTAATTATCTATTTTTTTCCCTTTTTTCTCTTCTGTCCCTCTCACAACCTTGCCTGTTCTCCGTCTCCCTCTGGTGCTGTCCTCCCCCTTTCTTTCTCCCTAGGCCTCCCATCCCATGATCCTCTTCCTTCTCCAGCTGTGTCCCTTTTACCAATCAACTTTCCAGCTCTTAGCTTCATTTCTCCCCCCTCCAGTCTTCTCCTATTTTTTTGGATCTGCCCTTCCCCTCCCACTTTCAAATCTCTTACTATCTCTTCTTTCAATTAGTCCTGATGAAGGGTCTCAGCCCGAAACATCGACAGTTCTTCTTGCCTGGCCTGCTGTGTTCCACCAGCACTTTGTGTGATTAAAGGTCCTTTAGCTGTAATGCTCTTCAAACTGTTCTGGAAGAGAAAAGAAGGTGTGTTTTTTGGTGAGTAAGGAGACTGCTTACACACACTGGTGTTAAACAGTTGGTTGTATTTAATGAAGGCTATTAATCCTGATGACCTGAGATTCTACCTATTCATGAGTTGGAGCCTCATGAATAAACTCAGATTAGGGTCAATGCAGATGCAGATGTCATTTTCTGAATTATCCACTTGACCAATAACATTTCCTCCCACTGCCTGCCTGAGGCAGCCACTTCGAATCTTATTTGAAGAGACCCCCCAACAGTGAAACTTTAAAGAGATTTTGGAGATAATTCCTTGCATTAGCTTGTGAGTTTTTGATCTTTGAATGTTTTAAAGGGGTGTATATTGCAGCCGTATAGTTCTGATTTGTTAGGATATCCTATCACTGGCTTTTTCTTACTGTGAGTTCTTTCGGTAGGGGATGGGGTAGGGGATAGATGGGGTAGGAGATAGATGAGTGGGGAAGTGGTGTTCAGAGAAATCCAATCCCTCCCAATGAAGATTGAAGGTCAGCACTTGAATGCTAGAGGTGAATATAGGCCTTCCTAGCTTTACAAACAAGAGAAAATCTGCAGATGCTGGAAATCCTCCAGCATTTTGTGTGTGTCTTGCTTTACAAAGGTCTGATTTACAGATGAACAAGCTGATTAAACAATTTTAAGGATAGGGCTGATGACCTCCAGTCATCCGGCTACAATTGTGGTGGAAGAACAAGTAGGATGGGTGGGGGTGGAGCCGGGAGGGGGGGTGCGGTGGAGTAGATGGAGCGTTAAACTAATTAACCAAAGCAGATGAAGTGGAATTGAGACAGGAAAACAAGAAGAGGCAGGGAATTGCTAACAGAAAGAAAATGCACATGAAGTGTGTTCTTTGAACAGGCATTGATTTAACCGAAATGGGGTTATTTTGAAGTACTGTACTATTTGGAAAATCTGGACTATTTATGCATTGGTTCTGATCAAGATGCAATGTCATTTTGAATCTAATGAAGTTTTCATGATGCTGCCTTTGGATTTATGTATTTATCTATTCTTTCAAATTAAGGCTGGGGTTTATTGTTTATCCCTAATTGACCATGAAGAGGAGGCAATGAACTGCTTTCCTGAACAACACCATTTCTTCCGGTGAAGGTACATCTGCATTGCTGCCAGCGAGGGTTTCCGAATTTAGACATAGTCCTGATGAATGGCCGGCAATACATTTCTACAGTAATATTGCCTTTGACCTGGTGGTGGCGCTATCCCCATGCATCGGATTTGTGTGCGTTTATACCTGCATGTTGCTTATCGTCCTTCTGAGTCAACTCCAAATCCACAAACCATTGGCATCTCTTGTTTGGCCTTCTCCTGACCACACGTCAATGCTGGACCTTCCTCCTTTCTCAGAGCCTTCCTGAGGAGTCGATCCAGTAAAGTGGTGATCCAAGGATGCATTCGTCTCATCTCTGGTGGGATGGCTCGGATGTTCGCTATCTGCCTGGAACCCCTCAGGACCACGCGAAGGAGACTTTGTGCCCATCATGGATTTCTTGCTCCTACCTTCCCATCATCTGGAAACCAATACACGAGTCCTCCATTGACATGGAACTGAATAGGAAAGCAATATTAGATAGAATCTAGTTCAAATTCAGCTGACCAGAGTTTCTGGACTCCTTGTCATAGCAACCATTGCGTTAGCCTTACGGTTGCTTTGCTTAGCACGAGAGAGAGGAAGTAAGACACTTCAGTGCAATACACTTAAACACCGCAGGAACAGCAGGTCAGGCAGCATCTATGGAAATGAATAAACCAGTTGACGTTTCAGTCCGAGACCCTTCTTCAGTGATTTCTTTTCCAGAGGTATTTGAAGAGTTGGTGTTAAATAACTTTTTGTTTCAGTAGTGATTATATTCATGATTAAGATCTCATAAAAGAACAATGAACTCCTTATCCGCACTTGAAGACAAGCCTGCACCAATAGGGAGTGGAGGACTCTATGCTAAACTGAAACATACTGCGGAATAGAGCAGTGTATGTAAATTCCCAAGTGAGCACTGACTTCTGCGTGTGTGTTAGAAGTTACAAATAAAATGAATTGGCAGCGCTCACGGCTTCAACACTCAGTCCCACTCAAATGTTAATAATGCTATCAACAATGTTAATAATGTCTGATGCTGCAGTTTAAAATTCGCCCCAGCAACGTACGTTGATTGAACTCTGTAAAGTATCTAATTAAAGCATGCTGATACTGCTTTAAAAATTTTTGTGTCAGCACTACTTCGGTTGCAAACGCTGCGGGATTAGAGCAGCTCTCTTAAAGCCCCTTTCACCAGAGGAATTACAGGAATGCTAATGCTCAGCCCTTCTCAGAAGCAGAAATCCGCACAAGTTCATAAACAGTTTCTGGAAATTCTGTTACATAACACTAGTTTTCAGTGTTATGAACCTAGAACATTGCCTTTTCCTGCATGGTAAAATGTATTTGAGAATTCTTTTATGTCACTGTGGAAATTTGACCAGGTACTTTTGGATGTGAGTTGACCCTTGAAGGACTGTGTTGGTGTATGTGTCGGCGTACATGGGACGTTGAAGGGACTGTTCTTGGAAGATTGCAGAGGAACCTGGACCACGTTGTCCTACATAGAACATGGCTGAATAACCTGGTCTTCTCTGTGTTCCACCAGACAAAAGTCCTGTCATACAAATGATTCTCTGACTGTCTCCAGGCCCACTCCTCCCCTATGCTGCCAAGTTCCATCCCCCCTTCCGTGGCCACACCAACTTCTCCCTTAACCCTAACACCTGGGGTCTCAAGTGCCCATCTCCTCTGTATGCAGACATAAACCGGTCTGTGATAGTTGAGAGTTGGAGATAAACAGTACTGATCAGTTCTGCCTGAAACCTCAGAGTTCTGGTCATGGAATCATAGAATACTACAGCAGAGAAACAAGCAATTTGGTCCACCCAGTCTGTGCTGACTTGTTTTTTTTCTGCCTGGCTATATCTAACTGTATCTGGACCATATCTCTTCAAAACCCCTCTAATCCATGTATCTATCTAAGCTTCTTCTAAATGTTGCAGTTGAACCTGCATCCACCATGCCTGTTGGCAGCTCGTTCCACACTCCTGCCATCCTCTAAGTGAAGAAGTTCTCCTTCAGGTTACCCTTAAATATTTCACCTTTCACCCTAAACTATGACCTCGAGTTCTGGTCTCACCTAACTTCAGGGGGAAAATGCTATATCTTGTCTGTATGACTCATAATTTTGTATACATCTATAAGATCTCCCCCCTCATTCTCCTATGCTCCAAGGAGTAAAATACTAAACCAAGTCCTCATGAACTGTCTTGGCCCAAACGTTGACTGTTTATTTCTCTCCATAGATGCTATCTGTCCTGCTGAGTTCCTCCAGCATCTTGTGAACCTAGTCATCTTTTTCCTATAACTCAGGTCCTCAAATCTCAACAAAATACTTGTTAGTTTTCTCTGCACTCCTTCAAGCTCATTGATATATCTCCTGTGGGCCAAGTACATGAAACTGAAGTTTTTGGCAGAGAGCCATCTCTGGTGTTCCACTACTGCTCCCATTTAGCCCATTCATTGGTCATAGAATCAGGCCCTTTTGCCCACAATTGCCATGCCAACCAATGTACTGATCTATACTATTTACCTGCATTAGAATTTATCTCTACCTCCACCTCAGGCATTTAGGATACACCAGGACTTATGAGCAAATAATTATATTCTCTACTCCAGAAAGGGAGTCCTATCTTCATGGAATCCATGTTCCAACTTCATGGTCCTAATTATGTTTAGCAATATCCTACAGACTTCTTTCTATTTCCATCCTACTGCATCTACCTCTCAACTATTCTTATCTTGTGAATGAAGCAGCCCACTAATTGTCTGCATTATGTGTCTATATTAAGCTTCAACGATCTGTTCCTTCGGCTACCATGTATGTTAATTGCATTTTTTTTTGCTAAGCATTTTACTTTTGACAAAAAATCTGATTGTTTTCATTCAAATGTATCTCAGAAACACTGGAAGCATTTCAAATAAACTAACGTACATACTGCAGTGATTGTTGTGTATGGGGAAACACAATTGCAAATTCAAACAAATGTCAGTGAGGTCAATGACCAATTAAGTTGCTTTTTGTTGTGGGAGGAATGTTGGCTAAGGCATTGATGAACTCCCTGCAGTTCTTCAGACAGGCTGTGGATCCTTCTCAACAGCAAGCAGAAGTTCATTGTCATGTGGCACTTCTGACAAAATGGCATCCTTTCAGAATGGACTGAAATATCAGCCTAGGCTTCATCCTGAAAGACCAAATGAGTGTTTACCATCCACATCACGTTGACTCAGAGGCAAAAAGGCTTTCATGAGGAAAGAACGGACAGCAGTAATCAACAGACGTTGTCAGAGATTTGCTTTAAATCAAAAATTTTAAGAAAGCTGCAGCAGGAACTTGGAAATTTGAGACTTCTTTCTCAACCAGCTGCGAGGCAGGAGGGTCTGGGCCGTACATGGCCTGAGGCCAGAAACTTAGTTTGCGTTATTAAAGTTACACTCTTACACTTCCTTGACTCTTTCCAAACAAGCAACCAAAAAAAATCTTTGGCAAAGTCTAATCAGTGATGTGACCCATAAACTTGGCATAAAATAAGAACATAACGAGGAAAGAGAGAATACATCTTTTTCAATCTGTGGGCAATCTCTCTGATTTCCAAAGAATAAACATAGTTCAAGCAGCTGTGTGAGGAGCTTATAAATGGAGATTCCATCACTTTCTGTTGCCTTGTTTCTTGATATTCCTCAGCCTGCCAACATTGTTTCTGTCTCGAATGGCAATATCAATGTCTGTGACTAACGGGCCCAGCTGGATTTGAGCTATTGTGTTCACTAATGACCCTTGCTTTGGAAATTTCTGAAACTGTTTATATGATTATGAGTGTCCTGCTGGCATATTTAATGAAAAAGTTTTTTTCTCCCCCTCTTCTGTTGAATGGAGAATTTATGAGCATCATTTACTTATTGGTGAATTATGTCATGAACTGCAGGGCAGTATGCGGCTGTGTGCCTTCGTCACCTTCCAAGCATCTATCACCTGTGGCCACATTTGTATTATAGTCAATTGAGAAATAGAAGGGTTTATACAACGGTTGCCACAATTAATACAGTGCAGAAAATACTCTCTGGAGTAAAATATTGAAAGCAACTTCGGATCTTTAGTATTTAGAATTGAAATGTTGGGCCTTTTCAAGAAGTCCGCCAGAATTTAAGAGAAAAGGAAAGCAGATGATTCCGAGGTTTTTCATCGAATTTCTTCTTGCCTCCTCTTACTCTGTGCTCTTCTTTTCCCTCATCTCTCCTGTGCATCTTCAATGCTCAACCAATGATGGCAATTCCTTTGGTTCCCTAGGCCCCAAGTCCTGGATTTTCTATTGAATATCTCTCTGTCTCCTTAAACTGAAATGCTAACATGTTCCTTCTTAACTTCTTTCTATTATTAAATTTTCAGAATGCAGGTGGTGCTAACGAGATCTGTTGCCCTTCCTTAATTGCCCTTGAGAAGTTCGTAGTGAGTTATCTTCTCTGAACTACTGGCGTCCTTTAGGTGAAGATACTCATGCAGTGCACTTGGGAAAATAGTTCCATGATTTAGACTTGGCAATAATGAAAGAGCAGCAACATCGACTCGGTGGCCACTTTATTAGGTACCAGCTTGTTAATTCAATATCTAATCAGCCAATTATGTGGCGGCAACTCAATGCATATGCACATGCTGACATGGTCAGTTGTTCAGACCAAACATCAGAACAGGGAGGAAATATGATCTGTGACTTTGACTGTGGAATGATTGTTCATGCCAGGTAGGGTCTTCTGAATATCTTAGGAAGTACTAATCTCCTGGGGATTTCACTCACAGTAGTCTCTAGAGTTTACAGAGAATGGTGTGAAAAACAAAAAAAAAATCCAGAGAGTGGTAGTTCTGTGGGTACTGCTGTTATTCCTTTTTAGTGTGAGAGGTCAAAGAAGTTTGGCCAGGCTGGGTAAAGCTGACAGGAAGGTGACAGGTACCTAATAAAATGGCCACTGAGTGTATTGAGTGAGAATGAGGGAACGCATCGCTCTGCATTGGCTTTCTGTATCTTTTAGCATTGATTTGAAAGTTCTCTTACTCATTTTCAAAGCTCCTAAATGTCTGGGACCAGAGAACCTCACGGAATTGTTTTCATTTTATAATCCTGCCTCAGCTCTCCGGCTCACAAGAGAAGATTGAAGCAGCACCCCAGGTACCCAAACCAGAAGATGTGTCACAACTGGGGTCATACTTGGACCTTGTAAACTACTAGCACTGGTTTCTCCCGAACATTGCTACAGTGTCGCATCCATTGAATGCACTGTTACAGACAGGAGCAAAGTGGGAATGGTCAGAAAGTTGTGAAAAAGCTTTCAAGGAAACTAAGGTATTAATAACATCCGATGAACTGCTCACCCATTAGACACATCCTTGCCCATTAGGAGTGTGATGTGTCCCCTACAGCATTGGAGCTGTTTTGTCACATATTGTGAAAGATGGATCTGAATGCCTGATTGCATTGGCGTCAAGATCACTGACGAGCGCAAAACCTAACTATACACAGATCGACTGGGAGGCCCTTAGTCTAGTAAGGGAAATAAAGAACTTTCACCACTGCCTCTATGGGCAATGATTTACACTAGTGACAGATCACCAGCTCTGTGTGTCCACTTTTAATCCCAAAAAGGGGATTGCAGTGATGACTGCTACCTGACTACAACGTCAGGCACTATTCTTCGGAGCCCACTCTTTTGGCCTAGAGTTCAAGGTATCAAGCAGCATAAAGCTGATGGCTTGTCACGTTTTCTGCTATCGGTAACTGAAGAAGAGAAGTCTTCGTACTATGTCCCAGCAGAAGTGTTCCACACTGCATTGGTAGACCAGTTGCTGGTAACAAATTCCAAAACAAGGAATGACTTGATATTGTCAGAAGTCTATGTAATGATGGCCAGCTCACGGTAACCCTATGTTTCCAGAGTTCTCAACGAGACCAGATCAACTGTTGATATGTCAAAGAACATTGATGTGTGGATTTCGTGTTGTGGTTCCCTCTAAACTGCGCATCAGAGTGCTGGAAGATCTGCATGAAGGACACCTGGGTACAGTCAAGATGAAGTCTCGCCCGGAGCTACGTGTGGCGGCCAGTAACAGATAAACAGATTGAAGACTTGGCCAAAAGCTGTTCAGGATGCCAAAAAGTACAAAATACACACCCACCGGCACGATTACACCCAGGGGAGTGGCCGTCATCACCATGGCAGAGAGTACATATTGACCTTGCTGGGCCAGTCATGCACTCCATGTTTCAGATTGCTCATTCAAAGTGGCTAGAGGATATACCAATGGAGTCAACCACCTCAGCAATGACTGTCTCTGCTCTGAAGACTACCTTCACCAGAAATGGCTTACCAGAACAAATTGTGAGTGGCAATGGGCCACAATACATGTCAAAAGAATTCTGATTGCTCATGAAGAGAAATGGTATCAGACATTTCACCACCCAGCCATGAATGGGTTAACTGAAAGGTTTCTCCAAATCTTCAGGGAAGTCCACTGAAGCGATGGACAAGGAAGACACTGCTCTGCAACACAAGGTGGACAACTTCCTTTCTGCGTAGTGGAACTCTGTTCATGTGATGACAGATCAAGCGCCTGTAATGCTGTTCGTGAACAGGAATCCGAGATTTCGCATAAAGCCCCCCGAAAACCGATCTACAGAGGGAAATGCAACCAGTTGCCAAGAGAGGCAGCAAGGAGCTTCGAGATTGGACGGGAAGTCCTAGTGTGATTACTGAGGAGACAGGTGGATTCCCAGAAGGACTGCTACTAGAACTGGGCCACTGATGTTCACAGTGGATGTTGGAGATCAGGCACGGAGACGCCACCTGGGCCAGAAACTGGATGCTCAACCGAAGAACACGCCGGAGTTGATTTCATCCGACAAGTCACACACATTACAGTCAACAGACTCACCTCTCAGCGATGATCACGTCACTGACAGCAATGTGACACCGGAAACTGAGAACGTCGTCTTACAAAAGACACCTACCAAACCTGATGCCACTCCACAGTCCCAGAGGCTCTCTCCTGAAAGCAACAGAGCACCACCCAAGAGACTGAACCTTTAGAACTGTGAAGCTGGTTTGGACTGGTACTGTGAAAGCATGTTTGTTTGGAATATGAGTTTATGAAAGGGAAGTTGAATGTTTTGTACATATACAGTTGCATTAATCTAAAGAGGGAGGAAGTGTAATGTATGCATCTATTTCTTTTAGAGCAATGCTAAAAAGTAACCAAAGTAAAGACTCACACAAAATGCTGGTGGAACACAGCAGGCCAGGCAGCATCTATAGGAAGAAGCACTGTTGATGTTTCGGGCCAAGACCCTTCGTCAGGACTAACCGAAAGGAAAGATAGTAAGAGGTTTGAAAGCTGTGGGGGGAGGGGGAAATGCAAAATGATAGGAGAAGACCGGAGGGGGTGGGATGAAGCTAAGAGCTGGAAAGGTGATTGGCGAAAGTGATACAGAGCTGAAGAAGGGAAAGGATCATGGGACGGGAAGCCTCAGGAGAAAGAAAGGAGGGGAACACCAGAGGGAGATGGAGAACAGGCAAACAACTAAATATGTCAGGGATGGGGTAAGAAGGGGAAGAGGGGCATTAACGGAAGTTAGAGAAGTCAATGTTCATGCCATCAGGTTGGAGGCTACCCAGCCGGTATATAAGGTGTTGTTCCTCCAACCTGAGTGTGGCTTCACCTTGACAGTAGAGGAGGCCATGGATAGACATATCAGAATGGGAATGGGACGTGGAATTAAAATGTGTGGCCACTGGGAGATCCTGCTTTTTCTGGCGGACCGAGTGTAGGTGTTCAGCGAAACGGTCTCCCAGCGAGGCGACACTTCACCTGTGAGTCGGCTGGTGTGGTATACTGTGTCCAGTGCTCTCGGTATGGCCTTTTATATATTGGTGAGACCCGACGCAGACTGGGAGACCATTTCGCTGAACACCTACACTTGGTCTGCCAGAAAAATCAGGATCTCCCAGTGGCTACGCATTTTAATTTGTATCACTTTCGCCAATCACCTTTCCAGCTCTTAGCTTCATCCCACCCCCTCCGGTCTTCTCCTATCATTTCACATTTCCCCCTCCCCCCCACTACTTTCAAATCTCTTACTATCTTTCCTTTCGGTTAGTCCTGACGAAGGGTCTCAGCCCGAAACGTCGACAGTGCTTGTCCTATAGATGCTGCCTGGCCTGCTGTGTTCCACCGGCATTTTGTGTGTGTTGTTGTTTGAATTTCCAGCATCTGCAGATTTCCTCGTGTTTGCAAAGTAAAGACTGCTACCATTGGGTTCATGATATTTAGTACCACACATTGTTTATGTGTGGTAGTTTTAGGTAACGTAATTAGATATTCGTGATGAGATTTATACTACAAGCAGTGTATTTAACAAAATGGGGATTCAGTAATTATGGTAATTGAGCAATTACAGAGAAGGATGCCAGACTAAATATTTAAGATCCATTTAATCAGATTTACTGAAACTAATAGAGCCCAAAGTCGATATGCTGGAGAGATAGGAACAGCCCAGAATGAAAAGTTTAGTACTCTGGAAGACTTAAAAAACAGTAAATTTATATTTGCTTTATTTTGTAACTGTGTATGGATACAAAAACTTGTATAATTTCATATTGTCAGCATTACTTAATATATGTAGGTAGTTTATGGTTTTCAAAGGCCCATTACTGCTTTTAATTGTATGTAAATAATGTACTTTAAAAACTTGTGTACCTCATGGTGTGACATGATACAGTACTGTACCAAACACTTCTGTTTCATTTTGAAATTGTTGTCCCCCAGTAAAACATAGCCTGTTGTTAGCTCCATGTAATCTGAGTGATGTCATTTCCAGAAGAATCAAATAAAAAATGGCAATTTGATAATAAAAGAAATTGCTTCCATTCAATCAAGTTTTTGGATCTGGTTTGAATGACTGTGCTTAGGTAATATTTTATATTCCTGTTAAAGTTTTATTTTGGAGTTTTGACAGGGTGTTATCAAATATTTTACAAGGTGGTTAGTGCTTGTTAAAAGTGTTCTGAAATAAACGCTGTTAACTCACAAGTTAGATAGCAGAGCATCGATCCAGAAATGGTCTAACTGACCAAGTTGCTATTGATTTAATAAAGCAAAAAAGATGTGAGAAATTAGCTCCAGTGTGGAATAAATTACTACATTTAAGCCTTCTACTTGTAGGGACATTGCAAATAGTTTCCAATTCTTTGAAAAGTTGTAGTTGCAAGGATCTTACACTGACCAGAGTTCATCCAAAATGTCAAAAAAAGAGAGTGCAATGCCCTGTTGGTTAGCAACCACGAATGCAATAAACCTACTGAATCAACTAACCCTTTGTTGTTTTGGAAGGTCCAATGTGTTGAAGAGGCCACCATTATAAATTGTTAATTCTGATGAAGTCTGACTGGGTTGAAAGGATTTAGTGAAATTATTGATTGCAAGCCTTTCAAGTCTACCATATATCTGAACTAATCTGGTTTAAGCCTGTAATGTCTCAAAAGCCTTTGATCAGACATAATCCAAATAAGCCTAGCCTATGTGGGCCAATATAGCCCTACTCTGGGGAGAATTCAGGTCAGTTCTGGTATGCATTGACTGGGAAATCATTGTGAATTCACAAACCAGACTCTTACACCCAGAGATCTGATGATTGTTGTTCTGTCGGATTCAATGACATGCTGTCGAACTAATGAACAGTAAAAGGGGAGAATTAAAGAGCCAGGCCTGTCAATCAGTGATGACGAAGCCTAAAATATGTGTTTGATCATTTTGTGCAGGTATCGCCAGCTTTTGTGTTGTGAAGAGAGCCTCAAGTGTCAATTCTTTAGCCCAAACATCACACTCGTTTTGCACCAATCGCAATCTGCCCCTGAAGTCCTCGAGGGAAAACTTCCATTCATCAGAAAGAAGATTTGCTGTGATTTCAGCATACACGATGCCAAATATATTATTCACTGGGAAATGAGGCAAATTGGAAAGATATAGAATGGCCACAAAATTTCCTTGAAGGCTTTTTTGAAGTGCCACCCATGCACATAGAGGAAAATAAATATATGGGTTAGGGTAAAATGTGCAAATTTGGCAAAATACATCACTTTATGACAAGTAACCTTTTGTTTCTTTAGCTTTGAACTATTTCCTACTATTTGGCTGTGGCCTTCCTTGAACAGCTTGCATTTCTCTAAGGAATTATTTTTACATATTTGCCAGAACACAGGTGCTGTCAAATTCCCCCTTCCTGCTCCCTTGCCTTAAAGAGAGAGTTGCTCTGTTATCTACACACTAAAGTAGGAAATATTTTGCACAGAATAGTTTATTAAATCATTTGTGCTTTAAGAGCTTTTTGGACTATTAAAGCCAAATTAACCAAACAAGTGAGTTCTGTTGTTGAAATTCAGTGTGTTGACATTTCCAGAGCAGTATGTTTGAGGTGTAAATGGAAATGCATTTCTAGGAATATATTGGTCAAAATTTTCAAAAGTATGGAGTTTCAGAGTGAGCTCCACAACTAGCAATCCTTCTCAAATAAAATGTATTTTTAAAGCATGTCTTAAGTTTCATGAGGAGAAATGTAAAGGAGGCCTGACCCAAAAGCAGGGCAGTGGAGATGATTCAGCAGTAAACAAGACTTTATTAATAAATTGCAAAATAACTAGCCATAAGGGGCTACAAAAGAAGAGAGAACAGATACTTAACACGGCAAGGCAACAAAGTACCTGAAGGCTAGGAGCAACTGGTTGAGGCTGGCTGGTTTGTATGAGTGAATGAGGATTGCGGATAAGAGCTGCGTTTAAATAGACTACAGGTGATGAATTTGAAAGCTAGTGGTGGGTGACTCCTGTTAGCTGGGGGGAGACTGGGAGGACACTGCATGCACTGCATGTGCAGGCCTGACAGAAGGTTCCCCCCTCCCCAAATGGCCCAGGATGATCCAGATGGATCTGGTGGAACATCTCATCGAGCGATGAATCCAAGACGTAACTGGACGGCACCAAAGATCTCTCCTCTGGGCCAGCCACATCCCATTCGAGCAGGTACTGCATACCCCATGCCCGATGACATGAACCTCTCAATCAGCAAACCGTGTACACTGGACCACCTTTGACCATCTCTGATTCCGCAGGTGGGTTGAGAGGTCCATGGATTAGAGGATTGAGACAGGACGTGTGGAAGTTAGGTGTGATCCTGAGGGACGGTGGCAGCTGGAGGTGGTAAAGGACTGTACTGATGTGATGGGTAATCTTATTAAAGGGACCCATGAACTGGGGTGAGAGCTTGCGGGAGTTGATGCGTAGGAAGAGGTCTCAGATGGTTAGCCAGACATGGTTGCCAGGCTGGAGTACTCTGGCTGAGCACTGAAGATGGTTAGCCTGGCCCCAGTGGGCATGGTTGGTAGCTAGGATGGTCCTCCATGCCCATTTCCAAGTATTCCAGCAACGGTGATCCAGGAACCTGGCGGACAGGGTCTCCACCGATGGCTCCTCCGTGGGGAAACCATGAAGCTCTTCAAGGGGACACATACTTGTGGCAGAGGAGGTGAGAAGATTGTAGGACAGTTCAGCCCAAAGCAGAAACTTCTGCACTTGCTGATTGGCTCTCTCCGATTGACCTTTGGTCTGCAGATGATAGTCAGAGGACAAACTCACTGAGGTGTGGAGCAAGGAGCAGAGTTTGTCAGCAGCAAGAGATGAATTATGGGCCCTGGCCGGACACAATGTCCTGTGGGAAATGCAGTGATGAATTTCATGTTTCAGAACCAGGTCTGTCATCTCAGTGGCTGATGGAAGCTTGGGGAGGGCAATGAATTGGGCCACCTTGAAGAACTGTCCAATATTGTGATGGTCATCATGGCCTCACTGGAAGGTGGCAAACCTGTGATGAAATCCACAACAGCGTGGAACCAGATGGACCAGGAAGGGCATCAGGAGCCCAGGGTACCACTGTCTGGAGGAATCGAACTGCTCAGACTGCAGTGATGAACTGACCTAGGTCTGTAATCATGGTGGGCCACCAGAACCAGCACCATAGAAAATCCATTGTGCGCCTAAATGGCCAGAGAGGGGTGAGGAGTGGGTTCACTGAACTGCCTCAGAGTGCACAGCCGCGAGTGTGTACATGTGATTGTTTGGTGTGTTGGCCGGTGCAGGCTCATGCTGTGGGGCCTGGCGGATCTGGTTCCCAAGATCCCAGATGATTGGGGTACGGATCGGTGAGGATGGAATGATGGGCTGAGAGTTAATCTGTTTCAACTGGGCCGAACTGTCACGGACAGGATATCCGCCTCGGTGTTCTTGGAGCTGGGTTGGTAGGAGATGAAGTTGAACTGTGGATAAGAGCTTGGTTTAAATAGACTACAGGTGATGAGCTTGAAAGCAAGTGGCAAGGTCCAGCGAGATTGACGTGGGTTGAGCGGCAGGTCTGCTGTATGGATACGAGGTTCTGGTGGTCTGTCCAGATCAGGAAGGGCTTGATGTTTCCCATCAGCCAATGTCTCCATTCCTCCAAGGTGTAGTTAATACTGATTAACTCTCTGTCTCTTACTCCAAAACAACACTGTGTAGAATCTGGTGTTCGAGGTTCTTCTCACAACAACACAACAGCTTGCTTGAGTGTGTGTCCTCCTATCCAGACCTCGCCCGGGGAGGATACCAGTGAGCTGGGCTATGATGCTGGAATGAGAGGCGGTGGGATAGAAAGCCCCTCATCTTTACTGGGTGGTGTTGATTTTCCAGACACAATGAGCATGCGACTTGTGGGTGCTCCGTAGAAAGTGCACAGGATGTTTCTCCACTGATGCTCCTGGGTGATGGGCGAGGATGGGTGTTGGTCAAAGGAGCTCTCCGTACCTGCGTGGGTTCTGGTCACATTGATGATGAGGCTCCTGCAGGCTGAAATGGTTCTGGGAACAGAGCTAAAGTTCTAGTTGATGATCTGGGGGGTCGTTCCATAAAATGCTTAACAATTTGGAGGGCAGAATGATGAAGCTTTTGAGGACGGCGGGCATCTCCCAGGTGGACAGTTCGTCTTTCAAATGCTCTGAGAGGCCGTAATGGTAATGGGGCCGCAGTGCCTCTGCATTCCAGCCACACTCCACTGAATTCCACAGTGTAATCCAGCACCGAGCGCCAGCCCTGAAGCAGGCAAAGTATTCGATCTGCTCCCCCTCCCTTTGATTTCCTGGAAAATCCAGTGCAGTTCAGTAGTAAATCCTTCATATTTGTTGCAAACGGTGCTTCTCAGGGCCCAGGTCAGAGCTCACCCAGTCAGGTGAGAAATGGTGAGGGCAAACTTGGCTCATGGAATAGTGACGGCTGGAGCCTGAGGCCTACGATGCACCTGGGACTGGGAACTGCGGCATCAGGTTAGGGATCTATTGAAGTTTTTGAGCGCCGGAATCTGGGGCTCTGAGGGAGAAGGTTGACAAGCGCGGGGTTGCTCTACCGAGACGGAGAGTTGGTTGAGAGTGGTGAGCAGATGGCTAATGGCTTCCTGATGCTTTGGAATGTTGTGCTGCTATTAAGTGACAACTTCCTTTGGGTGAGCAAAGTCTGCTGTGTCAGTCATTGGTTCACTTATCTAGTCAAGAAATGTCGAGGAGGCTTACCCCAAACACAAAACAGTGGAGACAATTTAACAGTAAATTATATTTGACTAATAAACTGCAGAATAGCAAGCCACACATGGCCGCAATGCAAAAGAGAACAGATGCTTAACACAGTGAAGCAACATGGTAACTGAAGACTAAGAGCTTCGGTTGGTTCGTATGAGTGGACAAGGATTGTGGATGAAAGCTGGGTTTAAACAGGCTGCAGGTGATGAGTTTGGACACAAGCAGCAGGTGACTCCTGTTAGCTATGTGCAGAATAGGAGGAGCCTGCATGTGCAGACCTGACACTTCAACATGGTTCACAGGAGCAGAGATTCCCAAGCAGGGGTCTATGGTCTCCCTCGATTAATGGTCGGAACCCATGGCATGAAAAGGTTGGGAACCCCTGCACTAGAGCACTGCTTTCCTTTGTGAGAATTGTAAGCATTCCATTTATACAAAAATAACAATACAAGAAGGAATAAAGCATTCACAATAGCTATTTGTATTTATTTAGAGCTTTTAAAAAATGTACTGTAATGGAAACATCATAAAGCACTTGAATAGAAACACTAGCAAAATTTGACACTTAAAGAATTGCAGGTGCAAGGATGAATCTAAAATAAAAGCAGACAATTCTAGAAACACTCAACAGATTAGGCAGTGCCTGAAGGGAAACAGATCAAAGAGCTCTGAAGACAAATGGGTTGCTGAGGTGAATCCACTGTTCATGGAGCAGAGTGATTCATAAATCAATGAGAATAGTCAGAAAGAAAGAAAACAATGAATGGGACATATAAAAGCTGTGAAATTGCTGATGAGAGCCGTTCTTCACAGGTAGGCCTGAGGCTCAGAATCTCTCAGTGGTGTTCTGCAAAATGATCACTCAGTCTGTGCTTAGATTTTGTAGTGGAGAGAGGTCTACATTGTGAGCACTGAATGCAATATACCGAGTTGAAAGAAGCTCACGTAAATCACTGCTTCATCTGAAAGGACTTGCTTGCACCTCATGTTGGTAGAAATGTACCAGGTAAAAGACAAGCTCCTGTATTTGTACCAAGTTATTCCGCAGATACTGGGATAGGAACAAGGTGAGTTTTAAGGCATATATCATCAAGGACTCCAGAAGAGCAAATGCAGAGGTTTAGGGTGGCGGATTCGAAATCCAGGTAGTTAGAAGTATGTCCACAAATGGTAGGAAATCTGGAATACATAGCAGTTCCAAATTTCAGGAAAACGATGTAAGAACATTGTAAAGAAATTACAAATGTGAAGAGCTGGATCAATGGAGCTATTTAAAGATGAAGTAGAAGTGATGACGTTAAATATTAGGGTAGGCCTCACAGGCCCAGTGGCCTAACTCTGTTGTTCTCTTTGACCTTGACTTTGATTCTCCTGTATTGCGGATACAACAAACAGGAATACCATAATAACAAAAACAGTACCATAAAGATAAACGGAGATAAAAAGAAGACACAATATATACAGGTGTCCAATAAAAGCTGATGTAGATGGGCCACATTAGTTACAGCTACAATATGTTGGCAACTTGGTGAACTTACCTCGCGGTGGCTACCTGCTTGAATTTGACTTCCCGTTCCCATTCTGGCATTTCTGTCCATGGCCTCTTCTACTGCTATGATGAAGCCATCTTCAAGGTTTGAGGAACAACACCTCATATTCTGCCTGGGAACCCTCCAAGCTAATGGCATGAACATCAATTTCTCTAACTTGAGGTAAGTTCACCCCCCCCGACCCCCATTCTCTCTTTTTTCTACTCCGCATTCTCATTACCCTCTCAGTCCTTCTCTTCTCCTCACCTGCACATCACCTCCCTCTGGTCCCTTCTTCCTTCCCCTTCTTCCATGGTGCACTGTCTCCCATCAGCTCCTCAGGCCTTTATCTCTTACACTTATCCCAGCCAGCTTCTTACTTAGTCTCCACTCTCCCTCCCACCCACCTCCTCCCTTATGTAGTCTCACCTATCTCCCGCCAGCTTGTTCTCCTTCTCCTTCTCTGCTCCCTTCGTATTCTTGCTTCTGACCCCTTCCTTGGCAGTCCTGATGAAGGGTCTTTGTCCAAACCTCGACTGTTCATTCCCCTCCATTGATGCTGAGTTCCCCCGGTATTGTGTGTGTTTTGCTCAAGATTTATAGCATTTGCAGGATCTCTTGTATTTAAAATATGAAATTACTCATGCATACACACTAATGAATGGAATCAGAACGTTTCAGGCAGAGCAAGGAGGCCTCATAATCATTCACAACTGTGCAGCTGGGAACTGGAGGAGGCTCCATGAGTATCCATGTAACCAGCACCTCGTGGCGTAGATAGGACTGATATGATTTAGATCTTCATCCAGAGGTGCAGAGTCAACGATCTATCTTCACCTCCTCCAGGACTCCTGTCCATCACAGAACCCCTTTCTCAGCCACCTTTATTCATTGACAACGGATGCCTATAACATGTGCTCACGTGTTGAATATAAGACACACAGCCAGCAGAGTTTCTAGCCAAACTCAGTCATTTGCAAAGTAATAGAAGTTTAGCCTTGCCAGGATCCCCTCTCTGCCCACCCCAAATGCCTCCTCTTGACTTTAGATCATGGTTCTAGGCATGGTTAGAGAAGTGGGTGTGACTGTTTTTGACATACAGATTAGATATCACTTACCTCTAATAAAGTGGGTGGGAATCTGATGGAAACATTCCATAACTAGAATCATACCCCACACAAGGAAAAATAATTATGGATGTGACCTTAGCTCTGAGCTGTTGCTGCTGCAGGAATTCCTCAGCACAGTAATGTTTAACTGCTTGATCTGTGGGGATGCCTCCTGGTAATTACAGAAAGCTGAATTTGGTCCATTCTGTTTGCATTTCCTTAGATTGTATATTAATCTCTGTATAAAAACAGCAAATTCTGGAAAGCTTGCAATATGGAAATCGGTGGAAAGTAAAAAGACTTGCTGTCAGTAATGGTAACTATGAATCTGTGTAAAAACCCACCTACATTCAGGGAAGGACATCTGCCATCCATACCTCTGTGTTTGATCTACCTGTGACTTCAAACCCAAAAATATGATTGACTTGTAATTGCTCTTTGAACTTTCCTTCTACGCCTGGGGACAATTAGGAATGGGCAATGAATGGCCTGACAGTGATTCTGCATCCTGCAAATTGGTAAAGTGACATACCAGTGCCAGGTATGGTCACTTCCACGTGGCCATTCTCCATGTGACAGTTTAGGCAACTGCTTCACTATCCCAATACATCACCGGACCGACCACATAAATACTGTGGTAACATGAATAAGCCAAAAACTAGATGGCCTGTGGCTAGTGAAGCACTTCTTGATACGCCAAGATGTTTCCTGGATGTAGGCATGTTAGAATTATACTGGAATACTCTCCACTTGCCTTGATGAATGTGGGCCCCATTTGTGCTCAAAAGGCTTAATGAAGAAGCTCACTTGATTAGAAATCCCATCCACTACACTACTGGCATACTGAATGCTGTGTGCCATTTACAGAAGGCATTGTGACAACTTGCCGAAGGTTCTTTCACCCCTTTCTTAAAGATGTGACCTTTGCCACCCAGCAGGTGTGCAAGTGCCTGGGGATACCATCATAGAGTTACATGGCTGTGAAACAACCCCTTCATACCGGCTGAAATGGTTATCTGAGCTAGTGCCGTTTACCTGCATTTGGTCTGTATTACTCTAAGCCTTTTCGATCCGGTTATCCATCCAAATGTCTTCGATATGTAATAAATGTATCTTCCTCTGGCAGCTTATTCCATAAACCAACCAAACTCTGTGTGGAAAATGTTACCCCTCATGTTCCTTTTAAATCTTTCCTCTCCCATTATCTTCAGAATGTGCCACACATTGTCCTGAATTGGAAATTTGATGCTGGTCCTTCATTACTGCCAGGTATGAAAGCATAGTCAGTTCAGCTTCACCATGCAGATTGTAGCCATTCCAGAAGGCAGCCTGCTATCATGTCACAAAAGCAATCAGAGATGGACATTCAGTATTGGCTTTCTCAGTGATGCCCAGATCCTCGGAGAGAATGGAAAAGAAACATGACCGTAAAATACACAGGATATGGGGAGGGGTGTACAACATTACCAGATACACTGCATAAACACTGAAGCAAAAAACAACATAAAGGAAGCAACGGGAGCAAAAATGTGGGGAAAAATCCATAATAAGTTTTTGATTCAGTGGTAGTTGGGGTGTGAAAATCATGTAAAATAAGTTTATAGTATTTCAACAATATATGCAGAAAAAAATCCAAGCAACACACACAAAATGCTGGAGAAACTCAGCAGACGAGGCAGCATCTATGGAAAAGAGTAGCTGATGTTTCGGCCCGAAATCTTCAAGCAGGACAAATCAGTCAATCATTAGCATAGATCTTTATTCAGGATGTTTGATATGCTGCCGGATGCTTGCTAATGGCTTGTGATAGAACCTGTTTCCCAGCTGTGTTCTTGTTGTGTGTGAATGACTATGCTATTGGTAGAAGATATACAATCCTTTCTTTAAATTCGTAACAGCTCATCATGTTGAGGTGAAGTAACTTGGCTTATTATGAGCTGACATTTCTCCATTTTGGTGTCGCAGCCTATTGCAGCTAGGGGAAGCGGACATTGGAAGAGCTGCATGAGGACACAGAAACGCGGTAAGCATACTGGTGTTTGGGTGAGACTTCAAGTGGATCCCTGTAGGCCCACGCTCACAACAATTCTACTCACTAACATCCTACCGCTAGAATATAAGCTGGATTACCTGTGTCGGCATTTGAACCGGCGGGAGATGAGGGGCACTCGTCCTGATGGAAAGTCGGCTCCAGGACACCACTCCAGACTCAGCGATCCAGCTAGAAGTGACATGAGGTATGCGGTTATGACCTAAATGCCAACAGCGAGAGAAACTGGAGCAGATCAATAATTCACTGACTTTAAAAGGGACCCTGCAGAAATAAAGGGAAAACAATAAATGCTAGGCCAACCGGCCATTAACTAGAACTTTCAGACTAAAGCCAATGCCAATACAATGGCTCGGCAGCAATAGCTTAACACTAAATATATACCTTTCCTTAACAGCGTCAATCTAAATAGTAGTCTCCTTTCCTGGAAACAGGACAATGGTAAGCAGGGAGCATTCATGTTGCTGTGCTTTTCCTCAAGACTTGACAAAACTGAAATGAGCGGAAGGGAGTTATATACCACCACAATGAAGCAGTAATCGGGTGGAACGTACGAGCATAGTTGCCGAGCCTGTTCTGCGGCCCTTCTGCAAAGGCATGCAGACCCTGCAGTAGAGTCCGTGGTTGTGACAGGGCCTGCCTCTCACTGCGACAGAGTCCTGTGCCCGCTGGAAGTCGCAGATGAGAGCCTCGTCCACCATGCCATGGGCCGGAACCTAGGGACGTTCCTCCAGGGCCATACTCCTCACAATCCACGAGATACTGGCCTCTGTGCCACACGCAGCAAGATGCCGGGATGCTCCACACAGTACAGAGCAGGGACCCATCCACCAAGTGGGGAGTAGTGGGAGGTGTAGCTGGAGCAAGGGAGAAGTAGTCTTTGGCTTGAGCTGGGAAACATGCAACAGTGGGTAAATCTTTATTGATGATGGTAGGCAAAATCTATGAGACATACAAACATAGAAAACCTACAGAACATTACAGGCCCTTCGGCCCACAAAATTGTGCTGAACCTTTCCCTATCTTGGAAATTACTAGGGTTACACATAGCCCTCTATTTTTCTAAGCTCCATGTACCTATCCAAAAGTCTCTAAAAGACCCTATCGTATCCGTCTCCACCATCGTTGCCGGCAGCCCATTCCACACACTCACCACTCTCTGCGTAAAAAACTTACCCCTGACATCTCCTTTGTACCTACTTTCATGCACCTTAAAACTGTGCCCTCTCGTGCTAGCCATTTCAGTCCTGGGAAAAAGCCTCTCACTAACCACACGATCAGTGCCTCTCATCATCTTATACACCTCTATCAGATCACCTCTCATCCTCTGTTGCTCCAAGGAGAAGAGTGTGGGGCTAAATAGCAGCTTTCAAGGGAAGATGCCTAGGAACCAGCCAGACGCTCACACCTGGCTTGAGGGGCCTCACCTGTCGAAGGAGCCGATCAGCCAGCCGGGCACATTGTTTCTGAGCACACAGCAGAGAAGCTCTGGGCAGTCTCCACGTGCACTGTTGCATGGGCCCAACTGTTCCGCAGCAGGAATTCCCGTATCATTCTCCGAGTGGGGGCTGGAATCCCTGCCGGCATTCAAAGGGGGACGTACCGGTGGAGGACAACTGGAGGTGATTGTGGGCGATCTTGGCCCAAGCCCGTTGGGAGCTCTGGGACCTGGGGTTGGATGAGGCATGGCGACACCGGGTTGTCTCCAGCTCCTGATTCACTCTCTCAGTCTGGCTGTTAGATTGGGGACGGAAACCAGATGAGAGACTGTGTGTGGCTCCCACAAGAGAACAGAAGGCCTTCCAAAAATAGGATGTAAGCTGCGGGCCACAGTGTGACTGGTTGAACTTTTAACAGCTTGAACGGGTCCAAACACTGGAAGGGGTGAGGATGTTGCCCAGAAATGACTCCTGCTCTTTATGGAACTCACACTTCTCAGGCTTGGAGTAAAGTTTATTCTCGGGAAGCCATCTGACAATCCTCCAACATACAGGACATGTTCCTGGAGAGAGCAGGAATAGATCAGAATGTATGAAGACAAGTTGATTCTACGTGTCCTGGATCAGATCGTTGAGCAGAGCCTGTAGAACACTGGGGCTGTCGGTCAGACCAAAGCATCACGAGGTGCTCATTATGGCCAGTGCGAGTTCACTGAGCTTAATAGGAATTGTGCAGAAATAAACAAAACAATAAACGCAAGGGCAACAGGCCATTAACTAGAACTTTCAAACTGAAGCCAATGTCAATACGTTGGTTCAGCAGTAGTAATCTAATACTAATTAAATACCAATCCTTAACAGCATCATTCTGAATGGAATCAGGACAACAGTAAGCAGGGAGCACTGACGTTGCTGTGCTCTTGGTCAAGTCTCAATAAGACTGAATCGAGAGGAAGGGAGTTAAGTACCACCACACTGAAGCACTAATTGGCTGGAACATGCATACTCACAAGCATGTTTGTCGAACCCGTTAAACAGCCCAACTGCAAGGGTGCACAGACGCCCTTGGCAGAGTCCGTGGTTGTGACAAGAAGTCCTAATCTCCTCTTGAGCAGACAGAAATTCTGCGATCTCCGGTAAGACCCATGGAGGAGGTCCATGTGTCCGTACTGGTGTGTGATTGCCTTGGTAGCGACAGCTCACTACTCCTCACAGAGTGAGTTTTCAATGGTGAAGTGCAGGCCCTTCTATTTACTGACGGAGCTCACGGTCATTGTGAACGTTGCTGCTCACGTCCCTCCTTGTGCTCGTGTTGGGGAAGAGCTGCGGGAACTCTACAGTACCGCCTGTGACCTCGGAGCCACTCACCCTGATGGTGCTGGTGACTTCAATCTTGTCAACTTAAAAACAATCCTGCCAAAGTTCTACCAACAGATCAAGTTCACAACCTGAGTGGAGGATATATTAGACCTGGTGTGTACCAATGTTTGTGGAACCATCAAGGCTACCCCCAGCCCTCACCTCGGATACTAAACCGCATATCCATTTTGCTAATTCTTCACTGGTTAAATGAGGAAAAGCATTTTAAAGGAAGATCAGGACCTGGCCAGAATGTGCAACCTCAGTGCTGCAGGACTGTATCGAACGTACGGACTGGAACAGTTCAGAAATGCAGCTACCAATGATCATCATGTCAACATTGATGAGTATGAGGTATTGGTGACTGGCTACAAAGGAAAATACTTTGAGGGCATCACCACTTTAAAACCCTACACTGTCAGGGCAAACCAGAAACCCTGGCTGACTGCAGAGGTTCATGCACTGCTTAGGGACGTTACTTTCACATTGGGGGATAAGCCGACTCTAAGTTCAACAACAGCCACACTCTCCTGTGCCATCAGGAACGCAAAACAAGAGTACTCACAGAATATTTACAGACACCTTTGTGACACCAGGGACACATGGCACGACAGATTGAAGTCTACCCTGCACGTCAACAACAGCGATGCCTCTCTCCCTGATACACTGAATGCCTTCTCTGCACGATTTGCTGGAATGAACGATGTGGCATCGAGGAAAGCCCTCTCCCCCCCTGAGGACCAGGCACCCTGTCTGGCTGTAGCCAAGGTGAGGAGGATCCTAGCCAGAGTAAACCCATGCAAAGCTGCAGTGCCAGACAACATACCCCGCCGGGTGCTGAGGGATTGTGCAGCCAGGTAACAGGCATCGTTAACATCTCTTTGTAACAGGGGTCAAGGCAACTATCATTATTCCAGTGCCAAAGAGAGTGATGATAATTGTCCTAACTGATTGCCGCCCAGTGGCACGGACCTCAACTATCATGAAGTGCTTTGAGCGGCTGGTAATGGTTCTGCTTGGCAGGTGAGACTTGCGGCCATGAAACAATCTCAGGTTCTGAGGCCTCTTCCATAGTGGTTGTAGGGGTTGACACTGGGACTGTGGGAAGTGGTTCTGACAGCTCTGGTCACCTTTCTTTTCTAACAATGAACTCTGCTCTCAATGGTCAATGTGTCATTTCCAGATAATATCAGATGCAATCTCCATTGAGGCTGGTAAAAATGGGGGTACTGGGATTTCTGCTGTACGTTCCATTTTGAGTTGCCACGTAGACCTGAGACAGTGAGGTGACTGTTATGGTTTCCCTTTGGATCATCTCTGACGTAATAGGGAGACTTACAAATTGCATTCGGGAGAGTACACCTGCTTTTGTAAATTTTTCAAGTATTTCCTTTTCCGAGTGTAAACATACAATCCATCAGCATTTACATGATTAGTTGTCTTCTTGAATTTGATCTCGTAATTGTCTCCTCTGAGAAACAGAGCCCATCTGTGCATTCATGTTGCTGCTGTCAGTGGAACACCCTTCCGTGGATTGAAAATAGACCCAATGGTTGATGATCAATAATGACGGTAAACTCTCTCATACAGGAACAGGTTGAAGCGTTTTACCTCCCAAACCAGACTCAAGGCCTCTGCCAATCTGTGCATAAATTTTCCCTGCAGTGGTACGGGAACACGATGCCAAGGCTATGGGGAGTTCATTTCCATCGCTCATAGTCTGTGACATGACTGCACCTTTACCATAGGGTGAGCCGTCACTGCCAAGCTTCAGTGGATGGTGTGGATCATAACGTGTGAGTAACGTGTCTAATGTCATCATTTCCTTTACCTTTCTGAAAGCCACCTCACACTGCTTTGTCCTTTGCCATTTCATCCTGATCTGTAGTAATAAGTTCAAGGGGTGGAGCACAGTAGCCAGGTTTGGTAGGAACCTGTTACAGTAATTGACAAACCCTAAAAAGTACCGCAACTGTGACATGTCCTTTGGCCTTGGGGCATTCACCATTGCTTGAATTGTCTTAAGGCACTTGTGTAATTCTTGTGTGTTGATGGTGTGACCACAGTAAGTGATACTTGTTTTAAAGGAATCACACTTCTTGGGTCATGCTCTGAGACCAAAATCTAATCTTTTTAACACAGGCTTGAGATTTCGGAGATCTTTTGGAGATTTTGGACATCATTACTGGTAAGGACACTGAGGTAACTCTGAGTGCCCGGGCAGCCTTGCAATGCCTGTTCCATAGCTTTCTGCCAGAGTGCAGGTACAGATGCTGATCCAAAAAATAAGCTTATTATAGTGATACAGGTATCCCCCGCTTTTCGAAAGTTTGCTTTACGCCACTTCGCTTTTACGAAAGACCTACATTAGTACCTGTTTTCGCTAACCGAAAGAAATCCGGAGGATTTTCGCTTTTACGAAAAAAGGCGAAAAGTGAAAATAGCGTTCAGCGTTTGTTTTGTAGCGAGCTGTTATAGAGGCAACGCGCACCCTGAGCAGCGAGTGTGGCGCCACCAAGTGCCATCCCCGGGAACTACACTCAGCATTAAGCTGCCATGGCTTTGAACTGTGTCTGTGAGCATCTGTGCTTTATCTCGATTTATTTTGTGCATCTGTTAGCAGGATGTGTCCGAAAAGGTATCAGAAAAGCCTAAGAGAGCTCGTAAGGATGTTACGCTTAGCGTAAAACAGGCCGTAATTAAGTGTTTCGATTGTGGTGAACGAAATAAAGACATAGTGTGTGTGTTGAACTTGCCTGCGTCCACCATTCGTAATATTTACACGCAGAGAGAAAGAATCTTGAAAGCTGCCGACGTTACTATTGGTTCTGCTGGTAGCAAAGTGGTCTCTTTTAGTCGGCATCCAGTAATCACCGCCATCATCGCCATCACCACCACCTCTCAACCTTCCAGTGTGCTCGCTGTCTTCCCAACTCTGGTAAGTGAAACTACACTGTACATACGTTATTTCTACTTTATATAGGCTGTTAATTTATCATATAATTCCTGCTTTTACTATATGTTCGTGTTATTTTAGGTTTTATGTGTTATTTGGTATGATTTGGTAGGTTTTTTTTTGGGTCTGGGAATGCTCAAAAGTATTTTTCCATATCAATTAACGGTAATTGCTTCTTCGCTTTATGCCATTTTGGCTTAAGAAAGGTTTCATAGGAACGCTCTACTTTCAGATAGCAGGGGACACTTGTAAAACCCTTTGTGGGTGGCTATGATGAAAAACCATCTGTCCTGCTTTTTCTGGCACCTACGCTCGGTCCTCCAGAAAAAGCAGGATCTCCCAGTGGCCACACATTTTAATTCCACGTCCCATTTCCATTCAGATATGTCTATCCATGGCCTCCTCTACTGTCAAAATGAATCCAAACTCTGGTTGGAGGAACAACACCTTATATACCGGCTGGGTAGCCTCCAACCTGATGGCATGAACATTGACTTCTCTAACTCCCGTTAATGCCCCTCCTCCCCTTCTTACCCCATCCCTGACATATTTAGTTGTTTGCCTGTTCTCCATCTCCCTCTGGTGCTCCCCCACTCCTTTCTTTCTCCTGAGGCCTCCCGTCCCATGATCCTTTCCCTTCTCTAGCTCTGTATCACTTTCGCCAATCACCTTTCCAGTTCTTAGCTTCATCCCACCTCCTCCGGTCTTCTCCTATCATTTCACATTTCCCCTTCCCCCCACCGCTTTCAAACCTCTTACTATCTTTCCTTTCGGTTAGTCCTGACGAAGGGTCTCGGCCCGAAACGTCGATAGCACTTCTCCCTATAGATGCTGCCTGGCCTGCTGTGTTCCACCAGCATTTTGTGATTGTTGCTGACAGAAGTATTAAGACTAGGACTGTCAGACTGGGTAACAGCTTCTTTCCTCAGGCTGTGAGACTAATGAATACCCTGCCCCCACTTAGGTCTCGTCACAGGGACAGTGAGCTGTTTATTGTTTACTGTTTACCTGTGCTGCATACTATATGCCTTTTGAATTCTGACTTACTAACTTATTTATTGTAATATTTTGTCTGAAGTGCTGTGTGTGATATATGTTTGTTAGGTGTACTGTATTCTGGAGGGAAATAGTTTCGCTTGGTTCTATATATGTACAGTCAGATGACAATAAACAAACTTTAAATCTGTTTACAAAAATATTTGCCAAACAGACCAAAGCCTATAAACAACAATTCTGCAAGCTAGGTGAAGAGGCTGAGCCTGAGTCTGTCTGTCTGACATACTGGACTGTCTGGAGTCTGGAGTCTGGGATTTACAAACATATCAAAAGCTGTTCTGGGTTGGTGCAGGTTTGTTCAATTCCTCATACACAGTTGTGTCCAGGGAAACCATTAGAATATGTTTCAACTGTCAGGTTTCACCAAGCCTTTGGAAACATATTGCTATTTAGTGAAAGCATTTATGTGGAGAATTCACTCTGTGAGATCTGAATGGAATGATGGATATCCTACTTTCCATCTTCTCCACTGAGGAGTGGAGGCATTTGGGGAATATATCAAGGTTCTAACCTGTGACTAGAAGTCTGATTCAGTTTTTGCTTCTGTTCTCCTCTTGCTGATGGACAAAAATCCAGAGCAATAGCAGCAGATTGCCACAGGATGGTGCTAGGTTCACTTAATGATGCCATACCTTTTGAGGATCTTTCCCAACACCTGCTGATTGTGTTATTGCACCTTGAAGATAAACCCATCTGCAATAAGTTGAAAACTGCCGGGGAAAAGAAATCAGAAAGTTTATTTCCAATTCAATGAGACAACTTGATTACGTTTGTCAGCCATTAAAGTGATTGAATTTTCAGGGAAAATAAAATGAATAAAATGTCAGGCAATTTGCTTCTGTGATTGAATAAATAAGATTATAAAACTGATAAAAAGCACAATCATCAGAGTTAATGGATTGGCAGCTCTCCTTGTTCAGAACCAAGCACTTTGCACCTGAGAAAAGTAGATAGGGATAGAAACTAACAAGGTAGTAGAACTGAAAAGTAAAGGAAATCTACTTTGTATCTGTTATTCCAGAATAGATTTGGACTTTATTCAAAGTGCACATAAACCCACAGATGAACATCAAATGAATTTAAAACAAATGTCTGATTATTTTCTGTTTCAAATGTTTATCCACTTGTTATTGTCACTCAAATTGACTTTCTGGAACAGTTGACATATCACATGTTCACTCCTTTGTCACCTATCATAATTGAGATTCTTTGAAAGTCAATGTTAATTAGATTTGAGATGGTGGCAGACACATATTTTAGATTTTAAGGGAATTAAGGGTAATGGGAAGCAAAGATCAGACCAGTCATTATATTATTGAATGGAGAATTAGGCTTGGCTGTCTAAATACATTTCTTCTTTCTATTTCTTGCATTCTTGTGCTTATACTTGCTTTGGACTGCAGCATTGATCAGAGATAGGATGAGAAGGTGTTCAGGAGTGAGATCGATCAGCTGGTAGAGTGGTGTGTCACACTAACCTTGTACTCATCGTCAATAAGACCAAGAAATTGATAGCGGACTTCTGGAAGGGGAAGTTGAAGGAATACAAGCCAGTCTTCATAGAGGAATCAGGAGTGGAGAGGGAGAGCAGTTTCAAGTTATTGGGTGTCAACATCTCTGAAGGTCTATCCTGGGCCCAACATATGGATGCAATTACACAGAAGGCAGGACAGCAGCTACATTTCATTCGGAGTGGCAGTGTCTTTGTTTACATCGACGCGGAATGGTGTAGGAACTCTGTGCTGGTTTCCAGACACTGCTCATCGTTAGTGGAGTTTGTGGCAGTTCAATGCAGACCATCTTATTTGCCAGGGGTATTCACCTCTCTCCTTATATTCAGTGTCTACATTCCCCCCAGTGCTAATGTGGAGGTGCTCTGTGAACTGTACGGGGCTATTAGCGAACTGCAGAACACACACCCTGATGGAATGTTTATTGTCGCCGGTGATTTTAACCACGCGAACCTTAAGTCTGTGCTCCCCAGATTCCATCAGTATGTGGGCTTTGCAATGAGGGGGGAGAACGCATTGGATCTGGTTTACACAAACATTCCCGACGTGTGGGGGGGCAGAGCCCCGCCCCCACCTCGGATACTCAGACCAAATCTCTGTTATGTTAATCCCAGCATACAGACCGCTCGTCAGGCACTCCAGACCAGTTCAGAAGCAGGTGAAAACCTGGCCAGCAGGAGCCATCTCTGCTCTTCAAGACTGCTTTGAGCACACTGACTGGCACATGTTCAGGGAGGCTGCAACCGATGGTGACTCTACCAACTTAGAGGAGTACACAGCATCAGTGACCAGCTACATCAGCAAGTGCATTGATGATGTTACTCTGTCCAAGATCATCACTATACGTACCAACCAGAAGCCGTGGATGACCGCAAAGGTGCGTGCGCTGCTGAGGACCCGCGATTCCGACTTCAGAGCAGGCGACAAGGCAGCTTTAACAACAGCAAGGGCCAAACTGCCCCGAGCCATCAGAGGGGCAAAGTGTGCACACGCCCAGCTAATCCACAGTCACTTCCAGGACAGCGGCGACACGCAGCACAAGTGGAAGGGCATCCAGGACATCAGCAATTACAAGACAACATCACCTGACTGTGCGGGTGATGCCTCCCTCCCAAATGTGCTGAATAACTTCTACGCCCGGTTTGAGGCAGAAAATGACATGGCAGTGAGGAAGTCCACCCCTCCTGCATATGACCAGGTGCTGTGTCTCTCCGTGGCCGATGTGAGAAGAACCCTGTGCAGGGTCAACCCACTGAAGGCTGCTGGACCAGACAACATTCCTGGTAGAGTGCTCAGAGGATGTGCAGACCAGCTAGCAGATGTTCTCACTGACATCTTCAACATCTCCCTGAGCAGCGCCACCATTCCAACGTGCTTCAAGGCCGCCACCATCGTCCCCGTGCCGAAGAAGTCTTCAGTGTCCTGCCTAAATGACTACCGTCTCATTGCACTTACATCCATCATCATGAAGTGTTTCGAGGGGCTTGTCATGAGGCACATCAAGACCCTGCTGCCCTCCTCACTGGACCCCCTGCAGTTTGCGTACCGTCCCAACCGCTCAGCAGATGACGCCATTGCCACCACCACCTGGCCCTAACCCAGAAAAGACACATACGTTTGAATGCTGTTCATAGACTTCAGTTCAGCATTCAACACAATCATCCCTCAGAAACTGGTTGGAAAGCTGAGCCTACTGGGCCTGAACACCTCCCTCTGCAACTGGATACTAGACTTCCCGACTGGGAGACCTCAGTCAGTCCAGATCGGGAGCAGCATCTCCAACACCATCACACTGAGCACCGGGGCTCCCCACTGCTCAGTCCACTGCTGTTCACTCTGCTGACCCACGACTGTGCTGTAACACACAGCTCGAACCATATCATCAAGTTTGCCAATGACACGACCATGGTGGGTCTCATCAGCAAGAATGACAAGTCAGCTTACAGAGAGGAGGTGCAGTGGCTAACGGACTGGTGCAGAGCCAACAACCTGTCTCTTAATGCTGAACATCGACGGCTCCTTGGTAGAGATCGTAAAGAGCACCAAATTTCTTAGTGTTCACCTGACGGAGAAT
Organism: Hypanus sabinus; assembly: GCF_030144855.1. Classification (NCBI taxonomy): domain Eukaryota; kingdom Metazoa; phylum Chordata; class Chondrichthyes; order Myliobatiformes; family Dasyatidae; genus Hypanus; species Hypanus sabinus. The sequence goes on along the minus strand of NC_082728.1, from coordinate 39,057,717 downwards.
CTCACCTGGTCCCTTAACACCAACTCCATAGCAAAGAAAGCCCAGCAGTGTCTCTACTTGTTGCGAAGGCTGAGGAAAGTCCATCTCCCACCCCCCATCCTCATCACATTCTACAGGGGTTGTATTGAGAGCATCCTGAGCAGCTGCATCACTGCCTGGTTCGGAAATTGCACCATCTCGGATTGCAAGACCCTGCAGGGGATAGTGAGGTCAGCTGAGAAGATCATCGGGGTCTCTCTTCCCACCATCATGGACATTTACACTACACACTGCATCCGCAAAGGAAACAGCATTATGAAGGACCCCATGCACCCCTCGTACAATCTCTTCTCCCTCCTGCCGTCTGGGAAAAGGCTCCAAAGCATTCGGGCTCTCACGACCAGACTATGTAACAGTTTCTTCCCCCAAGCTATCAGACTCCTCAATACCCGAAGCCTGAACTGACACCTTGCCCTACTGTCCTGTTTATTATTTATTGTAATGCCTGCACTGTTTTTGTGCACTTTATGCAGTCCAGTGTAGTTCTGTAGTCTAGTATAGCTTTCTCTGTGTTTTTTTTAAAATTACGTAGTTCAATCTAGTTTTTTGTACTGTGTCGTGTAAACCATGGTCCTGAAAAACATGGTCTCATTTTTACTATGCACTGTACGAGCAGTTATGGTTGAAATGACAATAGAAGTTGACTTGACTCGTGACTTGACTTGACTTGACTTGACTTGAGTATGGGATACGTCACCAAAGACTGACAGATTTCTACTGGTTCCCATGGGAAGCATTTTAACTGGTTAAATCACCACCTGGTATGGAGGATCCACAGCACAAGATCAGAAAAAGCTACCGAAGGCTGTAAACTCAGCCAGCTCCATTATGGGCACTCACCTTCCCCAGCATCACGAACATCTTCAAATGGTGAGGCCTCAAAAAGATGGCATCCGTCATTAAGGAGCCCTGTCACCCAGGACCTGCCCTCTTCTCGATGTTACCATCGAGGAGGAGGCACAGGAGCTTGAAGAAACACACTCAGTGTTTTAGGAACAGTTTATTTCCCTGTCACCATCAGATTTCTGAATGGACAGTAAACCCATGTACGCTACCTCACTATTTTTTTGTTCTCTTTTTGCTTGACTTATTTTTAACTTATCATAATTTATAGTATTCTTAATTATTATGAATTGCCAGGTACTGTTGTCGCAAAGCAGCAAGTTCCATGGTATATCATAGTGATATAAAACCTGCTTCGGATCTCATATCCCACAACAGTCTGCTTCCAGGAGCACCAGACTACTGGGGGAATTCACACACACATAGGTGTCTGTAGGGGGAAGGGAACTGTTGATGTTTTTGGTCAGGAACACGTATCAGGACTGAGTGGAGCGGGAACGTAGCTGGTCTAAAGAGGAGAGGCGGATGAGACAGGGCCCATTGGGTGATTGGTGGACTGTGACAGAGTGAAGGATAACAAACAGAAGGAGCCAGCTGAGGGAGGGAGGGAAAGGGGTGGAATTAGAAGACAGAAGCAGGTGGAAGCAGATGAAAAGCTTTTCTGTTCTTGTAACTCTCGCTTTGGCTGGCGGCTTAATCTAGGGGAAGACAGCCCTTGGCCCGGCTGAACTTTAGAAATCTTGTGTCCCCTGCATGATGTGTCCTCTGTTACAAATTAATACCCCGAAATAACAGACAGTACACAACATACAATTAAACAATTGAACTGTATAATTCTTAATTTGACTATATGGTTAGTAAAGAAACAAAAGAAAAGGGCCATTCTTGTGAAACAGTCTAATGCGCAATGTTGGAGCTCACTGATAAGGCAGTTCATCCACTATCACCCTCCTTCAAGCATCACTGACCTTCAGTCCACTCTGTCCGGCTGTCTACCAGCTCTCTCCATTGGCATCTTCTCCCCTCATCTCTCCCCAGCAAAAACCACAAAAACCCTGCTCCCAGACCCACAAGAAAGAACAACATCCCTCTCATTGGATAGCCCCACATTCCAAAGCCCCGTTATCTCCAATCATAACCCAAACATTGCTGCTACAGAGAAACCATTACATCAGCAGTGAAACCTTACAGCGCACTACATTATTTAACATGAACGTGGCTGTATTTATTATTATCACGTGCATTATTTACTTTGCTCACTTCATGTGAGCAAAGAATTTCATTGAACCCTAGTGTATATGACAATAAAACAAAAAACTAACCTATGAGATTGTGACTACTTTTCATTCTTGGGATAATTAGATCTAAAGCTGGCTGATTTGCTGACCACTCGAAAACTACAGATGTACTGTTGAGAGCATTCTGACCGGCTGTCTCACTGTTTGGTATGGGTGAGTGGGGGGAGCTACTGCACAGGATTGTAGTAAGCTGCAGAAAGTTGTAAAATTAATGAGCACCGTCACGGGTACTAGCCTCTGTAGTATCCAAATCATCTTCAAGAGAAATGCCTCAGGAAGACGGTATCCATCATTAAGTACCCCACCACCTAGGACATGCCATTTTCTCACTGTTACCATCAGGAAGAAGGTACAGGAGTCTGGAGGCACGTACTGGGAGATTCAGGAACAGCTTCTTCCCCTCTGCCATCAGATTCCTAAATGGACATTGAACCCATGAACACCACCTTAATAATTTGTTTAAATTTCTTTTATTTCTGTTTTTGCCCTACTTATTTTAACTTACCTATTTAATATACATATACTGTATATAATTACGGTATTTCAGTTTTTTTCTGTATTTATCATGTATTGCATTGAACCGCTATCACAAAGTTAACAAATTTTACAATGTATACCGGTGATATTAAATCTGATTCTGATTCTGAATGTTTTCAGCATTTTCTGTCTTTATTTCAAATTTACAGCATCTGCACATATTTGATTATGAACACTTTGAAGGTTTATTCCAGATTTCGATTGTAAGATGTGTGAACCCTGCCCTATGACAGGTGTAGCTCTGTAACTTCCTGATACTCGTGCTCAAGTGAACGTCTGGCTCAGCTGGTGATTGGCAGGATGGTAATCCTCCTTTGAAATATTCACCTCTTAATGGAAATGCTATATGAGCGCATTGCATGAGCCCCAGGCGTTTCGAAACGTGACCTACTTTATTAGCAGGATTACAAAACCTGCTAGAGGAACTCATCAGGTCAGGCAGCATCTGTGGAGGAAACTGGACAGCTGCCATTTTGGATTGAAACCTTTCATTTGGACAGAAAGAGTAGATGGAAGATAGCTGGACATAAAGAGCAAGGGAGGGGCAAGTGCCAGGTAGGTCCAGGTGATGAAGGGTGAAGACAGGTGGGGAAGAGGATGGGGAAAGCAAATGATGGAAATGAGAGCAAAGGAAGGTGGAGCTGCTTTGATTTGATTTTTGTTTCTCAGAATGGTGTGTCACAGCATTATTTAAATTCCTTTCCCATTAGATTCCATTATCTGCGTTCCTTTGTTGTCTCCACCTATCACCTCCCAGCTATCTCTAACCTTCACTTGCAACCTGACTCCACCTGCCAATCTAAATACAAAAGGTGGTTTATAATGGGTTCTATTGGGTTTCTTTGTTTTGTGGCTGTCTGTGAGGAGATGAATCTCAAGGTTGTATAAAGTATATATACTTGATAATAAGTGCACTTTGAACTTTAATCCCTTCCTCCACTGGATCCACCTATCACTACATCCACCTATGAGACTACATTCAGTACAGATCAGAAGTAACACTGCCTCCTTCCTAACAGTCGACACTGGCACAACTCAAGGGTGTGTGTTTAGCGCACTGATCTACTCTCTCTGCACCCATGCCTGAATGGCTAGGCACAGCTCAAACCCATCTATAACTCTATCGTTTTAGATGGAGATGAAGGAGTGAGAAAGGTCAGCTGGGAGAGTGGTGCCACAACAAAAACCTTGCTCTCAACATCAGTAAGACCAAAGATTTGACTGTGGACTTCAGGAGGGGGATGTCAAGGGAACACACATCAGTCTCCATCGAGGAATCAGCAGCAGAAACACACCTCACAACATACGCTGGTGATAATAAACCCGATTCTGATTCATTTCACCTCTTTACCCAGGCCATTTCCCCTCTAATCTTTCAGTCCAGATGAAGGGGTACGGTCCAAAGCTTTAGTAGTCCATCTCCCTGCACAGATGCTGCCTGACCTGTTGACTTCCTCCAGCAGCTTCTTTGTTTTTTCTAGGTTCCGGCCTCTGCAGGCTACCATTATAAACTACAAAGTCCTTTTATCATGACAGTGCTAGGGATTAAAGATTTGTTTGATATTCCTATGCTGAAGCGAACTATTCCACATTTTTCAGGTGACTTACTTCAGTTGAATGCAGCATGGTGAGTAGGATGAAACTTTAGGAATCTTGAAATATCATTGGGTTGCTAAGATTGGAGAACGGCTCAACCCAACCATCAACCACCCGACTACACACTTTCGGGATTATTTCCATCTTGAAATATGTGCAGATATTCCATTCCTAAAACACGTTCCCATTGGCATTACATCATGATTCTCTGATGCTTTGAACCTGTGTTTTCTGTTGCCCCTTGATTATTGAGTCTTCTAAAGCATTTAGATTCCAGTGATTCTTCTTGTTTCCTGTGGTTGGTTGTTTATTTTCTGTTCCCGAGAAACCAAATACAGTACACTTATATGTGGGCATAGGCTTCACAGATCATAATGATGCATTATGGTCCAGTCACCAGTCTGTGTCTGCTTGATACCTTGCTCCCTCCTGGTACCACACACTGTACCCATGCTGCACCATGATCCAAAATTCTGAATTTCCATCAGACTATGCTGTTGGATGTGTGTCGGGCTTATGGTGGATAATCATGCACATCCTTAAAATGTTCAGGTGGAAGGTGTGCACATAGGGTCATACACATGGAGTCGGACCATTCGAGTCCCTGCACACCACCAGCGGATGTTCATCCGTAGTGAGCCCATCTGCCAGCATTTGGCTCATCGTCTTCTGTAACTGTGACTTAAGTGCTTATCTAGATAGTTCTTAAGGGCTGTCAGTGACTCAATCTCTCTAGCCATGCACACTGAGTGCTCACCATTCCTTGAGTGAAAAAGGCTCCCTTTCATCTATTAACTTCTCAGATTATTGTGGGGGAAGGGAAGGGCACTATGGCTCTGCATAGTAACCATTTTATTCCCTTGGTGAATGTCCCCGCACATAATACATAATATATGGAGTTATTGCTTCAAATGCATTTTTATATATAGCTGGCTAGGAAGTGCTGTAAGATGTCATAATACATCAAATCAAAACCTCAGACCATCTCAAAATAGTCTTTAAATAACTTTCAGAGGTCTGTTTGGAGTCTCAATAAATGATTTATAAATGTAAATCAGGAGGAAAGTAGCAATTCTTAGTCTGAAGAAAATTTTGGAATTTGCATTAAATCTGTGACAAGACAGAACAGATTAAATTAATAAAACAATGCTCAGAACTGATGATTCACATATCTGGAATTAGCCTCAGCCAGTAAAGCACAAGAGAGCTTCACAAACACTGTATTAAGTTTTGCAGAGGGCAGAGATGGTCTCAGCTCTTTGCTTTGACCCCTTCTCCTGGCAGTCAGACGATCAGTTATGGCTGGGGTTTGGCTCTGGGTCCATGTGCAATCATCAGCTTGCATTATCATGCCTCAATAGCAGAAAATATCTCCAGCCCAATCAGCAGATGTGTAATAACCATGAAATCTGTGGATCTTACACACTTAAGTTAAATTTAACATTTAAATTCACCTGGCTCTGATTTGCTGTCCCCCCCCCCCCCACCGCCCCCCATGGTTTTTGAGATTTTGTCACTCGTTTCGGTGTACATTTCCCCCACAGGAACAATATGTGGCAATCTGTATGGGCATCGCTGACCTGACGGTGGTGGAATATCTGGCTCATTGAACGCTGGATAAGGCAAACCAGTTCAAGCACAAAGCAAACGAGGAGATCGTCTTATTTACAGTAGGTCAGTGGTAACATGGCCTTCAATTAGAGATCTGAAGTTATGCACAGGAAGTGCTGGAGGAATTCGGCAGGTCAGGCATCTACGAAGGGAAATGAACAGTCAAAGTTCTGAGCCAAAACCTTTCAGCAGGACTGGAAAGGAAGGGGACAGAAGCCAGAATAAAAGGGGGAGAGGGAGGGGGAAGAGGAGAAATCTCTACCTCATCCCTCGATTCTAATGTCTACTATCGTTTCTCATCTGATTTCTTCTTCTTCAGCCCTTTGCCCCTTCCAATTATCACGTTCCAGCTTCTTGTATCATTTGCTCACCTTCCCCCTCTCACCTAGATTCACCCATAGCCTGCCGGCTCGTGCTGCTCCTCCTCTCCCTACCTAGTCATTCTGCTTCTGTCCTCTTCTTTTCCAGTCCGGTTTGCCGTTACCCTGCGGTTGGTTCTGTCCCTTCCCGTCCCTTGCCTCCGTCGGGTTGTGTCTCGCGTTCTGCCCAGGAGGCTAGCCTCCAAGGACCCCAAGCCCTCCAGTCTCCAAGTCTTTGACTCCTAGTACCCAGGCCTTGTCATGTCTTTGCCTGGTTTGGGGGTCCGAGCCTGAGTCAAGGCCCAGGCTCTGGGTCCGTGTTCAGTCTCGAGCTCGGAGTCCACCCTTGGCTTCTTGTTCCCAGTCCCTCGTCCCAGTCCTGCTTCCCCAGCCCTGTCCGCGACATGCCCCGTCCTTTAGTTTTGTCCTGTCCTGTTACTGGTACTTCAGTGTCTGCACCCTGCATTTGGGTCCAGTCACAACGCGCCCCCCCCCCCCATATGACAGATGGTGACAGTAACTCTAATAACTAAATGCTGTGCAGAAGAACATAACTGAATGCACAGCTCCTCGAACTTTGAAGCAAATGGTTCACAGCAACAGAAAACCGCACAAGGTTTTCCTCCTGTAGTCACCAAGTGTATTTCTCCTCCAACGTTATTTTAAAATAATATTAATTGGCCTTTACCACAATGCTCCTTGCGTTAATTTGTTATGCAAGTTAATTGCCCTGTATTTTACATTGCAACATGCAGTTTCATTTCAGGGTTCATCGGGTTGTCCCGAAGGAAACGTAGAAAGACAGTATATGAACTGAAATCTGACTTCTTTTTGGAGTTTACTGTTTCTTGGTGCAACCCCTTGGTCTTTGAGATTTTGCCACTTGCTTCTGTGCACATTTCCCCACAGATGCAACCTCGCAAATATGTGGCAATCTGTATGGGCATCACTGACCTGATGGTGGGGATGGAGGGGGGAAGGTGGATGAATATGGTCCCTTACAGCTTAATAATGGAAAGAGAGTGATGGCCAGGTAATGGCTGATCATTAATCTCTTCCCACTGACATGAAAGTAAATTACCGGAGGTAGAACGGAGCTGGCTAGCCTGTTATTAGCTGTGTTACATGATTACAGTAATGTCATTACCTATTCCCAGTCAGTTGCAGGTCACTGAGGCTGTGATCACTCATGGGTAAGTTATTGAAAGATACTCTAAGGGACATGATATGTATTTGGATAAACAGCCAGCGGTAATGATGGCTGTGAGCTCAGTCACAACGTTTGAGAGAAGTTTGGATTGTTACATGGATAAGTAGGGTATGGAGGACTAGAGGGCTATTGTCTGGGTACAGGTATATCAGACTGTTCACAAAAACTGATACCCAAATAAGTGTAACCGTAACAAGTGGATGCTACAACAATTTGGTTTCGCTCGAACAAATGGACCCAGACTCGGTATTTCCTCTGAGACTCACTTTGTTGTTAATACAGAGAAGAAAAATAGAGATTTGTGAGAAATGCTTTATACTATACACTACCTACACCACTAATAGGTAGGGCTAACTTCGGCAACCCCTAGTAGTTACACTGCCGAGTATATTTAGCAATGTCTGCACGGTCCCTGAGGCAGGCAATCGACTGTGGACTGGCTAGGGTGGAGGTCCTTGGGGCCGGATCAGCTGCTCGGCCCGAAGGTGGGATCCAGGCGAGTGGTCTGCCCAAGAAAGAACTTGCCCACCTTTTATAGCCCTATCGCCACCTCCCAGTCCAGCTATAGGGGGAAGGCATCCAGTCCGACGTTTACACGACCCTAAACTCTTGGGTGACCTTCAGCAGTTGGCCTCTGCCTCCTCAGGGACAATGCGTTCTATTATTTTTACATCCAAACAATGTAAAAAAAAATATACTTTAGAGACAAGGTGTTTAATTACTTTTATGCAAATCAGCACTTTTGGTTTGCTTTCAGGCCATTTAATCAGATAGACCAGAGTCACATTGTTTCTCCCCTTATTTAGTATCAAGGGTCAATTTTCCCAACAGACAGGTAGACCTTCAAAACAGGACAGACCCACAAATTCCTAATTGTTAACCATTTCCTTGCTGCATCCATTTTTCAGATCCACACATCTCACCCGTACGTTTACCTATACATAGTCCAGGCAAAAAAAACAGTTTGGCATGGGACTAGATGGGCCAAAGGGCCAGTTTCTGTGCTGTCATGCTCTATGACTGCGGGACTCTAAGTGTTAAATAGGTGCCTGGACTAGGGACTCGTAAGTAAAAGATGAGTAGACAAAGGTGCGCTGCGAGTTTAAAAGGAGTGAGAGAATCTGGTGAGCTTAAGAGGGATCAGGGAAAATCAGCGAATTAAGGAACACAAAAAACATGGCCCAGCTATATAAGGCAGCCAGGGAAGCAAAATCCTGCAGAGTTTAATTGAAGAGTGGGAATAGAGTCATGGTGTGTAAAAGGTACTAGGGGTAAAGGAGTCCTGCTAACAATACAGAATATGGTTTTGGTGCAAGAATCAGGAGATCTAGGAAATTTGTACATGTTTTAGTGAAAGGAGCAGGACCAGTTGAGGGAGTGGTTAAAAGTTTTGGGAACCCTCAGCCTTATTGACAAAACCAAAGAGTATTAGACTGAAAAAATCATAGTGCAACACACACAAAATTCTGGAGGAACTTAAGCGGTTTGGTAGCATTCATGGAGGGGAATGCATAGTCGATGTTTCAGGCCAGGACACTTCACCAGGGTTGGAAAGGAAGAGGGCAGCAGTCAGAATGAGGATTTGGGAGGAGGGAAGCTAGTAGGTGATAGGTGAGTCCAGGTGAAGAGGAAGGTGGATGGGGATGAAGTAAGAATCTGGGAGTAGACAGGTGGAAGAAGTAAAGGGCTGAAGAGGAAGAAATCTAACAGGAGAGGACAGTGGATCATAGGAAGTGATGGGCAGGTGAGGAGAAGAGAAGGGGAGAGAGGATAACCAGAATGAGGAATGGAAAAATAGAGGGGGGAAGCGAGGGAAGTTGGGAAATGAGAGAAGTTACCAGGGTAGAGATGTCGATGTTTATGCCATTAGGGTGGAGACTACTTTGACTATTTATTCCCCTCCATAGATGCTGCCTGCCTTGGTGAGTTCCTCCATTTTGTGTGCATTGCTTAAGATTTCCAGCATCTGTAGAATCTCTTGTGTTTAGAACTCATAGTGAACATTTATAAAATACAGTTCAAATCAACTATACTGTGTCAAGAAAAGACGTAGAAGTTTAGAGACTGTTTAATTAAAAAGGTTGCAGGGAGGAGTTGACATGAGTAGTTGCTAAAATTAATCCAGGGATGAGAGAATAGAGTTGTGGAGATAGACTCTGGAGAAGGGGAAGTTGTTCAGCTCGAAGCAGAACAAGTAGGAAGTTTGATAGGTGTATTTGCGATCATGATGAGAAAGGCAGAGTTGATGGAGAGAAACTCTGTATTGGTGGAAAGATCAAGAAAATAGGACAGAGATAATTAGGAAAAGGGGTGGCATGGTAGCATAGAGGATAGCACCACCCTAAAGGGGACGGTGGCAGGTTCAATTCCTGCCACTGTCAGTAAGGAGCTTGTACTTCTCCCTGTAACCGTGTGAGATTCCTCCAGGTGCGCTGTTTCCTTTCACGTTCCAAAAGATGTACAGAAGGGTTAATAGGTTAATTGGTCACATGGTGTAATGGGGCAGCATGGGATCGTTGGGCAGAAGAGCCTGGCACCATGCTCTATCTCTATATAAATAAATCATTTAAAAAAGGAATTAAAGATGACATAAGGGAACACTTTTTTGACACTGCCTGTGGTAAGGGCCTAGGGCCTGCTGTGAGAGGAGGCAGATTCTGATGTAGAATACAAAAGGGATGTAGATAAAAAAACTTGCAGAGTGACAGGTAAAATGCATTAGAGTGGGACTAGATGCACCAAAGAGCCAGTATCAAGTTGACAGGCTGAGTGACCTGCTTTAATGCCGCAATCTTTCTTGATTTTAGAAAATTTTGGTGCCAAAGATGCTACCTGTTCCTCACTGAAATTAACGTCAATTAATTAATTTTTCTGTGAACATGGAGCCTGGGGGTGATGTTTCTGATCGATTGATGAGCATCAAATTGAGAGGTCCTCTGTAGCCACTTGGAAAGATTCTACGGCATGAAACTTTAGAGTCAATGCGACATTGCCATCCGTGGAGAGAGCAATCCAGGTGTGAGGGAGTAGTGACAGGTTTCCCTGCAGAATACCTCCTATCTCAGCTTTGGCCACCTTCAAAACATGAGCCTTCAGTCAAAATTATTGGTGATAATGTTACCATATGAAGCTTAACCCCTAGAGTGAGTGAAAAAGAGTGTTTTAAAAGCTGTGGATTGTTTGATGCTTAAACAATAAACATCACATCAGTTTGAATCTTCAGTCTACTTTCCAATCGAGCACAGCACTCTTTTGTGAGCAGAGCCTGGAAATTTACTGTTATAATTCAAAACAAATGATTTTAATGTGTTACAACTCTAACAATGCAATTTAGTCTGAAATGTTGATAGAGTGTGTGTGGAGAGAGAGAGAGAGAGAGAGAGAGAGAGAGAGAGAGAGAGAGAGAGAGAGAGAGAGAGAGAGAGAGGGAGAGAGAGCGGGGGGTGGGGAGAACTAGCTATCAGGTCACCATTTCGATGCCAATATTAATAAGAAAAGCCAAGTGGAGCCACACAAAAAAGTGAAAAGGAGAAAGATGGGTCTACAATCTTCTCAATATCTTTCCATTTCTTTATCTGCACAGTGATGGATTCTAACCTCAGAGTAGTGAGGGTATCACTGTATTCATCATAGCTTTGAATTTGAAACATTACTTTTATTTACAACTCTAAATGTGAATGCATTCAGGAAACAGAACAAAATAATTAATTTATTTCTGTTAATCTGTCAGAGAAACACAACTCTTACTTTGGGTACTAGGTACTAAAGACCAGGGGCCTAAGTTTTACTTTGTATGTGCCTATTATTTTTAAGCTTCATCCCCCCCCCAGGATTTCAGGCATTCAGATGGAGCTATTTTCTGTATTTATAAAGAAGTCACCAGAATGGAAAGAGTTAACTGTGTCCTGACGTTCTGTTTCTTGCGTACAATATTCCAGGTGTGGTTCACATTTTTCAGGTTACGGGACGCATAAACTGCTTTTCAATGGCTGATCCCGCTTGCTCAACAATCGAAGAGCAGCTCACTTGCTCTATCTGTTTGGATTTGTTCAGATCTCCAGTGACTACATCTTGTGGACATAACTTTTGTAAAGACTGCCTTGAGCATTTTTGGGAAATGATCCATATTCACAGCTGCCCGCAATGTAGAGAAACCTTCGACCCGGATCTACCTCTGCAGAAGAACGCGGCTTTAAATGGCTTAGTGGAAAAGTGGAAAAAGGACATCACAGAGACACAGAAAACTGAGTGCAAAGCTGAACAAGAAACCGACGAGAAACAAAACTGCCAGACGGGGTGCGAGGAGAAGCAGGCTGAACTGCGACGAGGTGAGGGCTGTCAACAAGAGTTGGCTTGTAAACCGCAGGAGGAAAATGAGGAGAGAAGAAACGCTGAGTTAGAAAGTGAGAACACAATCAAAGACGAGCAAGCAGACAATCCTCTCGTTGATCCTGATGAAGTTCTCTGCGATTCCTGCATTGACAAGAAATTAAAAGCTGCAAAGTCTTGTCTGACCTGTATGGTTTCATACTGCGAAGCTCATCTGAGACCTCACCTTGAAAACACTGCCTTCAAGAATCACAAGCTGATCAACCCCATGAAAGACATCGAACAGGGAAAATGCTGTCTGCATGACCAGTATTTGGAGTTCTTCTGTAAAAATGATCAGAGCTGTGTCTGTAAGGAATGCACGCTGGACAAGCATGCATATCACGAAATAATTCCTGTTGCAAGGGCAAAGGCCGAAAAAGAGGTCAGTGTGAGAAACTCTTGAAGGGTAGTGAGGACAGGGGGAATGAACAAACTAATCCGTCTCAGTTTTCTGAAAACTGAAAACGCAGCAAATGAGCTCCTTCATAAGAATTTAATCAATTAACAGTGAGCCTTTTTACACACACTCTGTATGAGTTTAATTTAAACTTCAATACAAACTCATCACAAGGTTCCTGTTGTAGTGTTGGATAAAAAGGAATTTTAATTAAGAATTTAACTTGAAATCTAGATCTAGAACTGAATCAAAATCAAACCAGGATTTAAACGGTCAATAAGATCACAGTGAAATGTGTTGTTTCCTTTACCAATGGTTTCTGGGATGGTAATTCAGAAGCCGGAGGTTTCATTTCTTATTTTTTGTAAATACTTCCTTTTTAATGGTATTTGTTTGGGCATGACTTAGAACACAAGTTATGTACATCTGACAGGTTTATGCTGAATACATTTTGTGGGGGAGATATAAATCAGTTAATTCCAACATCCTCCCTTCTCCATTTTTTTCCAGCTTGACTGCTAAACTCAGTAGAGGCAAAAGATCCAAACGCACCACTTAAAAGGGACAATTCCTCTGCCATCTTGGCCGATAATCATCACAAATCCCCTTAAAAATAATTTATCATTTTCTTACTATTCTTTAAGTGAACTTATTTTATGCAAATAACGATTAAGACTCCAACGCTACAACAGTGACGCACACTGTCAGCCAGAAAACAGTTTGGGGTGTCCTACAGTAATGAAAGAGGGCTGATTAAAACAAGTTATAACCTCATTTTCTGAGGGCTAAGGGACATCTGACCTAAGGCAGTGGGAGGGTTTGTTTCTTCTTGTTTTGAATAAGGGCCTGGACTTGAAATATGAGCTATTTTCTTTCTGCCTTAGAAGCAATGTGTTTGAAACATAAATAGGTTTAACCTTCTGAATAGATATTTTACGAAGTCCCACATTTTGCTGACAAGAACTTAAAAATGCTTAAGAAAGATCAGATACATTGGAATTCTTTTTGACACTTCGACAAAGGAATTGTCTTCAGAAAACACCGAGTGAATTTCGGCTAAATTAATGCTACACTTCTCTAGACGATATTGGCAGATGGAATATAGTGCAGGGAAGTGTATGGTCAGGCAGTTTGGTAGAAGGAATAATGGAGTAGAGTATTTTCTAAATGGGGAGAAAATTCAAATACCAAAGGTGCAAAGAGACCTGGGAGTCCTTGTGCTGGATTCCCTAAAGGTTAACTTGCAAGTTAAGGCAGTGGTAAGATAGGCAAATACAGTGTTAGCATCATTCTGAGGGGACTGGAATTTATGAGCAATGATGTAATGCTGAGGCTTTATAAGGCATTGGTCAGATGGCATTTGGTGTATTGTGAGCAGTTTTGCGCCCCTTATCTCAGAAAATCTGCGCTGGCATTGGAGAGGATCAAGAGCAGGTTCACGAGAATGATTCTGGGAATAAACGGGTTAACATATGAGGAGTATTTGGTGGTTCTGGGGCTGTACTCACTGGACTTCAGAAGAAGGAAGGGGGGGATCATATTGAACCCTATTGAATATTGAAAGGCCTAGATAGAGTGGATATGGATAGGATGCTTCTATAATGGGTGCATCTAGGACTAGAGGGCATCGCATGTGGAGACCAAGTCATTGGGTATACTTAAAGTGGAGGTTGATCGATTCTTGATTGAACAGGGTGTCAAAAGTTATGTGGAGAAAGCAGGAGAATGGAATTGAGCAGAATAATAAATCAGCCATGGTGGAATATTGGAGAAGACTTGATGGGCTGAATGGCCTAATTCTGCTCATGATCTTATGCTCTAAACCTTCAAAATTTCAAAACACCTAAAGCAGATGTTGGTATTGACAAAAAGCAAACATAAATCATTGGGAGATTTCAAACACACTGTTAATCCTATTGGGGCAGAGAACTGCTTCATATAATGATTGGAATGTCTCTGAACTGAAGAGTTTAGTACCCAAGTGCAGTAAGGTAGGTAAAAGTGACTTGACTTGACTGGACTTGAGATGAAAAAAAAACTGTAGATGCTGGAAATTTAAACAATAATTTCAGGCCAGGTAGCATCTATGGAAACATAGAAACATAGAAAATAGGTGCAGGAGTCGGCCATTCGGCCCTTCAAGCCTGCACCGCCATTCAGTATGATCATGGCTGATCATCCAACTCAGAACCCTGTACCTGTTTTCTCTCCATACCCACTGATCCCTTTAGCCACAAGGGCCATATCTAACTTCCTCTTAAATATAGCCAATGAACTGGCCTCAACTGTTTCCTGTGGCAGCAAATTCCACAGATTCACCACTCTCTACGTGAAGAAGTTTTTCCTCATCTCGGTCCTAAAAGGCTTCCCCTTTATCCTTAAACCTTAATCCTTAAACCCCTCGTTCTGGACTTCCCCAACATCAGGAACAATCTTCCTACATCTAGCCTGTCCAATCCCTTTAGAATTTTATATGTTTCAATAAGATCGCCCCTCAATCTTCTAAATTCCAGTGAGTATAAGCCTAGTCGATCCAGTCTTTCTTCATACGAAAGTCCTGCCATCCCAGGAATCAATCTGGTGAAACTTCTTTGTACTCCCTCTATGGCAAGAATGTCTTTCCTCAGATTAGGGGACCAAAACTGCACACAATATTCTAGGTGCGGTCTCACCAAGGCCTTGTACAACTGCAGTAGAACCTCCCTGCTCCTGTACTCAAATCCTTTTGCTATGAATGCCAACATACCATTTGTCTTTTTCCCTTCCTGCTGTACTTGCATGCCCACCTTCAATTCTGTTGTTATTTTGCATTTAATTACTGTATGCAGACAAGGAAATATAAAGATCTTGGGTTTACCTAGTAGATTATCCTGATGTGTAGAAGCAAGACGGGAAGCATCTTAGTGAAAACTCATGATTATTAATTCCATAAGACAGCGAATAAATTTAAGCCCATTTTCATTAATTAAATTAAATCTTAGTTTTCTGTGAAAAATCTTTGTAATAGGCATGTAAGTGTTTTCATGATCCCTGTTTCAGTAGATATTAAGTTATTCCCCTGGAATATTACAGTATTAGAACAACTCTGTATAGATGAGGTAATTTAAATGAATTCTCATGCTTATGGCATTTCTCAGACCAGGCCTGCAGATCTCCCTTTCAAAAGAGCCAAAAATATATTGCCTTATCTCAATGTGGCTGTGTTGTGGTTTGGCCATATGACTATGTATCCACAACCAACCACTTTTCCATTTGCCCACTTTACTGCTTTTCAATTGGTTTAGATATTCAAACTAGGGACTGACCACGTTTCCTTTGACTCTCCCTTTTCCTATTGGCCCAGGCCTCTTGGCTGTCTCTCGACCTATTGATTCACACTTCAATCCCACTCTGCTCTCTCCATTGGTTCAGAGCTTATATCACTCTAACCAATAATAGCATTCTTCATTTGTTCATCACCTCCATTATCTGCTCTGAAGATTACTATTTCCTGCTCACTTTCTCCCACTCTCCATGACTTTAGCTGGATTTTAGAGTAATCACCATCTTGCACTGATTTGGATTCAAAACTCATTCATCCAAAATTTCAGGTAGGAACATAAGTAGAACTTACATGGTCTGCAATGTACATGAGATGTCCATAATTCTTAACCTGTTTGCTGAATCTCGAGAAAAAGGCATTTTGAAATCTGTAGTCAGCCATACTGGTTCTGGAATCTTTGTCACAACAACATACAATTAGGCAGGTATTGTTGGCTTGCTGCTGTGTAACATAGGATAGATTAATTATTGATACATAGTTTGTGCTGACTTTCTTGTATTACTAACCACAGATATTATGCTATTTCATTTAATATAGTACTTAGACAAAATCCACTCTTTGAAGCCAAATGCTTTGGGAGCTTTGTCCCTGACATTACATGCTGGCCATGTCTAAAGAGTGGAGTAGGAAAACCCACCAAATATGATAATTCAATCACAGATTAGTCAAAAATTTGATATGATTAGGTGCTATAAATTCCCATTAAGATGCCCCTTGTCTTCCGTGTCCTTTGTCACATATTATAACTTCTTATTTCTCATATTGTTATTCCAGAATGAACTCCGGGAAGCAAAACTTAAAATTGACAAGAAAATTAATGTTGCAAAGAATGCAATTGAGAAACTACAGAATAACTCCTCCTCCATTGTAGTAAGTCAAGAAACTTTCTCCCATCTCATAACTCACACCATCTGCACTTGACATTAACCATCAGCACATAATAGGAGATTAACATTTGTGGTGAAGTGTTCATTTCACAGGGAGAGAGAACCATCCCAACATTAAATGCTGAGAATGATTTAACCATATTACCAGATACCAGATTAATATCTACACATTTCCTTCTGGGCTTTCTCTGAACTCCTTTCCTAAAGGTGCAGTTATCTACTGTGGTGGAATGGCACACATGCAAGTTGACCCCTATTCTTCAACAAAGACCCATGTATGACCTAAGAAGATGAATATTACATAGCAACAATGCCTAGCCTTATTCCCTTCATGCTCCATATTCACCCATATACAGCTCCAAGCAGAGAGCTTTAAGCAGAAGTTCGGGATGGGAACTCAGTTTGTTTCTTTATCATGTGCAATTCCGCTCTGTCCATTCTGATCTAGGAACATTACAGCCACACATAACACTATCATCCTATCAAAGGACAAGGCCCGTGTCCTCTGTCCGTCGCTATCCTGATGCTCTCGTGAGTGCTGCTTATGACACTAATATGATGATACTGCAGTTTCACATTATGATAATAACCAGTTTCATTCCTGTCTCATAGAAAACCTGCCACTCTGTACCGAATTACAGCGAGCAATGTCATCAGGACAAATGCCTGCTAATTGTGACATAAAATCACTGGTCCACAAGCATAGAGGACAAATAAATTCATGTTTCAGCTCACCTGCTGAGAGTTTCCAGCAATATAAGATTTTATTTTGGATTTATAATGTGTGCAGGGTATTTCTCCTAATCATGTCACAGGCAGAACTTTTTTAAAGGTCTATTTTAGCCTGTTTGTCCATTTGAAATAGGCACCCATCTTTCAAATCTCATGTTCTAGTGCAGAATAGGCATATTCTATGAGGCAAGTTAACAATACTTGATTTTAATGCTTTGATCTTTTATTTGTTTAAATGCATTATCTGTTCTAGAATTCAGTGTCAGAGGTGAAACCCAACATTGAAAGACAGTTCAGTGACCTCATGGAAGCTGTCCAAAATGCTCAGAAAGAGGTGCTCAAATTTTTGGAGAACGAGCAGTGTGCTTCGCTGAAGCAGGCAGATGGAATTCGCGTTCACCTGGAACAGAAGTGTGCTGAGCTGCAAAGGACAAAGGACCAGGTTGAAGCACTGATGAAGCAGAGGAACACAGTGCAGTTTTTACAGGTGAGGGGGGGGGGGCCCAGACTCGTGGTCAGCATGGATTCACAATGGCAATTATGTCTGCACACTTATTACACTCTGATACTTGCTGTTAACTCTTCCTGCTTTGAGATACCAGAAGAAAAATAGCCTACAATCATCATTAGTAGATAAAGATGAGTCAGTTATTTAGAAAGGCAGGATAGAAATATGAAGTTAATTCTCCATCTCAATTAAAAATAAAATATATTTGCTTAAACACTAACAATGATATTTTGAACCAAGAGTCTTGCTCCTGTGCTGAAATGTTTTTTTTTTGTCATTCGTGAAGTAATAATCTAAAATTATTGTTCAATGTAAAAAACTATTTATTATTAAATGCAACATAATTCTATTGTTTGCAGAACTGCCAAAATTCACTGCTATCACACAGTGAAACTTATAACAACTTCTGCAAATATGTTTTTTGTCAAGCAATGACCATATAAAACATAGGAGCAGAATCAGCTCATCGAATCAGAGAGTGGAATCAAGTGGGAAAACAAATCAACTGTGATGAAATGGTCTCCACCATTTATTCTCAGCTGATTTATTATCCCTCTCAACCCCATTCTCTTGCCTTCTCCCCCTAACCTTTAACACCCTTTCTAATCAAGAGCCAACCAAACTCTGCTCTAAATATACCCAACGACTTGGCCTCCACAGCCATCTGCGGCAATGAATTCCACAGATTCCCAACCGTTGACTAATGAAATGAATCCTCATCAGCTCTGTTGAGATGTCCCTAAATTCCAAGGCCATACCTTCTGGCCCAAGACCCCTCCACGTCCATGCTTATCCAATGCACGGTTGATATTGTTGATACAATACTCTAGAACAGATGCATGCCTAGTGAAAGGCATCAGCCTCAGTCTGAGAAATTGACTATGATTAAAATACTAAGGCCAGCTGCAGAGTGATTCACAGAACTTATCTCGACAGAGTTGCTCTCAGGGACTCAAAGAGAGAAAGACTACGGGATTTTTATGGATGATCAGGCTGCTTTCCTTCTTTAAAGACAACTCCCACCCCTCTTTGTGGGGTATTCTGACCACAATAGTTCCTGCCCTATGTGCCTATATACATCAAAGAATATCATTGTATTCAATATCGTCACTCAGCTACCAAATCTGTTCTAAACCAGCTGTTGGTGACTACAATAGTGGGAGGATGTGCTCATGCAGCAGATTACCTGCTTGTTGAACTAACTCGCTCACGGCCTTATATGAAACTAAACTGTACTCAGTGCTGTGTCATCCTAACATAAGTTTCAGGCCCTTGATTCAAAAATACCTTAGAAAGAGAACTTTATTTATTGTAAGATTGGTTCACCTTGTAACTGATACTCATGGGTTTGGCCTAAATTTTATGTCACCTTTGGTAACATAAATAAAAATTAGAGTATTTTCTTATCTATTTCGCTATTAGAGAGACTTCTTAAGTTTGATCGGCAGCTCAGTCTGTTTGATGAGATCATATTGACTGAATACTGCAAACCTACTGAAGATGACATCAGACAAATTATTGTTGACAATGGAGAAACCAATATTTCAGTGATAGCTAAGTATTTGTGGAGAACATCTTTATAAATTAGCAGGGAATCTTGTCACCTTGCATGTTTCTGTGATAAGAGATAGTCAGGTACAACAGCTCTCTTCCTAATTGATGAAATCCATGGAGATGCAGATAAAAAGCACAAGGATTCTCCCAGTCCAAGCACATCAAAATCCTTAAAGAAACCAGCTGAACTTCATCACACAATTCTCTGTATATTCATTGCATTTAACATATTTAAGATTTTTTCAGTGTTCTGTGGAAATGATTCATTTTAGGAATTTTGTGAATGGAAGAAAGATGTGCCAGATGATAAGCTGCCTAGTGTATACATTGGACTGATAGACAAACTTGCTGGAATTAGTGCGGCTGTTTCAGAATCGACAGAGACCATCTTAGAGTTGCTACAGACCTCCTACAAAGAGAAACTAAAGGAATTTGCAAGAGAAGGTCAGTCACTATTTCTTTTGCTTTTGGCTACATGTAATATTTTTCTTGCTCCACACTGCTCAGTGTGCAAATTACTCTCTTTCCCAATCCCCCCACCCAAGAAGCACTGAATGAAATTTATGTCATAAGTAGATAAATAATTACTTTCACTAGCAATGGGCTGGAAATTGCTGGATCTGGACATCTCAGGTTTAGACTTTATCGTACATCATTAGGCTGAAGCGTTTGGCTCTTGATACTTTGGCTTCTTAGAGTTATAGCTACAGCTATTGATTGGCAGCCCATCCCTCCACCAAAGTCCCGCACCCCTCTTGTCTCTTTGGGTGAGATTAGTTGCCAACCATAAAAGCCCTCACTCTTTCCTATCTAAATCAGGTTCTTCCTCTTGAAACAAAAACAAAAATTGCCGGAAACATTTAACAGGTCAGGCAGAATCCATAGAAAGAGAAACAGAATTGGAATTGGACTTGCAATTGCCCTATTTTTGTTAGATCTACTGAGATACAGTGAAATGTTTGTCTTCTATACTTTTGCTACAGATCAATTCATTACTATGTGCATTGAGGTAGTGCAAAGCAAAACAATAACAGAATGCAGCATAAAGTTTAACAGCTAGGAAAATAGACACAAAGTACACTGCAGATGCTGTGGTCAAATCAAGGCGTACAAAAAAGCTGGATGAACACAGCAGGTCAGAAGGCATCCGTTTTTGTACGTCTAGAAAGGTAGACAATAAAACACAAGATCGTAATGAAGTACTGTAGATTGTGAGATCAAGAGCCTACCTTATTGTACCTGGGAACTATTCAAACTCTGAGAACCCTCATAAGAATTGGGAACAAGAAAAAATATAGGTTTGTTTTAACTACAAACAAGAGAAAATCTGCAGATGCTGGAAATCTGAGTAACACACACAAAATGCTGCAGGAATTCAGCAGGCCAGGCAGAATCTATGGAAAAAAGTACAATTGACGTTTTGGGCCAAAACCCTTCGGCAGGATTGGTTTCGGCCCAAAGTCCTGTCGAAATCCTGCTGAAGGGTTTTGACCTGAAGTGTTGATAGCACTTTCTTTCTATAGATGCTGCCTGGCTTGCTGAGTTCCTGCAGCATTTTGTGTGTGTTGCTGAGGTTTGTTTTAAGTTACATAGAGAGGCTAGGTGTGAAGGGATGATTAGGAGAGAGGGAATTTCTCAGATAAGGTAATACTGAGGATGCCCTGGGCATAAGTTGCAGAGGACAAGCTGGCCTCCCTCCTTTACACAAGCAAGGAGTCAATAGCCATTTACTATTGGGACTCATAGAAAAATAACATTGTCACAGGATGTGCCCAATTTTCATGGTAATCTTTTTTGCACAATTTGTTTTGTAAACTCATACAGGATTTTCATGTTTATAAAGCTTTCTTTAATGATACATTACTGTCTAGAATCATTGCAGACCATTATGTTTTATTTCCAGTGTAACCCAAAGGGTGCCGTCAAATTATGTTAGAACAGCAATACCCCCGAAGGACTTGTAGCAAGTTATTTGGTGCAGCACTTGATCAAGAATAACCGACTTGGTATTCTCATTGAGGCTATGGTTAGGATATCATTACAGGTTGTCCTGTGGGTATTGGGCCAGCAGAATCACTGCCGATCAGGGAAAGATTGCAAGGGGGTTGATGTAGGGAATAGATGTACTCAGGGAAGTGCACAACTGAAATCTGGAGGTTGTTTAGGGAGCACTTGCATAAGGTTACAAATAGGTTTGTCCCATTAAGACAAGGAAAGGATGGTGGGCTGAATGAACTGTGATGACAAGCGATATGGAACATCTAGTCAAGAGGAACTATGGAGCATGCTTACAGTTTAGGAAGCAAGGATCAGAGAGAGCTTTGAAGAGCTATAATGTAACCAGGAAGGACCTTAAGAAGCGACTTAGGTGATCTAGAAGGGGGCATAAGAAGGCCTTGACAAAAATGATTAATGAGAACACAAAGGAGTACTACACATATAAGAATAACAGGAGGATGACAGGAGTGATTAAAGATAAAAAAAGAAACTTGTGCTTGTTGTCAGAGAAGGTTGGCAAGTTTCTTAATGAATACATTGCCTCAGTATTCACCAGTGGAAGGGATTTTGACAAAAGTGAGGACAGTGTAGAACAGGCTGATATGCTGGAACATGCTGATATTAAAAAAGATGTACTGGAAATTTTAGGACAGATAAACCGTTGGGCCAGATGGATATACCCCAGGTTACTATGGAAAGCGAGGGAAGAGATTGCTGTGACTTTGGAGAAGATCTTTGCATCCTCAGTGGCCACAGGAGTAGCACCAAAAAATTGGAAGGTGACAAATGTCATTCCTTTTTCAAGAAAGATAATAGGGATAATCCTGGGAATTATAGACTATCAGTGGTGGTCAAACTATTCTTAAAGACAGCATTAATGAACATTTGGGGAAGGATAGGCTCATTAAAATTAGTCAGCATGACTTTGCGAGGGTCACATTGTGCTTCAAAAGCCTGACTGAACTCTTCAAGGAAGAGACAAAACACACTGATGTGGTGTACATGGATTTTAGTCAGCCATTCAACAAGGTTCCATATGTGATGCTCCTACAGAAAGTCAGGAAGCATAGGAGCTAGGCAAACTTGGCTTTATGGATTCAGAATTGTTTTGTCCACAGAAACCAGAGGGCAGCAAAAGATGGAGCATTTTCTGCCTGGAGTCAGTGACCAGTAGTGTTCCAAAGGGATCTGTTCTTGGACCCCTGCTCTTTGCGATTTTTATAAATGATCTGGATGAGGAGGAGAAAGGTGCAGATGACACAAAAGTTGATGGTTGTATGGATAGTGTAGAAGGTTGTTGTAGGTTACAATGGGACATTGATAGGACGCAGAGTGACTTAAGAAGTGGCAGATGGAGTTCAATCCGGAAAAGTGTTAAGTAATTCACTTTAGCTAGTTGAACTTGAAGACAGATTACAGGGTTAATGGCAGGATTCTTAGTAGTGTGGAGGAACAGAAGGATCTTGGGGTTCATGTCTATAGATCCTTTGAAGTTGCCATGCAAGTTGATAGTGTGGTTAAGAAGGTGTATGTATGTTGGCCTTCAGTAGCTGGAGGATTGAGATCAAGAACTAAAAGGTAATATTATAGCTCTATAAAACTCTGTTAGACCACATTTGGAGTTTAGTTGCCTCATTTTAGGAGGGATGTGTGAACTTTAGAGAGGGTGCAGAGGAGATTTACCAGGATGTTGTATGTACTAGTGAGCATATCACATGGTTAAAGGTTGAGTAAACTAGGAATTTTCTCTTTGGAGTGAAAGAGGAAAAGTGACTTATAGGGTGTATAAGCTGATAAGAAGCATTGATAGAGTGGTCATCCAGCATCTTTTTCCCAAGGTGGGAACGACTACTGTGTGATTGAAGAAAAGTATAGGGAGTTGTCAGAGGTAATTTTTTTTTTTACACAGAGCGGTGGATGCACCACCAGGGATGGTTGAAGAGGCAGATACTTTAGGGTCATTTGAGATACACTTAGATAGGATGGATGAAATTAAAATGGAGGGCAACATAGGAGGGAAGCATTAGAATGATCTTGGAGTTGGTTAGAATGTTGTCACAACATGGTGGGCCAAAAGGACGGTACTATGCTATACTGTTCTATGTACTATGCTCTATGATGTCAGAAATGACACAGAAATTGGATTGAGCTGAAAGGGGACTGATGCCCATACTTGTCTTGTTGAAATTTCCATACGGAATTATATGACTGAAAAACAATCACATACAGTATATCATTTAGTTCAAATCAATTTTTGTTCATATAACACAATGAAAAATAATCACCATGTAAATGAATTTCTAAGACTATTTTATATCTTACAAAAGTACAGATATATGTCAGACCTGGGGTTTATATTTGGGGCATGCATACGGATATTGAGATGTGAAACTTTGGATCAGGTTGTTGGTAATGAGTTCATTTTTCAGCTGTCATCAAAGACTGTTTTGCTCAGTAGGAATTAATCTCTATTTAGATCATTCCCTTTAGCCTCTTGGTTTTGTGTCTGAATGCTTCGGTCTCTCCGTTAGCCATGCTTTAGGACCAACAGTGCTTTCATATAACTGCAAAATTATAACATCAAACAGTGGAATTGAAAATCTAATTGGGAAATTTCAAATAATCATGAAAGTTCCATGTGGTTATTCTATTTTGTCCTTTCAGATAAACTGGGATTTAAAACAACAGTTGCTGTGATTCGTGGTTCAAAACGCTGCCTTACAAAAAAACAACCAAAAACAAGAAATGAATTTCTAAAATGTAAGAACCTTAAACTTGACTTTGCTTTTTCACCAAATAGTTGGCTCTTCTTGTTTTAAAAGTTGTTTACAACATAATGCTGATTGGAGGGGATATCACTGAAAACAAAGATGCTGGAATCTGGAACAAAATGCCAGAATGCTGGAAGAACACAATGGGGCAGGCAATATTTGTGGAAATAAAGGGTGCAAGTCACCAGTAAAACCCTGGATCAGCACTGGGAGGGAAGAGAAATGATAGTCAGTATGCATCATTATCAGGGATGGGAATGATGGTATAGAGGATGTTGGGTAATAAATTGAACCAAATGGGGAGAGGATGATGGACAATTGGAGTCAGGTGTGGGAAAAGTGTGGGACATAGGCAGGTGGGTGATGACATCTCCTCATACATTCCTCTGGACCTTGACCCCCACTAATGAAGTTCAGGCCATCATCCCTTCAGCTATTACAGATCTCATTATATACAACATCTCCTCTTCACAGCCCCCAACCTCTTATTGTCCTAACAATATGCTGCCCGCTTCTATTTCTAACCTAAGACTGCCCTTTCTGCCTCATTATTTTTGCTGCTTTTGGCCTCCTGAGCTTATCTCTTCATATCTGGACTCTATTCTGTCTCCCCTTATCCAATCTTTTCCCACACCTCAGACATCTCTCATACTCTCCACCATTTCATGGTCTCCACCATTTCAATTAACTCTCAATTCCCTAGTCCCAAATGAACCATCTTAACCAGTCTGTGTACACCTCCATCCCGTATCAGGAAAGTCCTACAGTCCTCTGTTTCTTTATTGATCAAAAGCAACCAGTTCCCCTCCATTAACATTTTCATCCACCTGGAAGAACTTGTCTTTATCCTCAACACATTCACTTATGATCCTTCCACTTTCTGCAGATCAAAGAAGCATCAATGGACACTCACAATGATGTTAGCTACATTTGATTTTTAGGTGGCTATCTGGAAAATTCCTTGCAAAGGACATTCAGAAGTTCTTGGTCCTCACCTTTTACCCAATCAGCCACCAAACCCAAAATCCTTCTCCATTTTTCACTAGTTTCAATATGATCCCACCACTAGTTATATCTTCCCACCAGTCAGCCAGTAGAGGCTATCTTGAGCTTCTGGTTTGATTTCATTTTAACTCTCCTTCACACTCCCAATCCCACTTGTTTGCATATTGTTATGGAAAGACCAAATGCAAACTGGAAGAATAATATTTCAACTGTGAATATTGAACTTTACAATTTCAGGTAATCTATGCACTCTGTGCTCTCATCCCACGTCCACTTACCTGTCCATCAGTCTTCCTCCCTTTGTTCACTGGTGCTTTCTCCCTCCCTGCATATATTGTAGTTCCTAATCCCCTCCCAATCTGCCTATCACCCATCTGCCTCTATCCAGCCCACTCTTCATACAGACATGTAGTAACTAGCTTTCCTTCTCTCTTCATCGACTTACACATTCTGCCTCCACAGAAACTACTTGACCTGTGAGTTCTTCCAACGTTCTGATTTTTTGTCTCTGAATCTTTGTTTTGAAAAAAATGGTTACAATTCTTGATCTTTAGGATAAACCAGAATTAAATACTTTGGAAGTATCAGTCCATTATTGATACATTAATCTTAGATTACTTTTGATGTTTTGTGCATTTCATGCCAATCATTACTTACACTAACGTGTTTAGCTCAGTTGCAGTTTCACTGCTTAAACTTACATAACAGTACTGCTCATTGGGTGAATTCTCCAAAATGCAGCAGCTTTTTGAAATTAGTACTTTCCTTTTAAGGTGTACTAATAACAGTATGATTTATAATGTTTGTTAGCAGGAGAGGTGACGTCAAAGAAACATAGAAACATGGAAAATCTACAGCAAAAATGTCAACCCTTCAGCCCACAATGCAGAGCCGAATATGTACTTACTTTAGAAATTACCTTTTTAGGGATGGGCGATATGAGTTTGCTAGGAAATGGGGAAATTTTCTTGACTCTACACTTTGGTGCTTAGGTTGATTAGATCAATGAATCTGAGAAAACAGGATTTGAAATTGGTTAAGATTATTTTTGTCACTAGAGCTAAATGTGTGTGAGAATTTTGACCACTGATTGTACCTCATAGAGAGGTCATGTTCCATTGCCTTTGGTGGTGTTAAAATGAACAGAAAGCAAATAACATTGACTCACATGTGTTTGGTGTTCATGGCTCAAAAATAATTCTTCTTCCTATATACATACTTGCTTATTAGAAATGCTTATCGTCCTACTGAGGGTGCATGAACATTGCAATATTATAAATTTGGTCAGTTCATTCCTTTAATCCATATTGTCTTCTACTGGAGCACTCCAAAGATATATCAACTGACTCATCTGAATGAGCTGTTTTGCAGCCTGACACATGGTTATTCATCACAGTCTGAGTGTAAACTAATTAATTCTGATGTGTAAAACTATTTTGCAATCATGAAAAAGCAGACAGTATTATTTGAACATCGACTACTAATTAGTATTGATCTACTAATAGGGAGATTTAAGGACCTGTGAAATATGTACAAGAAAAGTAGAGCTATGACTGAAGGAGATTGGATATTATTCTGTTCCCC
Source organism: Hypanus sabinus (assembly GCF_030144855.1). Taxonomy (NCBI): domain Eukaryota; kingdom Metazoa; phylum Chordata; class Chondrichthyes; order Myliobatiformes; family Dasyatidae; genus Hypanus; species Hypanus sabinus. The sequence continues at coordinate 39,031,095 of NC_082728.1, read as the reverse complement.
TTTTCTTAGCATGAATACATCATCCATTGATTTTCCTAGAGGTCTGTTTCATATTGACCAATGTAACTGTCATCTCCCCTGAGATTTATTATTTTAAATCTTAATTTCTGTGCTTGGATAAAATCAAACAGGCTGTGTATGTCCACATCATTTATGTATTTCTCTTTTGTACTGTCAGCCAAGTTTAGAAGAATCAAACAAGCTTTCTTTATGATGCAGGAAATTGGGACACTATCTCCTTCCCATTCTTAGTGAGTGAGGTTATTAGTCGACCAGATTTATCAGGCAGCAAGTTCAGTGTTGTCAAACATGAGCAAAATTTTGAATTCTAACTTGGTATATATTAACAATTCTTGGACCTGAATTTAAATGTATTGCAACCAAAAGCATTTCTTTTTCTCTTTCTGGCAGTGGGGCCAAGGCACAAACCACAGTACCAAATCACACAGTACAACAGTACAAGGCACATATAGCACATATTGGATATCAGCAAAATTAGTCATGGAAGAAAGTAGCCCAAATCCCTGAGTCCATGAATGTTGCAGTAGTCTACAGTCGAACACAATACAGTTTGTCTTCTGCTAAATGAACACTGGGGGCAGCACTGACTCCAGTATGGACGCTGCACTCCGGAGGAACGCCTGACTCTGACAACTCTGCTTGGGCGTCTGCAAACAGGCAGTATCGCGGCCTGAAGCCTAGTCCTCCTTACAACTGAGACGCTGCAGCTCCCCTGCCGTTCGCTAATAAACCAATGAATTGGACTTGCATTACACACCATCAATGTCCAACATGACCATGAGAAAAGTGACTAAGACGATCAGTTGCTGTTGGAGTGCATACTTCCTTCGTGCACTGACACCTCTCTGTCACAGGCAGTAACATCTCCAAGTACCTCACCATCAACATTTTGGTGGTGGTGAGGTGGGTGGGTTATAGAATAGGGGGCACCACTGATCACATAAATGTTTTGGTTATAAGCACAGATTAACATTTGACATCGTCACACACCTAAGTTTTTCCACCATCTATAAGGAGCATGATGAAATACTACCCCACTGGCTGAACAACAGTCAAGGAAGTTAATGCCATTCAGGACAAGCAGCCTGCTTAATTGGTGCCCCATACATTAACTTACATAAACATTCATTCTCTCCACCAACAAAGCACAGGCAGCACGCACCATCACAGCATGTACCAGAGAGACTCAACTAGTTTATTCTGATCGTAGTCTGTACCACACAGGACAAAAGCAGCAGGTGGACGTGAACTCCACCAGCTACAGATTCCTTTCCAACCGCATACCATTCTGACTTGGAAACAAACCGTGTTGCCACTCTCCATCGTCAGTGCTTCTAAAATTTTGGAGCACCTGAGCCACCATGACTACAGTGGTTCATGAAGATGGCTCCCCAGCATTTTCCAAGGGGCATTTAGGGATGAGCAAGAAATGCTGGGTTTACCAGTAACACCCCAGATCCCTTGAAATGAAAAACAAAAACCTGGGAAGATGGAATTTGAACTTGAATCTCTAGATTTATTACTTGGCAATGTAACTAAAATATCACCGCATCAGGGGATGATGACTAAAGTATTTAATTTCCTTACCTTCATGTGGAGAAGTGCCAAGGATGTTACTTTGTCTTGCAAAACTGTGGAACTAACTTAAGGGGAAAAATGATTCCTTCCTCCTTGTGAATATCTCTTTTAATTTCCAGATGCTGCAACACTGGTGTTTGACCCAAATACGGCTCACAGGTATCTTCGCTTGGTGAACAACAACTGCAAAGTCTCCAACACCTGCCCATGGCTCCAGCCCTACCCCGACCACCCAGAGAGGTTTGAACACTGGCGGCAGGTGTTGTGCACAGAGAGCTTTTACATGGTCCGATGCTACTGGGAAGTGGAGATCCACGCAGAAGGAACTTACATTGGCATGACTTACAAAAGCATTGACAGGAAAGGAGCTGAGAGCAATGGCTGCATCACAGGGAATGACTTTTCCTGGTGCATACAGTGGACGGGCAAGGAATTCTCAGTTTGGCATGGTGACGTGGAAGTGCCAGGGAAGGCTGAGAAGTTTAGCCGGATAGGAGTATATCTGGACTATCAAAACAGGGTTCTGTCATTTTATGGAGTGGCAGACACCATGGTCTTGATACATAAATTTGAATCTTCATTCACAGAACCACTATATCCTGCATTTTATCTTCCCAAGAAAGAAGCATCAGTTTCTCTGGGTGTACTTGAAGAAGATGCATTGAAAATTGAAACTGAATAAGATCATCTTTGAGACTGTATGGAACACTGTAGTGCTGTTTATTGGTGATATTACAGGCTGTGTTCAAGTCCATGTTGAAGGTTCTCATTCACCTAATAAGTGTGATGAGTGATGGGGAAGTGTAAAAGGCCATCAAGTCAGTTTGCCACAAATGACAGGTATGAAAACACATTCTTGATACTTGGGCCCCTGATGATCTGGTTTTTTTTTGTTTAACATGAAACATGAAAGTCTGAAGGTAAGATAAATTGAATAGGAAGCAGTAGTAGGCCACTCACACTTTGAGGCTGTTCTGCCTGATGCATCATCTTCATAAAACACCTCAGTTCTATATATTTAACCCTAACCTTAATGCTGCATCAGCTGATATGTTATGTACCACCAGGGCTAACTTGATTTTTGTGCTTTTTGTTATGGTTTGTAACTCCAAAACATTAAACTAATTTAAAAGGAAAAGACAGAGATTCTGAAATGCGAACCTAACTTAGTTTTTACTTTTAAGTTTTTACTTTAGGCATGCACAAGTCATGTGGTAACGTCATTACGCAATTCACGTATTTTTACGTATAATCCATAATAAATTACATGAACAAATAAGGAATGCTTAATCAACAGCATACTTACATTACTCAAATATTACTGAAATATTAAATATACAACACTCCTCCCTGCTTAGTTATAAACTCCAACTCAATGCAGAATGCATCTCAACTATATATATAGTATGCTATCTAATATAACCACCATACAGACATTCACAGCTTAGTAAGTCTTTAAATTGTCACATTCAGGTCTAAAGATTTAAATGCTGTGGAGGCTTTCTTACTCTTGTGGGATAACGCATTTCTTGACAAGGGATACAACTTTGCTTTGTGGCTAGGAAACAATCTCAGATTCTAGGGCCTCCTTGTGGTGGTTGTCAGAGTTGACTCTGGGACTACTGGAGTGGTTCTGACAGCATCATGATGCATGCAATCCATGTTATTTTTACATATAACCCATAATGAATTAGCTTAACAAATAATGAAAGCTTAATCAACAGCATATTTACAATATTACTCAAATATTACTGAAATATTAAATACACAACACTTTCTACTTTTGATTCATAGAAAAGAAAATATTGATAAAGAAACACAGCACTTGATACTTGTCAAATCAGTGTTTCCATTTTCTTACTTGGAGATACAGTTTGCTTTGTCTCAGCAGTTTTATAATGATAATTTTGAAATAGTTAGACAGTCTAACATCAACATAATGATTTTTCCCAGTTTCTTCATCAATATTTTGCTTTTCTATTTATCAAATGTAGAAAGCACAAAAAAAAACAAGTTAGCTCTGGTGATACATAATGTATCAGTTCATTCAGCAGGATTCACTATATACCACTGTGGTGCTTAAAACCTGGGTGACCTTCCAATCTACAGCCTAGGGAAAGCAGGACCACTGTAGCAGCCCCGATATCCACTGAATACTTGCTGGATAAGTACAATAACTATTGGAGGCATTGGTACATGCAAATGAATCCTTGTTGAAATTTTATAAAATGTCTAATATTTTTTGTAAAATGATCTGTCCTCAAATGTCCCAGTAAGCTTGTGCTAATTTGATGCATGATTGGGGTGGGAAAGCTGAGTTAGGTAATGTTAATCTCATCTTTGATTTTGTTTCCTCAATCACTCAGTGAACTTCTTATCAATCTTTCAACCATCAAAATCAGGAAGGAAGCCTTTCAGAACTCATCGACCCCCAAATGAGAAGCACATGTGGGTTTGCTGAGGCTGTAAAATCTGGCATTTTTGATAAATTATCTTTTTTGACAAACAGATAGGAAAAAGGGCTGAATAATAAATTGTGGAGAAATAAAAGTCAAGGAATGCTTTTAATTAGCAGATTTAAACCCTGCATAGAAGCAGCCTTTGAACTAACAGTACGATCAGCATCAAAACATGGTGGTAATGAATTTAAACCACTGGATATCAACATCTTTCTCCCCAGATTCCTTTCTCCTTTAACTAAGATAACAACACAATTAAAATCAGTAACTGTAAGGTTTGCTTGTTAAAGACTATCTTTAGATTGTTATCCTGCTTAAAATAATTATGATTTCTTGAAGGGTAACTATGTGCACTGCATGCAAACAATTAAATTGCTGGAGAAACTTGGTGTGTCAAGCAGCATCTATAGACATAAAGGGATGGTTGACATTTCAGGTCATAACCCAACATTAGTACTGAGAACAAAGAGGGAAGATAGCCAGTATACTGAGGTGAGATTGAAACAGAGATGATACAGAGGCGACAAGGTGAAATTGAAACAGAGAGGTGAACGTGGAAGGTGAGCATCCACCTTTTGATTGCTGGGAGATGGCTCTGCTATCGGAGAGAGGAGAGGCTGCCACTGGGCCTTGAGAATGTTAGCCAGGTTTTCTGCGTTTTGGATGTGGACTTGGACTCTAGAGTTTCTTTTTCAGGATTATAGTTTTTATACTCTGATTCCCTCCCCCCCCCCCACCGATCTTTCAAGTTTCTTTTGTGCGGGAGAGGGGATTTGGGGGTTGATGTGCCTGCTCTGTTTTTGTTAATTTTTTTTGTGCATGGAAAAGGGATTCGGGGAGGGTGTTAGTGATCACACTGCCGTACTTTTCTTTCTTGGTTTCATGGCTATCTGGAGAAGAAGAATTTCAGAGTTGTATACTTTGATAATAAATGAACTTCTGAATTTTTGAGAATGGGGGGGTGAGACGGTTGTGGGTAGATAATAAGTGAAACACGGTGATGTGGGAGATGATGGGTAGATGGAGATAGGTAGTTGGGGGTAGTTTAGAGACTGGTGATAGGAGTAGACAGATAAGAAAAAGAGTTAGCAGACAGAGTCAGGTGGTTGGGAGGTGGGAAGGAGGTGGGGTTGGTGTGGAAAATAGAGCTGGAAAATGCCAAGTGAAAACAGTCAGGAGAGGAATAATGGGCAGATTGGAACTAGATGGGGGAAGAGTTAGGAATGGTAGGTGGGGGAGAAGAAACCCATGTGGATGATGGCCAGATGGAAATTGGAAAGGTGAATAATGGGAGAAAGAACCTCAGTGGGTCAGAAGGATGGGAAAATAACGCAGTTGATGTGGGATACCTGAAATTTCAAAATTCTAAGTTCATACCCATATGCTGCTGTCTACTCAAATGAATGTTGTTCTTTTAAGTGCATGTGTACTGCATAGTTGATATTCACATCGTTCCAGACCAAATTCCACGTAGAATGTTACAACATGAAATTTAAAGTTTTATTGAACTTTAAGAAGAATCAGCTCTTAACTGACAGTTATTTATCTGATTATTTAACAACTATATTCACTGAGTAATTTTCATCACATAAACCTGTCTGATAAATGAGTATTTTGGAATTTAAAAGTACTCTAAAAAGAGATGGGGCAATATCATTGAGCTTTGCTGGTGTTTAAACACCCAGAAGTCCCAGCATTTTACTCGTGTGCTTCTCCGGCCGGAATTCAGGGATTCACCACATGATGGCGTTGTGCCCTCGGTCATGCTACCCAAAGGTGAACCTGTGCTTACTGGAAACGAATCAACTTTCTGACATTGAACCAGCATTATACTGCCTGACCCACAGAGCTCAATGAGGATTCTAACCTGTGAACTCAAAGGCAAGGGATTTAATTTAATACTTTAAACCTTTTTATATAATTATTTATCTTGAATCATTTAATTCTAATTAATAATATTATTTCATTGTTGATAGCTTTTAAATGGAAGTTAGAGACATTAAAAAGTCATTAAAATCAATGACGGCTTGGCCTACCTTTGTTGGCTGTGAAAGCCCCATCAGGTTTGAGGGTGGGGTGGGGGGGGAGCAATGTGCATTCTATCACCTCAGGACTGGCTGCAGACAGCCAGTGATCTAGATGGAGATGTGAGGCAGTTCAGCCAGTGGGACTGGACCGAACACAACCAAACTGTATGCTTTCATTAATTCACATTGACAGCTTTTATCTCTGTGTAGTAATTTTACTTTGGATGCGGCTTCAATATATTCCAATGTTACATCACTATCTATTCCCAAGGTCTTCATACAAGGTCCTGGACAGTGAGAGCCTGTACCCCCATCTCACCCCGTCAGACGTCACAGCCTGACCCTGTCCTAATTCTATTTCAATGAGATTCTAGCAGATTTCTCCCCCTCAATCTGGATTAGAAACATAGAAACATAGAAAACATACAGCACAATACGGGCCCTTCGACACACAAAACTGTGCTGAACATGTCCCTACCTTAGAACTGCCTAGGCTTTACCCATAGCCCTCTACTTTCCTAAGCTCCATGTACCATCCAGGGGTCTCTTAAAAGACCCTATCGTTTCCGCCTCCACCACCGCCGCCAGATCATTGAGATCATTTTTTTTAGATCAGTTAACCTGCAGCCTTTTGGTTTGAGCAGAGGCTGAACACAGTCTTTGAGGTGACTGATATCCTGAGCTGACTACTGAAAGAACCGTCAGGTTCAGTAACAGTTATTACCCTTCAGCCACCTGGCTCCTAAACCAGCATAACTTAAGAGTCATAGAGTTAAAGAGCGCTACAACACAGAAAAAAGCCCTTCAGCCCATCTAGTACATGCCAAACAATTAATCTGCCTAGTCCCATTGACCTGCACCTAGAACATAGCCCTCCACATCTCTCCCATTCATATAGCGATCCAAATTTCCCTTAAATGTTGAAATCAAACCCACATCTACAACTTGCACTACCAGCTTGTTCTCACCACCCTGTGAGTGAATAAATTTCCCCTAATGATTTCCTTAAACATTTCACCTTTTACCCTTAACCCATGACGCCCAGTTCTAGTCTCACCCAGCCTCAATGGAAAGAGTCTGCTTGCATTTACCCTTTCTATACCCATTATAATTTTGTAGATCTCTAACAAATCTCCCAGTATGTTCAACAGTCTAGGGAATAAATTCACAACATGTTCAACCTTTCCCTATAGCTCAGGTCCTCAAGACACGGCAAAATCCTTGTAAATTTTCGTCTGCTCTCCTTCAATTTGATTTACATCTTTCCTGTAGGTAGGTGACCAAAACTACACACAATACTCCACATTAGGCCTCTTCAATATCTTATGCAACTTCAACATAAAATCCCAACTCTTGTACTCAATACTTGGATTTCTGAAGGCCAATGTGCCAAAAGCTTTCTTTACAAATCTACCTACCTGTATTGTCACTTTCAAGGAATTATGGAAGTGTATTCCCAGATCCCTCTGTTCGACCTAACTCTTCAATGCCCTACTACTCACCATGCAAGTCCTACCCTGGTTTATCCTCCCAAAGTGCATCACCACTCCCTTGACTGCATTAAATTCCATCTGCCATTTTTCAGCTCTTTTTTCTAGGTGGTCCAGATCCCGCTGCAAGCTTTGATAGTCTTCGTCACTGTCCTCTACACCCATAATCTTGTTGTCATCTGCAAATTTGCTGATCCAGTTAACCAGATTACCATTCAGATGGTTGATATAAATGACAAACAAAACAGATACCAGACTGATCCCTGTGGCACACCACTGGTCACAGGCCTCCAGTCAGAAAGGCCACCATCTATTACTGCTCTTTGGCTTCTCCCATGAACCAATGTGTAATCGAATTTACTACCTCATCTTGAATGCAAAGTAACTGAACCTTTTTGACTGACCTCCCATGCAGAACCTTGCAAAGGCTTTGCTAAAGCCCATGTGGACAACATTCATCAACTTTCCTGATAACTTCCTTGTAAAAACTCTATAAGATTGATTAGACATGACCTACAACACACACAACATGACATTGACTATACTTAATCAGCCGCTGACTATCTGAATACTTATATATCTGGTCCCTCAGAATACCTGCCCATAACTTATTCAGCACTGATGTCAGGCTCACTGACTATGATTTCTTGGTTTATTCATAGAGCCTTTCTTAAACAACGGAACAACATTATCTATCCTCCGGCACCTCACCTGTGGCTAAGGACATTTGAAGTATCTTTGCGAGGGTCCCTGTAATAACCTCCCACAGGAACCAAGGGAACGCCTTGTCATGCCTTGGGAATTTATCCACCCTGTCTTGCCTCACCTCCTCCTCTATAATCTGTATATGATCGATGAACTCACTCCTGCTTCGTCTCATTTCTAGACTGTGTCTATCTCCTGAGAAAATCCAGCTGCAAATAATAGGTTTAAATTCTCCCTTCTCTCTTTTGGCTCCATGCATAGATCTGATCTTTCAGAGTATCAATTTTATACCTTGCTATCCTCTTTCTCATAATATATGTGTCACCCCAACCTTGGGATTCTCCTTCACGGTATCTACTAGAGTAACCTCATGCCTTCTTTTTGTCTTCCTGAAATACTTCATTTGCTCCTTCCGGTCATCTCCTTCTTTTTGTTAACTAGGGCTTCAATATCTCGTGAAAACCAAGGATCCCTAAACCTGTTACACTTGCCTTTTATCCTGACAGGATCATACAAAACCTGTCCCAATCCACACTAACCCGATCCTTTCTGGTATCATCAAAATTAGCCTTTCTCCAACTTAGAATCTCAACCCGAGGATCTTCACCATCTCTATCTTGAAGTTAATGGTAATATGATCACTAGATGCAAAGTGTTTCTAAACAAACTACTGTCACCTATGCTACGTCATTCCCTAATGGGAGAACTAGTCCACACTCCACACTCTTTCTAGTTGGGACCTCTATGTACCGATAAGGGAAATTTCCTGAACACTTTAGATAAACTCTATCCCATCCAGGCCTTTTGCAGTGTGGGGGTCCCAGTCAATATGTAGAAAGTTAAACTCACCTATCTTCACAGACCTTGTCCTATCTTCCCATTGCCTTAATAGGGATAGAGTTCCTCTTGTCCTCCCCTACCACCCCAGGAGCTTCTGCATCTGGCACATTAATGTCCGCAACTTCCACCATTTTTCACCGCCACCAACTTCCACCACCACAGAGGTGACTCACCTCTTTGCACACTGAGGGTTCGTGGAGAAGGTGTGGAGGAGGATGGAGGGGACAGTGTCAAGATTCATCCCCAGCAGCTGTGTAACAGAGGACTCTCTGATCTACGGGCTGTTCCTGGGGATGCACACCGAGACCAACATCCAGTGCTGCTGGCAGATCATCAACTCGGTGAAAGATGCTCTTTGGTCAGCCCGAAACTTGATGGTCTACCAGAACAAGTCCGTGGGGGAATGCTGCCGATTGGCACATTCTCGGCCGCAGGAGTACGTGCTGAGGGACGCACTCAAACTCGGTGCAGCCGCCGCAAGGGCCCGGTGGGGAAGGCCCACAGTCTAGGGTTCTTCTCCCGCAGGAGTTGAGGGGTGGGGGGGGGCAGGGTGTATACCCCTCAACAAGGGTATGTAAATATGGAATAACAGAGTGCCATGTGGGTGGCAAAAAGTGTGGAAATGTAAAGACTGTAACGGAAACATTTGTAAAGGACTGAGAGTCATTGAATGGTTTATTGTATAAAATTTTATTTTTGAAAAAAGTATATTTTGTTTAAAAAAAATTTCAACGGTACCCCATCACCAAACACATCATTAGCTCCACCCCATTCTGCACTATCCACTGAGATTACTCCCTCCATGGATCCCTTGTCCATTCATCCCTCTTCACTAATTTCCATCCTGCCACTTATTCCTGCATTCACCTTGTAGGGTAATGTAATTGGGAGAGACATACATAACACCATTTACTGGTATATACATGCAAAAGAGTGAGAGGATAACTAAGGAAATGGTGGGACCACTCAAGGATAAAGGGGGGAGGAACATTTGCTTGGATACAGAGAATGTGAGTGAGGTACTTAATGAGCACTTTGCTTCAGTATTTACCAAGGAAAAGGATATGGAGGACCAGGAGATCAGAGCTGAGTGTATAAATGCATTAGAGTGTTTAGAAGCCAAAGCAGAGGAATTGTTGGGCCTCTTGATGAGTATAAAGGTGGATAAGTCTCCAGGACCTGATGGGATTTACCCTAGGTTATTGAAGGAGGCAAGAGATGAGATTGCTGAGTCCTTGACCAGTATCTTTGTGTCCTCTATAGCCACAGGTGAGGTCCTGAAGGACTGTTGAGAGGCCAACGTTGTACCTCTACTTAAGAAGGAAACAAGGTAAAATCTTGGAAACTATAGTTTCACATCAGTTGTAGGGAAATTGCTGGAGAAATTTCTTAGGGATAGGATATATCAGCATTTGGATGCCCATGTCCTTATTAGGGAGAGCCAGCATGGCTTTGTGTGTAGCAGGTTGTGCCTTACCAACCTGACTGAGTTTTTTGACAAGGTGATGAGAGTAGGCGTTGGATGTTGTCTACATGGATTTTAGTAAGGCGTTTGACAAAGTCCCTCATGGCAGGCTAATCCAGAAGATTAAGATGCATGGGATCCACAGTGAATTGGCTGTTTGGATTCAGAACCAGCTTGTGCATGAAAACCAGAGGGTAGTGGTTGAAGGGACTTATTCGAGCAGGAGGTCTGTGATTAGTGGAGTTCTGCAGGAATCTGTGCTGGGACCTAGGCTGTTTGTAATGTATTTAAATAATCTGGATGAAAATATAGATGGGTGGGTTAGTAATTTAGTGGATGATACCAAGATTGATAGATTTGTGGATAGTATAGAAGACTGGCAAAGAATACAACTTGATATAGATCATTTGCAGATATGGGCTGAGAAATGGCAGATACACAACAAAAAGGTGCTAAAAAACCTTTTACGTAGTAATGTCACCATGTCAGCCCAGCCTCTTAAAGCGAAACCCCAACTCAATGTCGGTGGTTGTGTATTATGTCCATCTCTCTCAACTACGTTACCCTGCACAACAACCCCTCTTCCCCTCCCCCCAAATTCACTAAAACCAGCTGTAACGCCCGGATTAAAATTTTTACTGTCATGCTGCAGGTATTTCATTCCAGCAGTTCTGTAAAAGCGGTCTTTTCTGCTACTAGCCTGTTCGAGTTTGAGCTAAGGAAATGGCCTTTGTCCTTCAACTTAGGAATGTGGTGTCAGCCAGTCAGGATGGTGGAATTGGGAGAAGGTCCTAGAGAATGGGGGGGGGGGGTGCAGCTTTTGTGAGAGACACTGGTGTGGGTTGAAGTCTTTTCTTGGCGGGAGCTGGGAGAAGACAGGAAGGAAGGTGCCATCCCTTTTGCACGAGGTGCTTTGTGAAGACGAAAGGCTTCAAGGAGGAAGGACCAATACTCCTGTGGGAGAGCCCTTTTGTCGAAATGGACTTCGAGCAACATTCGGAACGTGGTGTGAGGGTCCACCGCATGAGTTACAGGCAGCTTCAAGGTGAGCTCCAACTTATTTGCACACTTGACTCTTTAATTATAATGGGCTTTTTTTTGTTTTTTTTCTTTTCTTTCTTTAATAACCCTTTGGTCAGAAATATACTTCCTTTATATGCAGTGTACAATCTGTTATTTCCTGCCGACGGGCAATTGCAGGGGGGCAGTAAATCACACAGCCTTCACACAAACTGGGGTTTGGATGGGTGAGACTTCCCAACCTCACGGGTTTTGGAAGGACCAAAGACATGTATACCCTAGACGTACGGAGCCTGAGAAAGGCAGTTTCCTCACTGCGGAGTCCCATGGCTGTTAAGGATGGGCTAACTAGCTGCATTTCCAGAAACGCCCGGTAAAAAGGGGTTTCAGAGCATTGTGTGCCTGTCTGGAGCTCAGAGAGCTGCCCAGCTTGAGTCCTGTGTTTCATGGATGGAGGAGCTGCAGGAGCCTCAGGTTCATCCAGACATGCGTTGACACACTCATGATCATGTTGTGACGCCAGTGGCCTGGCAGCAGAATACTCCAAATCTTGGTGGGCCGGCTTAAGGTGATCTACCAAAATACACTCCTGTTTACTCTTCTTATCTATGGTAAGAGTCTTTTCTCCCCATTCAAAAACACAGAATGAGCCATCGTATGGGGGCCTAAACGAGGATGTTGGTATGTGTCATGGTGGATGAAAACAAATGAGGCAGAATGGAGGTCAACAGGTACAGAAGAGTGCTGTACACCATAATGGAGGTTGGAATAGGTGAAAAGGAATTGAATTTATTGAGGAGGATGGAACGCTGCTGAAAGGCTGACCAGGGGGTCATGGCATCAGGAGTGGAATCACCTGGCACTCGTAATGGCTGCCCATACACCAGCTCAGCCGTGGATGACTGCAGTTCCTCCTTTGGAGCTGCTCTGAGCCCCAGCAGGCCCACAGGAGATAATCATGCCAACACACTCATCGGTCAGGGAAGCCGTCAGAGCAGCCTTTGAGGAGTGGTGAGACCGCTCACATAGATGTGATGTATCCTTACAGTCTGAAATGAATTGAGGACTGTAGTCAGAGGAAATATCAGATGGGGTGCCAAACTGAGGAACCCAGGTGCTGATGAGTGCCTGAGCCACGTCCTCAGCCATTGTCGATGCTAGGGGAATGACCTCTGGTCACCTGGTGGTATGCTCCACCATGGTAAGGAGGTGCGTGAAATCACGGAAGGGAGGAAGAGAACAAACAAGGTCCACATTGACACGGTCAAACCATCACTCAGGGGCCTCAGAATGTGCCGGTGGAGCCTGAACACCATGGTTAATTTGTGCCCACTGGCACACCACACAAGCTGCAGTCAATCGCGTGTGCCTTTTCTGAGACTGTGCCAAACAAACTTCGCTGCAACCAGTTTCTGTGAGGCCTTCCAGCCTGGATGCAAGAAGACATGTATGGAATCGAAAACAGTCCATCTCCAGTTTGTGGGCACGATGGGGAAAGGGCGACTGTTTGAGACATTGCTCAGGAGAGAAAACCTACCTTCCCAAAACTTAATGTCAGCTAACCGCAAGCCAATGACTGCTGTTCGGTAAGCCTGGGCCTCTGGGTCAGTAACATACCGGCACATCAATCCCTATGTGTACGGCCTCAACTGCTGTGAGACGCAATCGGCCGCTGCATTATTTTCCCCCTTGATATGTTGTATATCCGTTATGAACTCGGATATGTAAGCCAGGTGGTGTTGCTGTCAGGCAGACTAAGGGTCTGATATTTTGGTTATGGAATGCACGTGGGGTTTGAGGTCAACGAACGCTGCAAAATGGCGACCCACCTAGGAGAAAACCAGAATGGCAGACTGCCAGATGGAGACTGAGAAGTTCGCGGTCAAGCGTGCTGTACTTGCTTTTGGGGGTACAGAGTTGACGACTGAAGAAGGAGAGCACAGGGCTCTGCCCAGCTGTTCATGCACAGCTGGGGAATGGGTGCACCGGTAGGGTCGTGTTAGAAAGATCTCGTCTGGTATCATCAAATGCTCTGGTCGTGTCCGCGAACAGTCAAGCACTTGATCAAGGGCATTGCCTTTAAGTGTACTATACAGTGGGGAGCATAGTGCAGCAGTTTGCAGAATGAAGAGGTGATAGAAATACATTATGCCTAAAAACTCATGTAGTTTTTTAGTAGTGCAGGTTGGTGGGAAATCCATAATAGCAGCTACATTTCATAGGAGGGGTTTCGCACCCTCAGCAGAAATGTCACAGCTGAGAAATTCAATGCTGACAACCCAAACTGGCATTTAGCAGGGTTAATAATCAATCCCTGTTGGCGTAAGTGCTTGAAAAGCATGTGGAGATGAGGTACACGTTTGGATTTGGACGTGCTGGAGACAAGTATGTCAACCAGGTAAACAAAAGGAAAATCTAAGTCTTTTAATATGGAGTCATTTAGCCTTTGGAAAGTCCGTGTTGCATTTTTCAGTCCAAATGTCATGCACAAAAACTCAAAAAGGCCAGACGGGATTATCACTGCTGTTTTGGGAATACCCTCCAAATACACCAGCACCTGATAGTAAATAACTAGATCGACTTTGGGAAAGGATTGAAACTAAAAGAATCATTGGGGGGGGGGGGGAAGATGAAATATGAAAGCAAGCTAGCAAACAACATCAAAGTGGACAGTGAAAGCTTTTTCAAGTATGTAAAAAATAAAAGAGAGATGAGAGTGGATACAGGACCACTAGAAAATGAGGCAAGAGAAATAATAACGGGAGACAAGGAGATGGCAGATGAACTAAATTAGTATTTTGCATCTGCCTTCACTGTGGAAGACACTCACAGTACGTCAGGTGTTGAAGGGTATGAGGGAAGAGAAGTGAGTGCAGTTACTGTTTAAAAGGAGAAGGTGCTCGGAAAACGGAAAGACCTAAGGGCAGATAAGTCACCCGGACCAGGTTAACTGTACCCCAGGGTTCTGAAAGAAGTAACGGTAGGGATTGTGGGGGCATTAGTATGATCTTTCAAAAATCATTTGACTCTAGCATGGTGCCAGAGGACTGGAAAATTGAAAATGTCGCTCCATTCTTTAAGAAAGGAGCAAGGCAGCAGAAAGGGAATTATAGACTAGTTAGCCTGACCTCAGATGTTGGAGTCAATTTTTAAGGACAAAATAGGACAAAGTATCATGGCTTCCTTAAGGGAAATTCTTGTCTGAACAATCTGTTAGAATTCTTTGAAGAGATTGCAAGTAGGATAGATAAAGGGGATGTAGTAGATTTTGCATATTTGGACTTTCAGAAGGTCTTTGACAAGGTGCCACACATGAGGCTGCTTACCAAGTTAGAGCCCATGGTATTACAGGAGTTACTGGCATGGTTAAAGCGTTGGCTGACTGGTAGGAGGCAGCGAGTGGGAATAAAAGGATCCTTTTCTGGTTGGCTACCAGTGGTGTCCTACAGGGGTCGGTGTTGGGACCATTTCTTTTTTATGCTGTATATCAATGATTTAGATGATGGAATAGATGGCTTTGTTGCCAAATTTGCAAATGATACAAAGATTGGTGGAAGAGCAGATCGTGTTGAGGAAACAGGTAGGCTCCAGAAGAACTTAGACACATTAGGAAAATGGGCTAGAGAGTGACAAATAAAATACAATGTTGGAAAATGCATGTTCATGCACTTTAGTAGTAAAAGTAAATGTGCGGACCATTTTCTAAACGGGGAGAAAATCCAAAAATCTGAGATGCATAGAAAATAGAGAGTCCTTGTGCAGAACAACCAGAAGATTAACATGTAGGTAGAGTCAGTAGTGAGGAAAGCAAATGCAAAGTTAGCATTCATTTCAAGAGGTTAGAATACAAGAGCAGGGATGTGATGCTGTGGCTGTATAAGGCACTGGTGAGGCCTCACCTTGAGTATTGTGAACAGTTTTGGGCTCCTCATCTAAGAAAGGATGTGTTGATATTGGTGACGGTTCAGAGCAAGTTCACAAGGATGCTTCTGGGAATGAAAGGGTTATCACACAAGGAACATTTGATAGCTCTGGGTCTGTACATACTGGAATTTAGAAGGATTGGGGGTATCTCACTGAAGCCTTTCAAACGTTGGAAGGCCTAGACAGAGTACATGTGGAAAGGATGTTTTCCATGGTGGGGGGAGTCTAGGATGAGAGGGCACAGCCTCAGGATAGAGAGGCCTCCATTTAAAACAGAAATTTCTTTAGCCAGAGGGTGGCCACTTTGTGGGATTTATTAGCACAGGCAGCTGTGGAGGCCAGATCATCGGGTGTGTTTAAGGCAGAGATTGATAGGTCCTTTCTAATCCTTTCTAATTCTTTTGGTCTTTTTATTAGTTTTTCCAGTTTTTTCATTTGGGCTGATTTCAAAATACTAAAATGTCCACTGTGTTGTCATTTCTGGGTCCTCCCCTTATTTTTGTTCCTCCTCCAGGTGCATGAGTTCATACTTTGGTTAACTCTTTATATACCAAAGGGTTGATTCTAGAAATATGGCTAAAACCATTAATTTTGTCTCTTGGAATACTAATGGCTTAAACCATCCAATTAAACGGAAAAAGATTTTTAAAGTATTCCAAAGACTGAACGTGCATATTATTTTTGCACAAGAAACTCATGTGGGGAAAGAGGAAAATCAATGTTTTTTATGATTTTGGAGGGAGTCAACAGTTCCATTCGAATTCAAATGCCAAAGTAAAAGGAGTTTCAATTTTTATTGACTCCTCTATTATATTTGTTCAAAACGATATTATTTCAGATCCGAATGGTAGATTTTTGTTAATTACTGGGTTACTTTTTAATAAGAAGGTTGCTATGGTTAATGTTTATGCTCCAAATGTGGATTATCCTGATTTCTTTAAGTCTTTATTTACTTCTCTATCTAATCTAAATGAATATATGTTAATAATGGCTGGTGACTTCAACTGCTGTTTAAATCCTTTGCTGGATAGATCTATATCCATTCAGACTTTACCAAATAAGTTGGCCACTTACATCAATTACATCACTTACATGTTTATCATTCTTACTCAAGAATTGACTATTCTTTCATTGACTCTCGTTTTATTCCATCTGTAATTGGTTTTAATTATGACATTATAGCCATCTCTGATCATGCTCCAATGAAACTTTCTATTAAATTAATGGACACAGCTTCTAGTACTAAGCAATGGCGATTTGATTCTACCTTACTGCAAGATCTGGATTTCATTAAATTTATGAAGGAACAGATTGATTTCTTCTCTTCAACTAATTCCATGGATGAAGTTTCCTGCGGAACACTTTGGGACACTTTTAAAGCATATATACGTGGACAGATTATCTCCTATTCTGTTGGTTTGAGAAAATGTATTAAGAAGGAAACTCTTTTATTGGTTGATAAGATTAAAGAAATTGACAAGAAATATTTGATTGCTCCTAGTAAGGAGCTTTACAAACAAAGGGTTGAGCTTCAAATGGAACACAGTTTATTACTTACATCTTCGATTGAAAATCAATTAATCAAAAAACAGAAGTGATTTTTATATACATAATGATAAATCGGGTAAACTGTTAGCTAATCAATTGAAGAATGCTTCGGTTAAACATCAAATTATTAAGATTTGCCAACAGAATGGTGAACTGACAGTTAATCATGATGAGATAAACAAATCTTTTCAAGATTTTTATACCTCCCTGTATCTTTCTGAATTTCCTCATGATCATAATACCATGCATGATTTTTTTGGGAAATTGAATTTTCCAAAATTATCATCAAAAGATCTTTTAATATTAGAAACTCCTATTAGTGATGTAGAAATTAAAGGTGTTATTTCCTCTATGAATTCGGGGAAAGCACCGGGTCCAGATGGGTATACAGCAGAATTTTTAAAGTTTTTTTCCTCTACTCTTTCTCCTTGGTTATGCAGGGTTTTTGAAGAAGCAATTAGACTAGGTGAATTACCATAACCTTCTGATAGAGCTTCCATTTCTTTAATATTTAAGAAAGATAAAAACCCTACTGACTGTGCATCCTATAGACCAATATCCTTATTGAATGTAGATTCCAAGATCTTTTCCAAGTTACTGGCAACCAGGCTGGAGAAGGTATTACCTCAAATTATCTCAGAGGATCAAACTGGTTTTATTAAAAATCACTATTCTTTTTTCAAAATTAGATTATTGAATATTGTTTATATTCCTTCATGCAGCGCCTCAGAATGTGTCATTTCATTAGATGCGGAGAAAGTATTTGATAGAGTTGAATGGCCATATTTATTTACTGTGCTTGAGAAGTTTAATTTTAGTCCGACATTTATATCCTGGATTAAATTGTTATATTATACTCCAGTAGCCTCGGTTTTTACTAACAATCAAAGATCTCCCTTTTTTTTGTTTATTTCAGGGTACCAGGCAAGGCTGTCCTCTTCGTCCATTATTATTTGATATTGCTTTGGAATCTTTGGCAATTGCTATTAGAGAATCACCTAACATTTTTGGCATTACTTGCGGGATGGATATACGCAAGTTATCATTATACGCAGATGATTTGTTATTATACATTTCTGATCCTGAGAAATCCATTCCTGCAGTTATATCATTGTTGGCTCAGTTTAGTAACTTTTCTGGGTATAAATTGAATCTTAATAAGAGTGAATTGTTCCCCTTAAATAGACAGGTTCCAATTTATGGAAATTTACCTTTTAAATTAGTTAATGACTTTTTTATATACTTAGGGATTAAAATTACAAAAAAAATCATAAGGAGTTATTCAAGGTTAATTTTTTACCCTTAGTTGATCAGATTAACTGTTTGTTCACTAAATGGTCATCATTGTCTTTATCTCTGATAGGTCGGATTAATGCTATTAAGATGATTATTTTACCCAAGTTCTTATATATATTTCAAGCGGTACCAATTTTTATTCCAAAATCCTTTTTTGACAATGTTGATTCAAAAATTTCCTCATATATATGGCAGAATAAAAATCCTAGATTAGGTAAAAGATATCTACAGAAGGCAAGGAAGGAAGGTGGATTGGCATTGCCTAATTTTAGATTTTATTATTGGGCAATTAATATTTGATATTTGAAATGTTGGTTAAGGGATTGGGATTTATCTCCTAGCTCTCATTGGGTAAATCTGGTGTTACGAACCCCATAACTGGGTGACTTACCAGCAAAGATAGAGACGTCCATTGAGGTCTGATGATACTGTAGTGGTGTGCTACATGCAGCGCTAAAATTATGACACGGAGTCGGTAACTGCAGTCGAAGGAAAAAACTTTATTCGAAATCCTCAGCCTCACTTTTAAGCCTCCCTCAACCTGCCCCCCGTGGCGCAGAGGCTCCAAAGCTCTGTGCTCGCAAACCCCCATAGGCTATCTAATTGTGAGCCGGTTCGGATGTGCCAGGAAATGGGTTGCCACATAACCCCACCCCAGAACCGGCGATACACCCCCCAATGTCCACAGTCTGGGCCGGAACCTGCTTGGGAGGTCGGCCTCTGCTCCGAGGTGCCGGAAACTCGGCCGGTTGCGCCAGGTTCACATGGGCCGGTTTGAGGCGGTCCACCGTGAAAACCTCCTCTTCCCCCCAACGTCCAGCACGAACGTGGACCCGTTGTTCCGGAGCACCATAAACGGCCCCTCGTATGGCCGCTGCAGCGGTGGCCGATGCCCGCCCCTTCGTACAAACACAAACTTACAGTTCTGCAGGTCTTTGGGTACGCAGGTTGGGTTCCGCCCGTGCTGTGAAGTGGGTATGGGGGCCAGGTTACCGAGCTTCTCACGTAGTCTGCCCAGGACTGCTGTGGGATCTTCCTCTTGCCCCCGTGGGGCTGGTAGGAACTCCCCGGGGACGACCAGGGGCGCACCGTATACCAACTCGGCCGACAAGGTGTGCAGGTCGTCCTTGGGCGCTGTGCGGATGCCGAGTAGGACCCAGGGAAGCTCGTCCGCCTAGTTGGCTCCTCGCAGGCGGGCCATGAGGGCCGACATCAGGTGACGGTGGAAACGCTCCACTAGCCCGTTCGACTGTGGGTGGTAGGCAGTTGTGTGGTGCAGCTGAGTCCCCAAAAGGCTGGCCATAGCTGACCACAGGCTGGAGGTGAACTGGGCGCCTCTGTCAGAGGTAATGTGGGCCGGTACACCAAAGCGACATATCCAGGTGGTGATCAGGGCTCGGGCGCAAGATTCGGAGGTGGTGTCAGTGAGCGGGACCACCTCTGGCCATCTTGTGAACCGATCCACGATAGTCAGGAGGTGCCGCGCTCCGTGCGACACTGGCAGGGGGCCCACGATATCCACATGAATGTGGTCAAAATGCCGGTGGGTGGGATGGAACTGCTGTGGTGGGGCTTTGGTGTGCCGCTGCACCTTGGCCGTCTGGCAGTGCATGCACGTTTTGGCCCATTCACTGACCTGTTTGCGGAGTCCGTGCCAAACGAACCTGCTGGAAACCATCCAGACAGGCGTCCGGATGGAGGGATGCGCCAAGTTATGAATGGAGTCGAAAACACGGCGCCGCCAGGCTGTCGGGACGACGGGACGGGGCTGGCCGGTGGCGACGTCACAGAGTAGGGTCCTCTCACCCGGCCTACGGGGAGGTCCTGGAGCTGCAAACCGGAGACTGCGGTTCTGTAACTCGGAATCTCCTTATCTGTCTGCTGTGCCTCTGCCAGTGCCTCAAAGTCTACCCCTTGGGAAAGGGCATGAACGGTAGGGCGAGAGAGAGAGCATCCGCCACGACATTGTCCTTACCCGAGACGTGCCGGACATCTGTCGTGTATTCAGAGATGTAGGACAGGTGGCGTTGCTGGTGGGACGACCAGGGGTCGGACGCTTTCGTAAATGCAAAGGTAAGCGGTTTGTGGTCCGTAAACGCGGTGAAGGGCCGACCCTCTAGGAAGTACCTGAAATGCCGGATTGCCAGGTAGAGCGCCAACAGTTCCCGGTCGAAAGCACTGTACTTGAGCTCAGGTGGCCGCAGGTGTTTGCTGAAGAACGCCAGGGGTTGCCAGCGACCAGCGATGAGTTGCTCCAGCACCCCACCGACTGCCATGTTAGATGCGTCCACTGTGAGGGCGGTAGGGGCGTCCATTCTGGGATGTACTAGCATTGGGGCGTTCGCCAAAGCTTCCTTCGTTTGAACGAAAGCGGCGGCGGACTCCTCGTCCCAGGTAATGTCCTTGCTCGGACCCGACATCAGGGCGAACAGGGGGCGCATGATCCGGGCAGCTGAAGGGAGGAAGCGGTGGTAGAAATTGACCATACCTACGAATTCCTGAAGGCCTTTGATCGTGGTGGGTTGGGGGAAGTGGCGGACCGCATCTACCTTAGCGGGCAGAGGGGTTGCCCCGTCTTTAGTAATCCTGTGGCCCAGGAAGTCAATGGTATCGAGTCCGAACTGGCATTTGGCGGGGTTGATTGTAAGACCGTACTCACTCAGTCGGGCGCAGAGTTGACGGAGGTGGGACAGATGCTCCTGACGACTGCTGCTGGCTATGAGGATGTCGTCCAAATAGATGAACAGGTCCAGGTCCCGTCCCACCGCGTCCATTAGCCGCTGGAACATCTGTGCGGCATTCTTCAGGCCGAACGGCATGCGGAGGAACTCGAAAAGGCCAAACGGGGTGATGAGAGCCGTTTTGGGGACGTCGTCAGGATGCATCGGGATTTGATGGTACCCTCAGACGAGGTCTACCTTGGAGAAGATCCGTGCACCGTGCAGGTTTGCTGCAAAGTCCTGAATGTGCGGCACAGGGTAGCGGTCCGGTGTGGTGGCCTCGTTCAGCCTGCGGTAGTCGCCGCATGGTCTCCAGCCTCCCGTCGCTTTGGGCACCATGTGCAGGGGGGAGGCCCATGGGCTGTCGGACCGCCGGATGGTCCCCAATTCCTCCATCCTCTGGAACTCCTCCTTCGCCAGCCAGAGCTTGTCCGGGGGAAGCCGCCGAGCGCGGGCGTGGAGGGGTGGTCCCTGGGTCGGGATGTGGTGCTGTACGCCGTATCGGGGCATGGCCGCTGTGAACTGCGGTGCCAGAACCGATGGGAAATCCGCCAGGACCCTGGTGAAGTCGTTGTCGGACAGCGTGATGGAGCCGAGGTGAGGGGCTGGCAACTGGGCTGCACCCAGGGAGAACGTCTGAAAGGTCTTGGCGTGTACCAGTCTCTTCCTGGGCAGGTTGACCAGTAGGCTGTGAGCTCGCAAAAAATCCGCACCCAGAAGCAGTTGGGTTACGGCGGCCAGTGTAAAGTCCCACGTGAACTGGCTGGAGCCGAACTGTAGCTGCACCTGACGGGTGCCATAGGTCCTTACTGTGCTGCCGTTCAGGGCCCTCAGGGGGGGCCCCGGCGCCCTGCTGCGGGTGTCGTAACTCGTCGGAGGTAAAATGCTGATCTCGGCACCAGTGTCGACCAAAAACCGGCGTCCCGATCCTCTGTCCCACACATACAGGCGGCTATCCCGATGGCCAGCCGCCGTAGCCATCAGCGGCGGCTGGCCCTGGCGTTTCCCGGGAACTTGCAGGGCGGGCGACAACGGCGGGCCTCTGCGCCCCACCGCTGGTGGTAGAAGCACCAGTGTTCATTGGGCCGAGGGTTGGCGGGCTCTGCGGCCGGGCCTGGACTGGTTTGCTGCTGGGAGCGTGGCTGGGAGATCTGTGCGATGGATGCCCCGCTCACCTTTTTGGCGTTCCACAGCAAGTCCGCCCGGGCTGCCACCTTCCGGGGGTCACTGAAATCCGTGTCGGACAGCAGCAGGCGTATGTCCTCGGGCAGCTGCTCCAGGAATGCCTGCTCAAACATGAGGCAGGGTGTGTGTCCGTCGGCCAGAGACAACATCTCATTCATTAAAGCCGAAGAAGGTCTGTTGCCCAAGCCATCCAGGTGCAGTAAACGGGCAGCCCGCTCGCGCCGTGAGAGTCTGAAAGTCCTGAGGAGCAGGGCTTTGAATTCTGTGTACTTGTCGTCTGCCGGGGGCGACTGTACGAACTCCGTGACCTGGGCTGGGCTTCGGCTTGCTGGAACCATAGGTTCGGTCGCTGTGTCCAGAAACCCAGCAGTTTCAATGAAACCGCATGAACAGAGGCGGCGTTGGTCATTTCTGGTCCAAAAATCGTTTGGACCTTCGGGGTCACCAATTGTAGCGGTGTGCTACACGCAGCGCTAAAATTACGACACGGAGTCGGTAACTGCAGTCGAAGGAAAAAAACTTTATTCAAAATCCTCAGCCTCACTTTTAAGCCTCCCTCAACCTGCCCCCTGTGGCGCAGAGGCTCCAAAGCTCTGTGCTCGCAAACCCCCGTAGGCTATCTAATTGTGAGCTGGTTCGGATGTGCCAGGAAATGGGTCGCCACAGTACTATTTTAAAAAGTATTTATTAGTAAAAATAATATCAATGCAAATATACAGATAATATATGTTGTCAATACTAAACCTAAAAGTGCGGGTATAATAATAATCAATAAGAAATAAGCTCTATCGTTGTCTAGGGGATAATGTATTGTCCGATGGAAATATAAAGTTCACTGCAGTTCCACAAGCTGCCGTCTTTTGGTTGTCACTGTGTTGCAATTGTTGGAGAGAGAGAGAGAAAGAGAAAAACTTGCCGGCTTTCCTTTAGGATTTCGATCCATCAGGGGTCTCATTGTCGTGGCCGTTTGAGTGTGACCTTTCCTTTAGCTAAACCGTTCTTCTGTGATGAGCCGTCACCCCGGCAAGGGAGGATGCACACGAGCTCTCACCGGCTTTTGCTATAAAACGCTATCACGGGATTTCTAGCGTTTCTCCTGGTGTGTCTGAAGGGGTGTTCCCCAGACCCCTCTTTTATCCTTACTCACGGGGTCTCAGATATCAATCAGGTTGGGATGATGCAATCCCTCAACCAGACCACTCTGGTTGTCCCCTGAGGGGTTTCAATGAATAGTACAGTACTCAATACACAATTCCTTCTCCAAGAGACAATAGCAGTAGTCAGTGGTTCCGTTTCACTGATGTCAGGGGACATTCCACCTGGTTGTGTATTCTAGGTGTCTCTCGCTCATTTCCTGGGTCCCAGACCCGAAATAATAGCGATCTTGCGATTCTCACATAGGAGGGGGCGACTTTGTACCCTTTGAGCTCTCAGAGTTGCTTCACCTTCGTAACACTGGAAACTAAATCTGTACAAGGATTTTCATTGGTTTGTATTTTAGGGACTTCTCTTCCCTTTTCTCTTTCTAAATTGCATAAACGAATTGACAATCCGATAGTCAAACACACTTTACGTATATGGTTTCAATTTCGGAAATTCTTTGGGTTGAACCAATTTGTTTTAACTATTCCTATTGTATCCAATTTCTTTTTTCATCCCTCTATTATGGACCAAGCTTATTCAGCTTGGAAGACTAAAGGTATACTACGATTTTCTGATTTATTTTTGCATAATTGTTTCATGTCTTTTGAACAATTATCTAATAAATATAATTTGCCTAGATCTAATTTTTTTTAGATATTTACAGATTAGGAATTTTTTAAACACTGTACTTCCTATCTTTCCAAATCTTGATTCTTTGGGTATTTTGGAGAAATTGTTAGAATTAAATCCTTTTCAGAAAGGTGTAATATCAAATGTTTACAATATAATTATGAAAATACGTTCAGAGGCCTTTTATAAGATTAAAAATGATTGGGAAAGAGAACTTAACCTTACTATCCCTATTGAGAATTGGGATAAAATTCTTCAATTAGTTAATTTATCCTCTATGTGCAAAACATTCATTGATACAGTTTAAAGTTGTGCACAGGACTCACATGTCCAAGGATAAATTGGCTCGTTTTTATTCCCATATAAATCCTATATGTGACAGATGTCATTTTGAGATAGCTTCTTTAACTCATATGTTTTGGTCATGTCCACTTTTAAAAAAAATATTGGAAAGATATTTTCAATATTATTTCCACGGTATTGAACATTGATTTACAACCTCATCCTATTACTGCAATCTTTGATTTACCAATGCTGAAGTCAATTCATTTATCTTCTTCTGCTTGTCGGATGATTGCATTTCTTACATTAATGGCTAGAAGATCTGTTTTGTTGAATTGGAAAGAAATTAATCCCCTTATCATATTCCATTGGTTTTCTCAAACTATGTTATGTCTAAATTTGGAAAAAATTAGAAGGGTCGTATATGACCCTTCTATTAAATTTGAAAAGATTTGGAGGCCATTTATTCAATATTTTCACATGATGTAATTTGACCCTGTTGCAATTCTATTTGTTCTTCCGGTTTTGATTATATATATATTGAGAGGATCGGAGTTGGGGACACTGATGATTTTGTATCTTTTTATAGATATTATAAACAGCCCTTTTTCCCCCTTCTTCTTCTTTTCCTTTTTTTCTCTTTATTAGTTAGTGATCAGTTTGTTAGATTAGTTTTTCTTAGGGTATTAATATTTATTTTCTCTTTTTTCTCTTTTCTGTTTTTTTCCAACATGATATACGTAGTATTTTTTTGTTGTTTGTTTTGTTTATATGATATTTGTATCATTCATGATTTGGGAAGACTTACCTATATTGTACTTATTGCTTGTGTATCCTTTTATGTTCATTTTAATTTTGTAAGTCTGTAATCCCATTATCTATGTATTAATCTTATCATGTTGATATTAATAAAAAGATTGAAAAAGAAAAGATGATAGGTCCTTGACTGGACTCATAAGGTTACGAGTAGAAGGCTGGGGAGTGGGGTTGAGGAGGAGACTTGATGGGTCAAATGGTCTAATTCTGCTCCTATGTCTTATGGTCTTGGGGGTGGTAGCTTCAATAAGACGTCAGTAATCACCACATGGGCGACATCCTCCATCAGACTAAGGGACAATATGGACGGGTATCTATGTTGGCAAACTCAGCCTTCACGGTTGCCAGCTTTTCTCTGTCCAGTCTATGCATGCGGGCATGGACTGGTGGGCCAGTTGTGGGAACGTGGTGCTCAACCCCATGTTTTTAATCTGCAGTGGAAAATGTGGGGTTAATGAGGTTTGAGAATTCGCCCAGCGGTCGAGTCAAATCACATGCAGAGGTGCATGTGCTTGACAGTCATTGTGGAAACTTACTAGGGGAGTAGGGGAATGACCCAAAGCTCTTGACATCCACAAGCCAGCAGTTCTTAAGATAAACGAACAGTCCTTGGGCACACATGAGATCTGCACTGAGCAGTGGTCTAGCCACTTTAGCCAGGCCAGGATGAAGTCCCATGTTTAACATGTTTAACACTGGGGTGACGAATTGAAAGATCTGCTGACATTTCTTAAGTTCTGACATAAGATACCGCATCTATTATTCAATTCATTCAAAATGTGTGTAATCATTTTGATAATAGATTTCCTGATGACAAGTTTATAGAATGGCAAGCTTTTGACCCTGTTGTTATTGTGAATGCAACCAATTCTGAATTAGGAAATGAGAACTTTGTATGACTGACAAAAAATACTCAACTACTATTACAAACTATAACAAAAGCGTTGCCTTAAAACATCGTAACAATACTGTGATGTCAAATTTGTCTTTTCTGAGAAAGTTAAGACTGGTTCAATTTAGTGGCTGAGTGTTATGTTGAACTACATGTGTGCTTAGAAATGAAGAATTTGAGGAACTCAATTTTTTTGCATCGTTGGAAAATGTCTAAGATTTTCATTTGTGCTGTATTTTATTGTACCCTTCAGTTAATAAATAAAATCAAAGTATGTGATTTTTCAATATTCATAATATGCATATTACAAAAAAAATTGTAAGTGGGATCACCCTGTGGCAACCCATTTTAATTTAACTTCCCATTCCCATTCTGAGATGTTAATCCATGGCCTCCTCTACTGCCACGATGAGGCCACACTCAAGTTGGAGGAACAACACCTTACATTCCGCTGGGTAGCCTCCAACCTGATGGCATGAACAATGATTTTTCGAATTTCCAGTAATGCCCCCCCTCACTATTCCCCATGCCATTTCCCTCTCTCACCTTATCTCCTTGCCTGCCCATCGCCTCCTTCTGGCACTCCTCCCCCTCTTTTCTTTTTCCCATGGCTTTCTGTTCTCTCCAATCAGACTCCCCCTTCTCCAACCTTGTATCTTTTTCACCAATCAACTTCCCAGCTCTTCACTTCACCCACCCCCTCCTGGTTTCACCTATCTCTTTGTGTTTCTCTCTCCTTTCTTCCCACCTTTTAAATCTACTGCTCAGCTTTTTATCTCCAATCCTGCTGAAGGGTGTCGGCCCAAAACGTCGACTGTACTTTTTCCCGTAGGTGCTGTCTGCCTGCTGAGTTCATCCAGCATTTTGTACTGTTGCTTCGATATCCAGCATCTGTAGATTTTCTCTTGTTTGTGATCCAATTGCTAAATTGAGGCTATGTCCACACTACACCAGAAAAATCCGTAACCGAAGCTCTTTCTCTTCTCTTTTACCCTCCATCCACACTAAAACGGTGTTTTCATCCCCCAAAACCAGAGCTTTTCAGAAATGCTTTCCAGGGTGGGTATTTTTGAAAACGCTGCTCGGGCAGATCAGTGTGGACGGGGTGACTGGAGACTTCTGAAAACGTTATTAGATGGCAGCGCACCATTTCATTGTTTTCCTGAACACAACCTAACAATTTCAAAACAGACGGCAATGAGAGTGAAGCCGGAAGAGTTAGAAATGTACTCAACAAATACTTTGACCCATAACTTACTGAATAAATAAGTATACTGTGCTCACTTTGCCCTGTTTTCTGTTCTTGCTCGTATGAAGGTGGTTTACCTATTTATGCAAGTACTTCTCTGACAATAGATGTGTAACACTTAATGTAACATTGTATGGAAATACAAGATAATACTGATGCTGACATGTTTTACACATTTAACAAGGTGCTTTACTAATGCAACAGAGTTAGTCAGTTTTTCAATGTTCGTTGTCAGCCGGGTCAATCTGTCCGTGAACTCCCTGTCGGTTGCCTTTGTACGCTTCAGTATTTGTTTTGTTTTACATTTAAATCTTCCTGCGTGGGAGCCAACAGCTGCCCGTCGTTTAAGTTTTTCTAGTCTGTAACTGAACAAACACACACCGTCTTTCACAGCGAGATTCAACACCAAACATGTTGCTTGTTTTCGGTAGGTGTGTCCTGTGCATGCGCAGTAGGAAGAGATTTGACGAAATCTCCATTTCAATGTGGATAGAGATATTTTAAAAAATGCATAGTGTGGACGCCTATCGTTTTTACGCGAAACCGGCGTTTTCAAAACTAACCAGTCTAGTGTGGATGTAGCCTGAGATCTTCGGGGAAGACACAGTTTAACATGGAAAGTTTGCTGGGATATCAGAATCAGGTTTATTATCACCAGTATGTGTTGTGAAATTTGTTAACTTAGCAGCAGTACAGTACAATGCAATACATGATAATATGGAAAGAAAAAAATAAGTACTGTACTGTAAATCAGTTACAGTAAATACACACACACACATATATGTACATACATATATATGTATATTAAATAGTTAGATTATAATAGAGCAAAACAGAAATTTTAAGACCAAAAGAGCATAATATATATAAATATGAGATTGTGTGCATGGGTACGATCAGAAACAAGAGGAAACTTGCAGACGATGGAAATCCAAGTGACACACACAAAATGCTGGAGGAACTCAGCAGGCCGGGCAGCATCTATGGAGATGAGTACAGTTGACGTTTCGGGCTGAGACCCTTTATCAGGCCAGGAGAACAAAAAACCTGGTAATGCTTCTCCCCCCCCCCCCCACCCCATTCCTGTAACTGCCTATTACCTCCCTCCTGTGCTCACTCCCCCAGACCTCCGATCTCTCCCCCACCAATCAGACTCCCCCCTCCTCCAGCCCTGCATCTCCCTCCCCAGCTCTCTACCCCACCCCTCCCCCCAGGCCCCACCCACCACCCCATGCTTTTTCCTCCCCATCCCTCTCCAACTCTGACTCCCCATCCTCTCCTCCTCAGTGCCGATGTAGTATCCCGGCCTGAAATATTGACTACACGACCCTCTATGGATGCTGCCTGGCCTGCTGAGACTCTGCAGATGCTGGCAATCCTGGATTAACCAAGAAGGGTTCTGTGGATCCCAGGTTGGGAACCCCTGACACAAAATGCTGGAGGAACTCAGCAGGTCAGGCAGCATCTGTGTCAAGGGCTTCCCAACCTGGGGCCCACAGAACCCTTGGCTAATATTAAGGGTCCATGACATAAAAAAAAGATTGGGAAACTGTGACCTATGGAGTCAAAATCCCCAGCCTAGACCAATCATGAAGGCTGGACTGAGGAGAAGAGTGGGGAGGACGAGGCACGGGGTGGCATGTGGGGCTGGGGGGGGGGGGGGGAGATATGGGGTGGAAAACTGAGGGGGATGCAGGACTGAGGAGGTGGGAGCAGCACCTGAGGGAGGTAATGGGCGGGTACAGGGATGGGGTGGGAGAGAGGAATGGTGAGGGGGGGGGGTATTACTGGAAGTTTTTTTTCTCTCCAGTCCCGATGAAGGGTCTCAGCCTGAAGCGTCAGCTGCACTCTTTTCCATAGATGCTGCCTGGCCTGCTGAGTTCCTCCAGCATTTTGTGTGTAACGTGAGTTCAATCTCCATTTACAAATCGTATCGTAATGTATATATAATGATTATCTGAAAAGCATTGGACTTTTTGATATCGTTTGAGTTCTTTTGTCGGGGGGAAGTTCAGTCTCCTTGCTCCGTACTCCACCTCAGTAGGTGGCGGTAATGCTCCCAATGCCGGCCTGTCAACCGCCATTAAACTTCACAGAGAAAGAGTTGGCGTTTTCGTGAATCAAGGGGTCAAGGTTCCTGCCGGGCGAGAGGCCGAGGATTCCGGCACCCGACAAGCGAGACACACCGGTTTTTACGGATCCCAGCATCCCTGAAATATCCCGGTGTCTGAGGATTATTCCGGCGTCCGACGGGAGAGACATCTTGGTGTCTGAGGGGAGAGGTATCCCGGTATCTGAGGGGGGAGATATCCTGGTGTTTGAGGGGAGAGATATCCCGGTGTCTGAGGGGAGAGGTATCCCGGTATCTGAGGGGGGAGATATCCTGGTGTTTGAGGGGAGAGATATCCCGGTGTTTGAGGGGAGAGATATCCCGGTGTCTGAGGGGAGAGATAGCCGGGTGTCTGAGGGGCGGGCGTTGCAGGAAAGCCTGGTGTTTGTTTTTTTCTTGGAGGATTGATTCTGGTGTCCGAGTGGCGAGGGGCTGCAAATCCTGGTGTCAGTGGGCCAAGGGTGACCGGGTGTGTGCCGGTCCCGGTGCCGGGGGACCGGGTGTGTGCCGGTCCTGGTGTTTGAACTGAGAAAGGATCCAGGTGCTGAGGACAGAGCAAACACTGGTGTTTGAGGGAGAGATCTCGGATTGACGGTTGAGGAGAGCAGATCCGGGTGTTTGAGGGACAGGAGGTGGTAATTGCTGTCTTTTCTTTTGGGCAGGGGACAACCTGCAGCCAAGAATGGGCTGGGAGTCAAGCTGAGAACCTTTGGCCTCAGCCCTAGTCTGGCCACACCATGGCTGTAGCAAACCTCTTCTCCCTGGAGCAACAGCTGTCCTGCTCCATCTGCCTGGAGATCTTCAGCAATCCTGTCAATCTTCCATGTGGACACACATTTTGCCTGGACTGCATCCAGAAAACTTGGGATCAGAATCCCATTGGCTTGGTCAACTTGTGCCCACAATGCCGGGCTGCCTTCACCACCAGGCCCAATCTGCAGAAAAACATTGTCCTATGTGGGATTGTGGATGAGTTCCACAAGATGGGCCAGAAAGCAGCCAGGCTGACCTTGGTGGAGGACATCCCATGTGATTCTTGCCTCAACGGGTCCAAGGCAGCAAAGTCCTGTTTAGTCTGCTTGTCTACATTTTGTGAGGTTCATCTCAGGCCACATCTTGAGGATAAAGCCCTTCGGGACCACCAGCTCACTGACCCGGTCAGGGATTTGGACAAGAGAAAATGCAAAATGCACTCAAAGTTCCTTGAGTTCTTCTGCAAGACTGATCAGATGTGCATCTGTAGTCTTTGCATCCTGCATGCACATCGGGATCACAAAATTGTTACCCTGGAAGAGGAGACCAGTGAGAAAAAGGTAAGCCCCACTTATACCCCATTTAATATGTAGAACAGTATATTATGGGCCCTTCAGCCCATGATATTGTGCTGACCTATATAAATCTTCTCCATGATCGATCTAACCCCTCTCTCCTACACAGCCCATAACCTTCCCATTTCCTTTCATCCATATACAGGGATGCTGCCAAAAAAAAAGCGAAAAAGTTTAAGACTAACATGATCCTGTAATGCTGAAAGACCAATAAGTCAAACAGGGTTAGGACAGTGTGGTAGTGTAGTGGCAAGCACTTTACAGTACTGCTGACCTAGGTTCAATTCTCACCACTGCCTGTAAGGACTTTGTACACTATCGTGACTGCATAGGTTTCCCCTGGGTGCTCCAGTTTCCTCCCACAGTCCAAATAGTTGTTAGGTTAATTGATCATTGTAAATTGTCCTGTGATTAGGCCAGGATTAAATAGAGGGTTGCTCACTAGTGTGGCTTGAAGGGCCTGTTCCACGCTTTATCTCAATAAATAAATAAAAAGGTTTGTCTCAAGAAATAATGAGGATTGGATCATGAAATGTAAACAGGCAAAGTCTTTGGACTATCAAAGGCCTTCAGAAAATCCAAGTACACACCATCAACTAACTCTCCTTTGTCAATCCTAAAAGTTATTCTTTCAAAGAATTCAAAAAGATTTGTCAGGCAAGATTTTCCCTTGAGGAAACCATGGGCTATTTTAATGTGTGCCTCCAGGTACCCCGAAACCACATCCTTAACTATCGACTCCCAGCATCTTCCCAGCCACTGAGCTCAGACTAATTGGCCTATAGTTTCCTTTCTTCTGCCTCTGTCCGCTCTTGAAGCGTGGAGTGACATTTGCAGTCTTCCGAAACCATTTGAGATTCTAGTGATTCTTGAAAGATCATTACTAATGCCTCCAAGATCTCTTCAGTCATCTCTTTCAGAACTTTGGGATGTATACCATCTGGTCCAGGTGACTTATCTACATTCAGACCTTGCAGTTTCCCAAGAATCTTCTCTCTAATAATGGTAACTTCACACATTTCATGACCCTTGAGACCTGGAACTTTCACCATGCTGCTAGTGTCTTCCACATTGAAGACTGATGCAAAATACTTATTCATTTTGTCCACCATTTTCTTGTCCCCCATTACTACATCTCCATCTTTGTTTTCCAGCGGTTCAGTATCAACTCTTGCCTCTTTTATACATTTTACGTATCTGAAGAAACTTTTGCTATCTCCAACTTTTGGCATCTTCTTTAATGTTACTGGCTAGCTTACTTTTGTATTCCATCTTTACCTTAATGAATTTTTTCGTTCTCTTTTGTTTTTAAAAGCTTCGCAATCCTCTAACTTTTCACAATTTTTGCCTTATTAAATGCCCCCTCTGGCTTTTATGTTGGCCACAGTTGTGTCATATTGCCTTTAGAATACTTCCTCTTTGGAATGTATATATCCTGTGCCTTCTGAATTACTTCCAGAAATTCTAGCCATTGCTGCTTTGCCATCATCCCTGACAGTGTTCTTTTCCAGTCAACCTGGCCAATTTCTTCCTTATGTCTCTGTAATCCCTTTTACTCCACTGTTTTACTGATACGTCTGTCTTCAGCTTCTCTTCAAATTGCATGGTGAATTCAATAATATTATGATCCCTTTCCCCTAAGGCTTCTTTTAAATTCAGCTGTCTAATCAATTCTGGTTCATTGCACAACATCCAATCTAGAATCACTGATTCTCTCCTGGGCTCAACCACAAGCTGCTCTGAAAAGCCAGCTGGTAGGCGTTCCAGAGATCCTTGCTCTTGGAATCCAGCACCAACCTGATTTTCCCAATTCACCTTCATATTGAAGTCCTCCATGACTATTGAAACATTGCATGTATTTTCTCTCCTGTAATTTGTAGGCTATATCCTTACTACTGTTTGAGGGTTTGTATATAACTCCCATCAGGTCTTTTTACCTCTGCAGTTTCTTAGCTCTAACCACAATGATTCAATATCTTCTGACCCCATGTCACTTATTTCTAATGATTTGATTTCACTTTTTCACCAACAGAACAACACTACCCCCTCTGCCTTCCTGTCTGTCTTTTCAACACAGTATGTATCCTTGGACATTGATTTGCAGCTATAATAGTCTTTCAGCCACGATTCAGTGATGCCTACAACATCATTCATGTTTTACATAGTTTTCCTTTCCCTTGATTAAATTCATCACCTCTCTCGACATCCAGAGTTCTCTTACATTGCCATCCTTGTTCTTCCTTCTGTTTGGAACATACCTGTCCTGCACTCTGCATCTGGTCTTCAAACGCCCTCCACATGTCACATGTGGACTTGCCCAAAATAAGCTGATCCCAGTTAACTCTCCCTACTTACTGCCTAATGCTCTTGTAATTTGCCCTGCTCCAATTTAATACTATCCCACAAGATCTATACTTATCCTCATCTATAGCTTTCTTAAACCTCAAGGAGTGTGGTCACTATTCCCTAACTGTTCAGCCACTGAGCTGTTAGTCAGCT
Source organism: Hypanus sabinus (assembly GCF_030144855.1). Classification (NCBI taxonomy): domain Eukaryota; kingdom Metazoa; phylum Chordata; class Chondrichthyes; order Myliobatiformes; family Dasyatidae; genus Hypanus; species Hypanus sabinus. Next base: position 38,997,868 of record NC_082728.1, on the reverse strand, counting down.
GGCCAGGCTTATTACCCAGGACCAGGTCCAGTACAGCCCTCGTCTTGTTGGACTATCTACACTAATTTAAGAAACCCTCTTTGATGCATCTAACAAATTCTGCCCCATCTCAACCTCTTGCACTAAGAAGATTCCAGTTTATTGTAGAGAAATTGAAGTGCTCCATGACAAGTACACTTTTTTTAAACCTTCCCTTAATCTGCCTGCACATCTCTTCCTCAATGTCCCTGTGGCTATCGGGAGGTGGTGGTGGGGGGTTAGGATCTGTAGTACAATCCCAACAGAGTGATTGCGCTCTTCCTAATAAGTTAAATTTTTGCAGACTTAATGGTATGTCCCCTCTGAGTTCAGCTGTGATGTTGTTCCTGATTAGTAGTGTAATTCTATCCCCCCATTCCTTTTACCTGCCCCTCTGTCTTTTCTAAAACATTAAAACCCTGGGACCCATTCCTGTCGCCCTCAACCAAGTCTCTTAATGGCCACAACATCATAGTTCTGCGTACTGATCCATGCTCATAAGTTCATTACCTTTATCCATAAAACTCCTAGCATTAAAATAGACAAACTATAAGCTATCCATCTCATCTTATCTATTACTTTGCTCCTGCCTGTTTTTACTGGTCCTGACATCTACCTTCCTCTCCATCCCTCCACTTTCTGACCTGATGCTCTGGTCCCATCCCCCTGCCAAACTAGTTTAAACCTTCCTGAGTAGCACTGCGAACCTTCCTGGATATTGGTTCCTCTCCAGTTCAGGTTTAACCCGTCCTTCTTGTATAGGCCTCCCTGCACGAGAGGAGGTTTCAATGATCCGAGAACCTGAAACCCTGTCCCCTGTACCAGTCCCTCAGCCACTCATTCATCTGTATTGTCATCCTGTTCCTGCCCTGACTAGCACGTGCCAAGGAAATAATCCAGAGATTACTACCTTGAAGGTCCTGCTGTTTGACCTCTTTGCTAGCTCCCAACTCTTACTGCACAGGACCTCTTCCCTCTTTCTACCTATTGTCATTACTGCCAATGTGCACCATGACTTCTGGCTGCTCATCTTTCTTCTTGAGAATCTTTTGCAGCCGCTCTGAGGCATCCTGGACCCTTGCACATGGGAGGCAATACACCAATCTGGCTTCTCTTTTGTGGCCACGGGATCTATTGACCGTCCCTGTTACTATCAAGTCTCCTATTAATATTGCTCTGCTTGACTTTACCCAACCCTGCTGAGCCTCAAGAGTCGGCCATAGTGCCACAGGGCTGGCTGCTGTTGCTGTGTGCTCATTGGTCATCTACCCTCCCCCCCCAGCAGTATCCAAAGGGGTATACTTTCTGCTGAGGGGAACCGACATAGGGGAACCCTGCACTGACTGCTCTCCTTCCTTCAACAAGCTGTTATATTTTCCAGCAGAATATTGTTTTCTGAGAAATAGCTCTTGATTTCTTCAAAAATCTTTAGACCTTTGGTATCTGTCTTAAGCTTTAAGGTTAAAGGCATTTCCTCACTGGCCAGATCATCATTCAGAAGCTGAACATAAGTCATCATATAACCATATAACAATTACAGCATGGAAACAGGCCATTTCGGCCCTTCTAGTCCATGCCGAACGCTTACTCTCACCTAGTCCCACTGACCCTCACTCAGCCCATAACCCTCCATTCCTTTCCTGTCCATATACCTATCCAATTTTGCTCTAAATGACAATACCGAACCTGCCTCTACCACTTCTACTGGAAGCTCGTTCCACATAGCTACCACTCTCTGAGTAAAGAAATTCCCCCTCATATTACCCTTAAACTTCTGCTCCCTAAATCTTAACTCATGTCCTCTTGTTTGAATTTCCCCTACTCTCAGTGGAAAAAGCCTATCCACGTCAACTCTATCTATCCCCCTCATAATTTTAAATACCTCTATCAATCAAGTCCCCCCTCAACCTTCTACGCTCCAAAGAATAACTCGTTCAATCTTTCCCTGTAACTTAGGTGCTGAAACCCAGGTAACATTTTAGTAAATCTTCTCTGTACTCTCTCTATTTTGTTGACATCTTTCCTATAATCCGGTGACCAGAACTGTACACAATACTTCAAATTCGGCCTTACCAATGCCTTGTACAATTTCAACATTACATCCCAACTCCTGTGCTTAATGTTGTGATTTATAAAGGCCAACGTACCAAAAGCTTTCTTCACCACCCTATCCACATGAGATTCCACCTTCAGGGAACTATGCACCTTTATTCCTAGATCACTCTGTTCTACTGTATTCTTCAATGCCCTACCATTTACCATGCATGTCCTATTTGGATTATTCCTACCAAAATGTAGCACTTCACACTTATCAGTATTAAACTCCATCTGCCATCGCTCAGCCCACTCTTCTAACTGGGCTAAATCTCTGCAAACTTTGAAAACCTACTTCATTATCCACAACGCCACCTACCTTAGTATCATCTGCATACTTACTAATCGAATTTACCACCCCATCATCCAGATCAATAATGTATATGACAAACAATATTGGACCCAGTACAGATCCCTGAGGCACACCACTAGTCACCAGCCTCCAACCTGACAAATAGTTATCCACCACTACTCTCTGGTATCTCCCATCCAGCCACTGTTGAATCCATTTTACTACTTCAATATTAATACCTAACGATTGAATCTTCCTAACTAACCTTCCATGCGGAACCTTGTCAAAGGCCTTACTGAGGTCCATATAGACAACATCCACTGCTTTACCCTCATCAACTTTCCTCGTAACCTCTTAAAAAATTCAATACGAGTTGTCAAACATGACCTTCCACGCACAAATCCATGTTGACTGTTCCTAATCAGACCCTGTCTATCCAGATAATTATATATACCAACTCTAAGAATACTTTCCATTAATTTACCCACCACTGACGTCAAACTGACAGGCCTATAATTGCTAGGTTTACTCGTAGAACCCTTTTTAAACAATGGAACCACATGAGCAATACGCCAATCCTCCGGCACCATCCCCGTTTCTAATGACATTTGAAATATTTCTGTCAGAGCCCCTGCTATTTCTACACTAACCTCCCTCAAGGTCCCAGGGAATATCCTGTCAGGACCTGGAGATTTATCCACTTTTATATTCCTTAAAAGCGCCAATACTTCCTTCTCTTTAATCGTCGTAGTTTCCATAACTTTCCTACTTGTTTCCCTTACCTTACACAATTCAATATCCTTCTCCTTTGTGAATAACGAAGAAAAGAAATTGTTCAAAATTGCCCCCATCTCTTTCGGCTCCACACATAGCTGTCCACTCTGATTCTCTAAGGGACCAATTTTATCCCTCACTATCCTTTTGCTATTAATATAACTGTAGAACCCCTTTGGATTTATTTTCACCTTACTTGCCAAAGCAACCTCGTATCTTCTTTTAGCTTTTCTAATTTCTTTCTTAAGATTCTTCTTACATTCTTTATATTCCTCGAGTATCTCATTAATTCCATGCTGCCTATATTTATTGCAGATATCTCTCTTTTTTCTAACCAAGTTTCCACTATCTCTTGAAAACCATAGCTCTCTCAAACTTTAAATCTTTCCTTTCAACCTAACAGGAACATAAAGATTCTGTACCCTCAAAATTTCACCTTTAAATTATCGCCATTTTTCTATTACATCCTTCCCATAAAACAAATTGTCCCAATCCACTCCTCCTAAATCCTTTCGCATTGCCTCAAAGTTAGCCTTTCTCCAATCAAAAATCTCAACCCTGGGTCCAGTCCTATCCTCCATAATTATATTGAAACTAATGGCATTGTGATCACTGGACCCGAAGTGCTCCCTCCGTCACCTGACCTATTTCATTCCCTAACAGAAGATTCACCAATGCCCCTTCTCTAGTTGGTACCTCTATGTATTGCTGCAAAAAACTATCCTGCACACATTTACAAACTCCAAACCATCCATCCCTTTTACAGTATAGGCTTCCCAGTCTATGTATGGAAAATTAAAATCTCCCACGATCACAATCATGTACTTACTACAACTATCTGCTGTCTCCTTGCAAATTTGCTCCTCCAATTCTCGCTCCCCATTAGGTGGTCTGTAATACACCCCTGTAAGTGTTACTACACCTTTCCCTTTCCTCAATTCCACCCAAATAGTCTCCCTAGACAAGTCCTCTAATCTATCCTGCCAGAGCACCGCTGTAATATTTTCTCTGACAAGCAATGCAACACCTACCCCTCATGTCCCTCCGATTCTATCAAACCTGAAGCAATGAAATCCAGGAATATTTAGTTGCCAATCATACCCCTCCTGCAATCATGTTTCACTAATAGCTACAACATCATATTTCCAGGTATCAATCCATGCTCTAAGCTCATCCACCTTTCTTACAATGCTCCTAGCATTAAAATAAATGCATTTAAGAAATTCTCCACCTCCTCCTCTCTGTTTATCTCGAACATTACAAAGAACTTTACTGTCTTCTTTTTCTTCCTTCTCCCAGACATCTGTTCCTACACTCTGGTTCCCCTCCCCCCTCATATCTAGTTTAAATCCACCGGAGCCTCTCTAGCAAACCTACCTGCAAGAATATTTGTCCCCCTCCAGTTCAGATGTAAACCGTCCCGCCGGAACAGGTCCCAACTTCCCTGGAAAACTGCCCAATTATCTATAAATCTGAAGCCCTCCCTCCTGCACCATGTCTTCAGCCACGTGTTGATCTGCACTATCTTACTATTTCTAAACCCACCTGCACGTGGCACTGGTAGCAATCCTGAGATTGCTATCCTATAGGTCCTGTCCTTTAAACTCACCTTTCTGGACCTCCTCACTCTTCCTACTCCCGTCATTGGTCCCTACATGGACCATGACATCTGGCTGCTCACCTTCCCTCTTGAGAATACTGAGAAGTCGATCCGAGATATCATGGACCCTGGCACCAGGGAGGCAACAGACCATCCAGGATTCTTGATCTCTTCCACAGAACCTCCTATCTGTCCCCCTAACTATCAAATCCCCTATCACTACTGCTCTCCTCTTTTCGCTCCTTCCCTTCTGAGCAGAGGGTCCAGTCTCGGTGCCAGAGACACAACCACTGCAACTTGTCCCTGGTAGGTCGTCCCCACCAACAGTATCCAAAACTGTATGCTTATTGTTGATGGGAACGGCCACAGGGGTGCTCTGCTCTTCCTGTCTATTCCCCTTCCCTCTCCTGACAGTCAGCCAATTACCTGTCTCCTGGCTCGTAGGGGTGACTATCTCCATGAAACTCCTGTCCATTTCTGCCTCTGCCTCCGGAATGTTCTGAAGTTCATCCAGCTCCAGCTCCAGTTCCCTAACACGGTTTGTCAGGAGCTGCAGCTGGATGCACCTTTTGCAGGTGTAGTCATCAGGGACAGCTGTGCTCGCCCTGAATTCCCACATACTGCAAATGGAGCACTCAACTGCCCTAACTGCTGCCTCCATTACCTACTCCTAAGCTAATTAGATTGATTAAAGGAGCTTACCCGGCCTTACCTCACCTGGAGTGAAGCTCGTACTCAGCCTCTGCTTGCTATTTAAATTCTCCCGCTGCCTCACGCGCTTCCGCAGTTGTGCCCCATTCAAACCTCGCCTCTGCCTGTTCTCACTGAAGCCCGATTGAGCCAAAGCCATCCCACACTGCCTCAGTCCACTCCGACGATGGCCGCTACGATGTTGGCCGCTGTATATGGTGGTCTTTCTTTTTAAACCTTTGGCACGCTATGTTACACGCCTGCGCAGTCTAGACTTTGCTGCGATCAGTTTTTAAAAAAAAACAGCTTCTCTCTGAGCTTCTTTTACCTCTTCCCTCTCTGCCTCTTGCTGCGACTTAGCCTCAGTCAGGTTTCAGTATCACGTTATGTGATTTTGTCAATTTGCAGGGCAAACTTCTTACAGTTGTGTAACTAGTTGTTTCTCCACATTGTTTCTCCAATCTGACATTTTATCAATACTCCTCGATACTGATGAGTTGCTCAAAGGGGCAGCTTGCATAGTTTGATTTGTGCTCAGATTCCTAACAGTAGAAATTACAACAGAGGCTGCAGGCAGAATCAATATATTGATTACTTATATGATATTATATATTTATATTATGTGGATTGCCAGCTTTCGCAATTCTGTTTGAAATCTCATCGGATGCAAGTAAACCTCTATCTTGGCTGCATTTTCACTAAACATTTGCTTTACCGTCAGCCTTGATTGAAAATTATCAAGTGGTTTTTTGAAGTTGTCTTTCTTGAGCTTATGTGCTTCCTCAGTTTACATGACTGCATGCTTTCATTTGAAAGTGCAGTCATACAAATCAGACACAGTAGCATCCTTTTGTCCTGTGGGGATGGAATAAAACCATGGGTAAGGTGATCAATGGAATATTGCCAATATTTTTCTTTGCTGGAGTATCCATGAGTAATCTGATATTAAAAAAATGTTTGTGCGCATGTGTGTATACATACATAGTAACAACAACACAATTACGTGAGTACCGAAACCTAGTAAACATTTAAGAATTGTAATAAGTGCAATCTCACGTGAAAATATATCTGTATTGAATATGCATGTGAAAATAAAACTACCTTTTTAGGTAGCTCTTAGATACATGTCATAAATGTTAAAAAAAAATCTGTTTAAAAAAAATATTATATATGCAAATGTAAACACTGGCCCAGATAGATTGGAAAGACAGGGCGTTAAGAGCTGAGTGAGGTTGGACCACTCTAGGCACCAAGCTGATTTGGAGAATGGTTTCTTTGGCAGCGAAATCTAGGCCTGAAGCAAATTGCTGGGCAGTGTACTCTAGGCTTGGAGAGATTTGCCATGGTGACGCACAGGTCTTGACACGAGGTATGATTTACTGTTCGGACAATTTAAGCTCTGGCGTGGATAGACTGGGGGCTCCTCTCTTCATGATGTTGATGCTGTGAGACTGGACCCGGCTGCTGTGGTTTGTGTCTGCAAACTTTCTGGCGATTTGCCCTGCCAGTATGTGAGGCTTTGGGCCTAGTCCAGGCTGCTCCGGGAATCTGGATCTATTCAATTTGGTTTGGAACACTGCAAGTACTTGCTTCTGTTGTTTGCATGTTTTGTGCTTTTTTTCCCCCTCTTTCTCTGTGCATTGGGGTTTGGACTTTATTTTTTTTATTAGGTTCTTTTAGGTTTTTTCCTTTGTAGCTGCCTATAAGAGTCAAGACTCAAAGTTGTATAATTTTTACATTCTTTGATAATAAATGTACTTAGAATCTATGAATTCTATGTGGCCACCATAAAGAGTGTGTACTCACCAAGTACTGTGAATTGAACTCCCTTCAAAATATGATAAATATCAGGGATTTAATAGAAGTTGTATTGGGTTCTCACCTCTACAGCCTAGCCATTTCTGGCAGTAACCCCACTGCAGTAACTGTAGCCTTCGCGTTTTGTAAGTCTTAACATGCATGGGTCAGTGGAAGGCAGACAGAACCAGCCTCCTGCTGCACACTTGCTGATTGACCTTGCCCGACCTTCAGTCTTTTTATGATATTCATAATGGTTTTAATTAGATTAAAACTACAGCATGGGCCATGCCAGGCTTTCCGTATAATCCCTTCTGATAAAGTCTTTGATATGGAAACATGGTAACTTCTGACATCTTTTCAGTTGAAATTAGACGTGGATGTAGTTATCTATAACAAAGTAATCATAATCACGAGCTGATGAAGTACGTTACGGGTTGTCCTGTTGGGTCACGCCTGGCTGTTCACTGTCTAATCAGTGATGTGGGGGTGGATGTGGAGCGGGTCTCGGTAAGCTATTCTGGAGGGTGTGAGTGGTGATTTGTCTGGTCAAGTAGGTGCAGAGATAACAGTTGACATGCACCACCCCTCCCCCACATACATAGGCTAAGCTGTTTTTCTGCCTTTAACATCATCTAGCATATTTTCCCATTCGTTTCATTCAGGGTTCCAACTAAATTAAATTTGTTCATTTATTTCTTGTATATTTCAGTAACATTTCATTAAAACTGTAAACTTATGGCCCATTCATTAGTTCCCATGGCCCTTACGAAATCTGTCATGGCTCCCTGGGGCCCAATTGATAACCACTGACCTAGGTCACTTTCTCAGCTTTTTCTCTCCGAGCTTTGGTTCCTAAAAGAACCTTTGGTTCTAACTTTTCAAGTAGAAGTTTTTCAATCAAATACATGATTCCAGACAACTCAGCACCTTTAGCCTCCGACTGTTCTTGCCTGTTGAGCCAAAGCCTTCCATTTCAGCAATTGCCATTTCCACAATAGTTGAACTGTTTAATCCTAAGTACTGTCTATTGAGCCTTGCTGAGTTACTAATAACCCAAGCAATCTGCTGCTGCACAGAAAGTCCCGGCATGTCCACCTTGCTTTTTAAAACCATTGTGTAAAATCCAAAAAGAACTGGCTCCAGCACATTCCCTATCTCCTGCTTTGCAGAAGGTATCGAGAAGCCGTGCTTGCTTTTTAAAATTGACGCACAAAGCCCACAAGGAACTGTCTCCAACTCTCTGCAATCTCCCAGTCCGCAGAATGTCCCAACAGGCCCCAAGTGCTTTTTAAAACTGGCCTGTAAAGTCCACTAGGAACTCTCTCCATCTCCTTCCATAACCCAGAAATATGCCCTTTGTTAAATTAACAGGTGACTGTAAATTATTCTCAGTGATGGTGGGTGCCAGGGAATTACAAGGCATTTATAGAGATATGTAAGTGAACACAGTGCTTATAAAAAGTATTCATCTTCCTTAAAAGTTTTCGAGTTTTATTGTTTTACTACATTGAATAACAGTGGATTTTTTCATCAAAATTTTGGCCACCCAGATTGGAAAACATGCTACCTCAAATCATTTGAGGACCAGACCGGATTTATTAAAAATCGTTATTCATCTTTTAACATTAGAAAATTAATTAATATAGCTTATACTCCATCTAGAATCCCAGAATGTGTCATTTCCTTAGATGCTGAGAAAGCGTTTGACAGAGTTGAATGGCCGTATTTATTTAATACGCTTCAGAATTTTAATTTTAGCCCGACATTTATATCGTGGATTAAATTAATATATTATAAGCCTTTGGTTTCGGTTCTTACCAGTAATCAAAGTTCTCCCTTTTTTCAGTTGTTTCGTGGCATGAGGCAAGGCTGCCCTTTAAGCCCTCTACTATTTGATATTGCTTTGGAACCCTCAGCTATTGCTATTCGTGATTCACCTAACATTTTTGGTATTACCCATGGGGAAGGGACATATAAGCTATCATTATATGCCGATGATTTGTTACTATATATCTCTGATCCTGAGAAATCTATTCCTGTTTTATCTTTGCTTGCTCAGTTTAGTAGCTTTTCTGGCCATAAACTGAATCTTAATAAGAGTGAATTATTCCCATTAAATACGCAAATTTCAATTTATAAACCTCTACCATTTAAAGTAGTTACAGATAACTTTATCTATTTGGATATTAAAATTACCAAGAAACATAAGGATTTACTTAAAGTTAATTTTTTACCTTTAATTGACCAGATTAAGCAAATCATTACTAGATGGTCCCCATTGTCTTTGTCATTGGTTGGTCGAATCAATGCTATTAAGATGATAGTTTTACCTAAATTTTTATACTTATTTCAAGCATTACCAATTTTTACTCCTAAATCCTTTTTTGATATTATTGACTCTAAAATATCTTCATATGTATGGCAGAATAAAAATCCTAGATTAAGTAAAAAATATTTACAGAAGTCTAAGAAAGAAAGAAGGTGGTTTGGCTTTGCCAGACCTAAGACTTTATTATTGGGCAGTTAATACCTGATATTTAATATTTTGGACACAGGACTTGTTGGCAATACAAAGCCTTCAATGGGTAAATCTGGAGTGTAAATCTATACAAGGTTTTTCATTGGTCTCTATCTTAGGATCTTCACTCCCCTTTGTCTTTTCTTAACCGAATAAACAAATGACTAACCCCATAGTTAAATATATACTATGAATGTGGTTTCAATTCCGTAAATTTTTTGGTTTGAATAAGTTCATCTTATCAAGCTGTATTATATCTAACTTTCTTTTTCAGCCCTCTGTTATGGACCAAGCCTTTGTGCCATGGAAAATGAGGGGTATAACATGTTTTCATGACTTATTCTTAGATAATTGTTTCATGTCCTTTAAACAGCTGTCTAATAAATATAATTTGCTTAGAGCCCATTTCTTTAGATATTTACAAATTAGGAACTTCTTGAATAATATGTTGCAGTCCTTTCCGAATTCATGCCCAATTGACATTACAGAAAAAATTCTAGGTTTAAATCCCTATCAGAAGGGTTTAACAGCCATCATTTATAATATGATCATGAAAATACAGTCAGGGTTGTCAGATAAAATTAAGAATGAATTGGAAAAAGAACTTCAATGTCCCTTACCTACAGAGCAATGGGAGAAAATTTTACAGTTAGTTAACTCCTATTTGTGCCAAACATGTTCTAATACAATTCAAGGTGGTACATAGTCTAAGGACAAACTTGCTCGATTTTATTCTCACGTTAATCCAATCTGTGATAGATGCCATTCTGAAGTAGCCTCTTTGACCCACATGTTTTGGTCTTGCCTTTGCTTGCAAAAATACTGGAAAGATATTTTTGGTATCATTTCAACAGTTCTGAGTTTTAATTTGCAACCTCATCCTATTACTGCAATTTTTGGCTTACCAAGGGTGGATAACAGTTACTTATCCCCCTCAGCTCGGCGGATGATTGCGTTTGTCACACTAATGGCTAGAAGATCCATTCTACTGAACTGGAAAGAAATTAATCCCCCGACTACATTTCAATGGTTTTCCCAAACTATATCTTGTCTGAGTTTAGACAAAATCAGAAGTGTCATTCTTGACCCTTCGGTCAGATTTGAAGAAACCTGGAGATCATTTATTCAACATTTTCATATGAACTAAACTGACCTTTCCCGAACCTTTTTTTTATCATCTTTAGTTATTTGGATAGAGGTGTGGAGTTATTGACTGTACTGTGTATACCTGATATGATACAATAGCCCATGTTGGTTAAGTTAGTTGGTTTTTTTTTGGGGGGGGGTTTACTTTTGTAATACAGTATGAGTTTGGGAGGTTATTATATTTGTGTTATTGACTGTTTGTATTTGCATTCCAACCTTATTAACTATGTACTCTCAAGCTCTCTGTATTTGCTGTTTTTCTTCTGTTTGTTTGAAAATCAATAAAAAGATTAAAAAAAAGACAGTGGATTTAATGTCTATTTTTGTCACTAATCAGAAAAAGACTTTTGTATTAAGTGAAAACAGATCCCTACAAAGTGATCTGAATTAATTACAAACATAGAACACAAAATAATTGATTGCCTAGAGCAAGCCAGCCTCAAAAAACTGAATGAATGTGCAAGAAGGGGAATAGTGAGGTAGTCCATCAGGAGACCTATGACAAGCTTCAGTGGCTGAGATGGGAGAGACTGCGCATACAACTACTGTTGCTCAGGTGCTTCACCAGTCACAGCTTTATGGGGAAAGTGGGAAGGAGAAAGCCACTATTGAAAGAAACTCACATGAAATCTTGGCTAGCGTTTGCCAGAAGGCATGCGGGAGACTCTGAAGTCAGCTGGAAGAAGGATCTATGGTTTGATGAAGCCAAAATTGAGCTTTTTAGCCATCAAACTAAACGCTATGTTTGATGTAAGCCAAGCACCGCACGTCATCAAAAATACAACATCTCTATTGTGAAGTATGGCGGTGGCTACATCATACTGTGGGGATGTTTCACTGCAGCAGGCTCTGCAAAGTATGTGAAGGTAGAAGGTAAAATAAATAGAGGAAAATACAGGGAAATCCTGGAGGAAAACCTGATGCAGTCTGCAAGAGAACTGCAAGTTCAGAGAAAACTTGTTTTCCAGCAAGACAATGACTCCAAGCATAAAGCCAAAGCTACACAGGAATGGCTTAAAAAAGTAATATCCTGGAATGGCCAAGTCAGAGTCCAGACCTCAATCCAATTGAGAATTTGTGGCTGGACTTGAAAATGACCATTCACTCATGATCCCCATGCAATCTGACAGAGCTTGAGCAGTTTTGTAAAGAAGAATGGGGAAAAATTGCAGTGTCCAGATGTGCAAAGCTGATAGAGACCTATTCACACAGACTCAAGGCTGTAATTGCTGCCAAAGGTGCATCTACTAAATCCTGACTTGAAGGGGGTAAGTAATTAAGCAATCAATTATTTTGTGTTTATTAATTGTAATTTAGATCTATTTGTAGAAATTTGTTTTCACTTTGATACAAAACAGTCATTTCTGTTGAGTAGTGTCAAAAAAGCCAAATTAAATCCACCATGATTCAGTGTTGTAAAACAATAAAAAATGAAAACTTCCGGGGGGTTAATACTTTTTATAGACACTCTAGGTTACAGAGAAATTGGTGGGGAATTAGATTGGTAAAAGTAAAAGTAAAATTTATTATCGACATACATAAGTATTTACAGATAAAGAAATACAACAGAGTTTATGAAAAACTACATAAAGATGAGATTGCTCAGAGCTAATGTAGATTTGATGGGCTTAGTGGCTTCCTTTGCCATTAAAGAAATACACACACAACATGGACGTCTGTGACCATTTGTGTTCCTCATTCATGTCTCTTTCTGTGTCTCCACCATCATAAGCTATTTGCTTTCATCCATTCTACATCCCTACCTTCTGAGCTCTGACTCCTCCACCACTCCCTTCTCCTGGCTACAACAGAGGCTTCTTTGGACCTGCAGATGCCACTCTCCTAACACCTCTCTGAGCTGGCTCCATTGCCCATTAGCCTTCCCTTATCACCAAGCACCCTCTCTCTACCCTTCCCTTTCCCTAACTCAGCTCTGTTTGCCTAGTTTTTTCCTCTCTTTTATTTCTAGTTATCCACTATGAGTCTCTTTCTCAGCACTACTTCTCACTTGTATATTCTGGGTATCGTGCCTCGGAGAGGAGGCCTTGATGCAGGGTCTCAACCTGTGGTATAGGTTATCCGTTCTGCTGCTTGCTTCTCTGAGTTCTTCCACCACTTTGTTTTTGCTTCAGTTTCCAGCATCTGCAGCTGCTCATGTCTCCAGCATCCTAATACCAGCCTTGAAAACAGGTTTGGATCACTAATTTTCACTAGCAAAAAAGTACAGTGCTTAGTCACTTAAAGCCCTTCACTGAGTGAGCAAATGGCCTAACCCAGTACAGTAAGAATTTTGACCGATGTTTCCTTCAAATGACAGTTTCCATGCACTTTGTGTGACTCATTTGGTAATTAGATCATTGAAAGCTGCATGGTTCAAAAGAAAAACAAAGGGTGATTGCAGCTCTTATATGTAGAAGTTCATTGTGATTTAAGACTAATATATTTAAATTGACATCTTTTGGCACATTTATTGCGTTTGGATAAATACTAAAAATGTGATTATGTTCTCTATTCAGAATCTTCTTCAGGAAGAAAAACTAAGAAGGCTAAACCAAATTGAAGATATTAATATAGCAATTCTTAAATTAAAGGACAATATCACTTCTATCAAAGTGAGTATCAATCCTACCTTTATGTGTTTTTAGAAGTATAGTAGTAGTTCTGTTCTGAGTGTTTGTATTTGCAATCTTCCCTTCCTTAATCAGGAAACAACGTGTCAGGTGAGATCTGACATTGATAAACACTTTGATGATCTGATCAACTGCATTAAAGAGTCGCAGAACATTGTAACAAACATCATCGACAGTGAGGAGGCTGTTGCCTTGGCACAAACTGACAGCATCCAGAGCTGGCTGAGCCGGAGATGCATTGGACTAAAGCGGAAAACTGATGAAATAGACCAGCTCTTGAAATCTGATGGCATTCAACTCTTAAAGGTAGGCAAAATCCTGAACAATGAATATTGTGTAACAATGATCTGAAATGAATGTCAGTGACTGAAAGCCCTAAGGAATCTGAAGGCAAATGCCTTTTTGAAGGGCATGCATTTGAGTGCATGCCTGTATCACTAGTCTGATGGGGAAGCTTCTTGTGTATTATGTTCATTCCCTGATTTCCAGATGGCTTTATAGAAGCTTGGATACCTTCTAGCCTCTTAAGTTACAAAGCACTTATAGATTGCTGGAACTCCTCATACAAAGTTCCTTCCCCCACTCCATATTCAGGAAGTTTGCTCTGTTGGTCTCATTAGATCACATAATGGAATTTGGTTGGATGTCATCTTGTGTAACCAAATGTTAACTATGCTGCCTAACCTGTTGAGATCCTACAGCATTTTATGTGTGTTGAGAGAGAAGTGAGTCTTATTTCTGATTAAGTAGATGTTTGTTGCATGCCCTTCGATCCTGAATCAAGTTGTTCCTGTCTGTCTGTTAGAAAATACCCTTTAATTGTCATCTAGAATTCTCCTATGATTGGAAAATCTTGTGCTTTAAGGAATTCTGTCCAGGCAGCATATGCAATAATGTTACTACTGATTTATTGAGCTAGCGTCCACACCTCTCATTAATGGGAGGTCCACTTTCTATCATCATGGATGGGAAAATGAGTGGAGCAACAAGACAAACCAGTTAGCCCATGTGGTGATCACTTTTAGTTGGTAATGAATCTGTGGAGAAAAAGAAGCATTCATTATTCACAACTGTAAATTGTGCAATTTATATAAGAGTAAGTGATGTCCTAAATCTTGTGATGCTTTGCTTTGTAGGAGTTTCAAACTCTGGAAGAAATGGAGACAGATCAGGTTTTACCCACGTTGGACACTGATATTGATAAACAGCTCTCCAATTTAAAGTGCATAATTGTCGAGCTGACTAAAGATATTATGGCACAACTGCACAGAGCCTGTCATGAGAAGCTGCCTGCAAGTAAAGAAAATGGTATTACCTTTTTATTCTCATATTTTCCCAATCTCTTTCTACTCGGAAGGTGTTGATGGCATTCCATGAGCCTTCCAATAAGGATGATCAGTCCTCATGTTGAATCTTGGCAGATTACAGTCAAATCTGATTTTGTTCCCAGTGATCTTTCAATCCCGCACCCTTGGAACCTCTCTCCTTCTCTTGTATATTATTCCTGAAGGTGTCTGTCTGGAAATTCTGGTGCGTTCTAAAGTGTTTTAAAAATTAAATCATTGTAGTGGGATAAAACTGTTGTGAACATTTACTCATCCCATCAATTGGGAATTGGTGCCAACAGATCAAACAAGGCAGATGTCTTGCTTTAATATGTTAAAGACCACAGCACCAGTAGTGAGGACCAAGAAGGTATGGTCAAGGGAGGCAAAGGAGTACAACAGTACTGCTTTGAGTTAGTGGACTAGACAATATTCAGAGATTCGTCTCTAATCTGAATTAATACGCCACAGTTATCACCAACTTCATTAAGACCTATGTGGATGAGTGTGAGGCTTCCAGAATATTTTGGACGGACCCACAACAAAAGCCGTGTATGAGTCAGGAGATTTGTAGTCTGCTGAGGGCTAGATCTGTAGCATTCAAGACAGGTGATCCAGAACTATACAAGAAATCCAGATACAACCTTCGAAAGGCTTTTTTAAGAGTGAGAAAACAATTCTGATTGAAGTGAGAGATGGAATCGGATGCACAGCAACTCTGGCAGGGTTTACAGACCGTTACTTCATATAAAGTATGAAATCTAACATCAAGAATGGTTGTGATGCCTCACTCCTAGATGAGCTAAGCACCTTTTATGCATTCTTTGAAAAGGAGAATAAAACTACACCTGTGTGAGTTCCTGCAACGTCTGGTGACCCTGTGATCTCTATCACATCAGAATATTTTTCATGAGAGTGAACCCTTGCAAGATGTTAGGGCCTGATGGTGTACCTGGTAGGGCACTGAAAATCTGCGCTGGCCAACTGGTGGTAGTGTTCAAGGACATTTTCAATCTCACTGCTGTAGCCGAGTTTCTCATCTGCCTCAAAAGGACGACAATCATACCACTGTGTAGGAAGAACAACGTGAGCGACCGCAATGACTTTTGCCCAGTTACAGTCGCATCTACTGTGATGAAGTGCTCTGAGAGGTTGGTCGAAGCCACAATCAGTTCCTGCGTGCTCAAGGATGTGCAATTTGCCTATCACAATAGGTCAACAGATACATTTAATGTCAGAGAAATGTATACAATATACATCCTGAAATAATTCTTCTTTGCATCTATAAAAAGAGGAGTGGCCCAAAGAATGAATGACAGTTAAAACGTAAGAACCCCAAAGCTTCCCCCTCCCACGCACAACCAGCAGCAAGGCAATGCCTCCCCCACCCCACCAGCAAGAAAGCATCTGCACCCTCCACTGAGCATTCAAGTATGCAGCAAGCATCAATAAAGACACTGACTTGCAGTACCCCAAGAAGTACTCAAGACTGGGTCCCATTCCCGAAGTCAGAGTGTAACTCCAGGTCAGGTTTTTCAAAAGAACCTTGAATAGGTCTACAGCAGATCTCACTGGCCTTGAATCACCTGGACAATCACAATTCCTACGGCATGCTGCTGTTTATTGATTACAACTCCGTGCTCAACACCGTCATATCCTCGGTACTAATCAGCATGCTCTAAAACCTGGGTTTCTGTATCTCCCTCTGCAACTGAGTCTATCACCTGATAACTTGACATACCACAGCTCTCTCTCTCTCTCCCTAAAATGGGAAAGAGAGGTGTCCCCGTTTCACAGTGAGAGGGGAGACATAACAAACAACTCGCTGATTTATGATGTTAAAAGTCTGTTTCATCACTTTTTCCGAGTTCTGCACCCAGAGAGACGGCACCAGAAAGGCACAGCTGTCCGGACACACAACCCCCAGCAGCTAACCCGCTGCTCCTGATGTTCTGTGTCCACCCACAACATTTCAGTCAGGGGCACCGGCCTAGAATCAGAACGTCTTCAGAACCACGAAAATCCAGAACCCTGAAGACATGCTTGCCTTCCAGGTCTCGTCCTTGGGATATCAAAATGCGGCCAGTTGTGAGGCCCTGAGACTGGGTCCCATTCCCGAAGTCAGAGTGTAACTCCAAGTCAGGTTTTTCAAAAGAACCTTGAATAGGTCTACAGCAGATCTCACTGGCCTTGAATCACCTGGACAATCACAATTCCTACGGCATGCTGCAGTTTGTTGATTACAACTCCGTGCTCAACACCGTCATATCCTCAGTACTAATCAGCATGCTCTAAAACCTGGGTTTCTGTATCTCTCTCTGCAACTGACTTTCTCATCAGGAAACTGCAGTCAGTGCAGATCAGAAATAACGTCTCCTCATTGACAAGCAACACTGGTGCACAAAATTGAATTGAATAGAAACTATATGTTTAATTTTTGGCTGGTTTACAGACCAGTATCCTGTCTCAATTGCGCTTGATGAGATTTTTAATTTCAATTCAATGAAGGGGCCTGGGATACAACTGAAGTCATTTAGATACAAAGTAATGAAAAGGACATTGAAAAATGAATGGAAGAATTTTGAAAGTGTTAGCTTTGTCTTAAGTCATTAAAATCTCTTGAGTGTTAAATGGCTAATATTTATTAGGTAGTTCTTGGCAGGTTTAGTAACTAGTGATTTATCTCTGTTAATGTGCATTGGGATTTCTGATGACTGAATTAGTCAATTTCAAAACCTAATTGGAAATAGTTCCATAAATTTAATAGTTACATGGGTTTATGGTATCTGGCTCTACCACAATTATTGATCTAGTCATGTTACATTTATTGAAGAGATCAAGTGCAGCAGTCAGCTCAGTCACCTATGCTACCAGTCCTAATTCTGAGAAAGGATTGCAACGTTTGTGCACAAACAGAAGAGCAGAGAAGAGAAATTAGTTGATCTGCAGTATAGAGAATTATGATAATAACCTGATTTCAGTAATGGTTGTAAGATGGAAAGTGCACTTTCAATGACTTTTTTTGAGTAGTCTATAGAGCGGTGATTTCACCGTTTAGTGCCCCCAAAAGTACAGGAAAAAATCTGTACTAAACAAGTGTACTGAACAATGATGGCAATATAGCAAAAGCAACAATAGACTCATATTTTCATTCCATTAGGACTCATGGGGCTGTTGTGAAAAATTTGCAAGAGGCTGGTTTATGGAAATCATAAACTGGATATGACATTAACATAGAATAGAAACATAGAAAACCTACAGCACAATACAGGCCCTTCGGCCCACAAAGCTATGCCAAACATGTCCTTACCTGAGAAATTACCTAGGGTTACCCATAGCCCTCTATTTTTCTGAGCTCCATGTACCTGTCCAGGAGTCTCTTAAAAGACCCCATTGTATCCGCCTCCACCACCGTTGCCGGCAGCCCATTCCACGCACTCACTACTCCGCATAAAAAAAACTTACCCCGACATCTCCTCTGTACCTACTTTCAAGCACCTTAAAACTGTGCCCTCTTGTGCTAGTCATTTCAGCCCTGGAAAAAGCCTCTGACTATCCACCCAATCAATGCCTGTCATCATTTTATACACCTCTATCAGATCACCTCTCATCCTCTGTTGCTCCAAGAATAAAAGGTCGAGTTCACTCAACCTATTCTCATAAGGCATGCTCCCCAATCCAGGCAACATCCTTGTAAATCTTCTCTGCACCCTTTCTATGGCTTCCACATCCTTCCTGTAGTGAGGTGACCAGAACTGAGCATGGCACTCCCAAGTGAGGTCTGACCAGGGTCCTATATAGCTGTAACATTACCTCTCAGCTCCTAAGCTCAATCTCATGATTGATGAAGGCCAATGCACCATATGCTTTCTTAACCACAGAGTCACCTTGTGCAGCAGGCTTGAGAGTCCTATGGACTCAGACCCCAAAGATCCCTCTGATCCTCCACTCTGCCAAGAGTCTTGCCATTAATACTATATTCTGTGATGACTATATTACTATATAGAATACTATATTCTGTAATGACTATATTCTGTTATTGTAATTGACCTACCAAAATGAACCACCTCACATTTATCAGGGTTTAAATCAAAAGGAAAGGCAGAAGAACCATAAGGATTGAGAATAGAATTAGGTCATTCTACCAGTTGAGTGTGCTCTGCCATTCCGATATGGCTGATTTATTATCCCTCTAAAACCCATTCTTCCACCTTCTCTTCCTAACCTTTGACATCCTTACTAATCAAGAACCAATCAACCTCTGCTTTAAATATGCTCAATGACTTGGCTTCCACAGCTATCGGTGGCAATGCAGATTTAGCATCCTTTGACTAAAGAAATTCCTCCTCATCTCTTTTCTAATTGGATGTCTTTCTGTTCTGAGGCTGTGCCCTCTGGTCCTGGACTCCCCACCACAGGAAGCAACCTCTTCGAATTCACTCTATCTAGGCCTTTCAATATTCAACAGGTTTCAATGAGATTCCCCCCCCCCCCCACCCCATTTTTGTTTGGACAAGGGTTTAAATGAGAATTGAAATATTGGAAGTTCATATATGTAAATACTTAACATTGAGAGCTGACGTGTTGGGCTGAGACCCTTCATCGGAGCTAGAAAGGAAGGGGGCAGAAGCCAGAAAAAGAAGGTGGAGAGACAGGAAGGAGTACAAGCTGGCAAGCTAGCAGGTGGAAGCTGAGATAGAGTAGGTCAGATAAAACAGAAAATAAAAAGGCAAAACATTGGTATCATTTAAGAGAAAAAATAATTTAAGTGGTGAATTTCAGTACGTTGATTGAATTGAGTGTTTATTTGAAATCCAGTTATTTATTATCTAATTAGACTTTGAGTACGTGGAAATAAACCATTGCATTGAACTATTGTCCTTGTGGTTAAAATCCTGTTATATTTGTCATGCTGACTTGCTAGGTCATTTTAGAGGGCAGTTTTGAGTCAACCAAATTAATGTTGGCCTAGATTGATAAAGGACAAACAGGGTAAAGGTACTAGATTTTTCTGAAGGATGATTGCTGTACCAGATAGGATATTAGTTTCATAATTAGGGTAATGGAAGTGGGATTCATGGTTTCGATGTTCTAGCGTTCATTTTATGGATCTCTTGAGTCATGGATGTTTATGAAGAGTATGAGTTTCAGGATGTATACAGTATACATTCTCTGATATTAAAGGAACCTAAGTAATCATCTTTTATTCTTTTAGTTTCATTTTCAATTTTTTAAATTAATTTTTCAACAGAGAAAAAAATACAAATCAGAGGAGAAGTTTTAGCAAACACATAACACAAAAAACGTAGAAATAAAAAAAATACTGTCGAGGTCAATTAAATATAATGTTAAGCTGTTGTATATAGTATATAAACAAGAAACCACAACTCCTCTTGACAAATCGTAAAGAGAAAAAAAAATTGGATATTTTATTAATAAGGAGGAAAAAAACCCCGCTAAACGAACCTAAAACAAACAAAAAAAAAGAATGGGCAGTTCATTTGAGGATAAAATTAGAAAAAAAGAAGAAAGAAAACATCCCTCCAGTCATCTCCGAACCTTCGCGGATAAGGAGGAACAAAAAAAAGAAAAAAAAAAATCCCTTAAAAAAATTTTTTAAAAAAATTAAATCATATGAAAATATTGAATAAAGGGTCGCCAGACTTGCTCAAAGTTAAAAGATGTGTCAAATGTCTGGCTTCTAATTTTCTTCAAACTTAAACAGGACATAATGGAGGAGAGCCAGTTAAAAACAGTAGGTGGATTAGAATCTTTCCAGTATAACAAGATAGCTCTCCTGTCCAGTAAAGTTGAAAAGGCTATCACATGTTGAGTGGAAACAGGAACTCTACCTGTTTCCTCTGAAATAATTCCAAAGATTGCCGTAAGTGAATTGGGTTGTAAATCCACACCTATAACTTTTGGTAATATTCTAAACACATCCCTCAAATTATTTAACTTTACACAGGACCAAAACATATGAGTTAAAGTAGCCACCTCAGCGTTGCATCTGTCACAGGTGGGGCTTATATTAGAAAAAATATGCGCTATTTTATCTTTAACATATGGGCCCTATGCACTATCTTAAACTGATTTAGGGAGTGATGTGCACAGATAGATGAATTATTAACTAGAATAAAGTGTACTCCATTGATCACCTGAAAGTGAATGTTGAAGTTCTATTTCCCAAGTACGTTTAACCTTATCATTAGGCTTCATACGTGCATTCATTAACTGTTTATATATAATAGTTATTAATCGTTTTTGAAATGGTTTAAGCTGGAAAATAGCATAAACCAAATTTGGTGAATAAGCCAATGGATATTTCGTTTAAAAAATCACGTAAAAAATTCCTAACTTGTAAATATCTAAAAAAATGTGTGCTAGATACTTATCCATTAGCTGTGAAAAAGACATTAAACAATCCTCTGAAAACAAATCTGAAAAAGTTTTTATTCCCTTAGTTTTCCATATTAAAAAAGCCTTATCCAGACTTGATGGTTTAAAGAAAAAATTAGAATAGATATTACTAGAGAGCACAAAGTTATTTAATTCAAAAAATCTACGAAACTGAAACCAAAAGCTGGATCCTGTAACAATACGGCATTCAATCTCCACTGTGACATTTTCAAAAAGCTATCAGAAAGCTTCAGAGTTACTTTCAACGACGCGTGATCCGACAACACAATGATGTCATATGCACACTCAACAACGGAGTGTAACAAATGTGTGTCTAGAAAAAAGTAATCAATTCTAGAGTATTTATGATGAACGTGTAGGGAAAAAAAAGAAAAATCTTTGTTGTTAGGGTGTTTATATCTCCAGATATTGACCAGGCCATATTCTAGTAGAAAAGAATTAATAGAAGCCACTGCTTTATTAGGAAGTGACGGATTGGTTGATGACCTGTCAATTGCCAGGTTCAGACAACAATTAAAGTCACCGCCCATGATCAACTTATATTCATTCAAATTCGGTAGCTCAGAAAAAAAACTTCTTAAAAAATTCAGGACTATCTACATTAGGTGCGTATTCACACACCAAGGCTACCTTTTGATTGCATAATAAACCAGTAACAATTAAATATCTTCCAATTGAATCAGTAATAGTATTAAAATGTACAAAAGGGATTTTGGAGTTAACAAAAATAGATACCCTTCTAACTTTATTAGTCTATAAAGAATGAAATAAAGGTTCTTCCCAAAATTTGAAAAAAACAGTCCTCATCCTGTCTCCATATATGATTTTCTTGTGCAAAAATAATATCTGCATTAAGTGTTTTTAATTTCTTAAAAATGAAACATAATTAAGCATAAAAATAAATTTTTTTATGCTTAATAGGATGATTCACACCATTCCGATTCCAAGAGATTATATTAATTTTATTAACATCCATGTTTAAAATTTAATTTAATATTTTATGAAGAAAACTATTGCACAAGCACAGATTAATCTAAAAGTACGGATATGACTAGAAGGAATGACGTATTTACAAATAAAATATCCATCAAAAGAACTGCCCAGTCGAGAAAGAAAACCTATTCTAATAGGCCCCTCCCCCCCACAAAGCCAGAAAAACAGCAACCAATAAGCTGGTCACATGCTAACCTAGTGATCCTTGACCCTATCCTCTAATTTGCAGCTGCATATATTAAAATTAAAATATTAATCCCATCCAATTTAGCCATAATAAAAGGGGCAAACAAATTTGAAATACTGCAATGTTATGTCTAACAGTAATAAAAACATAACTGGTGATGATGGCCATCTTAAATTCATCTGAAGTATATTAATCACATATTCAAAGAAAAGTAAATCCAAGCAAATAATACTGCAACTGAAGTTCTTTCTTTCAAAAAGAACAAAATAAATGAATATATATATAATAAACCTAAAACTATATTAATGTTGAAACAAACAAAAAAATAAAAAGAGTAGTTCACGGCAGGTCCTATACGGACCTCTATAGTATAAGAGTTCCCTACAAAACAATGATAAGTATATACTAATTATTAATGAGTAAAAAAAAATTAATCTGCCACATCCCATACCAGAGATTCAAAAAGCATAGAATAAACATTACTCAGGGTATCTATAAACATCTCATACATCAGAATTACCTATTCAGCAATCGGCTTAACTTTAAGATTTTTAATGTACTCCCATCCTTCCTGTCGGGAGTAGATTCTGTGACTGAGACCCCGCAGGAAAGATTATCAGCCGCACTGGATACTGAAGAGATGGATGTAAATTTAGCTTATACATCTCGCTCATGACCTCTTGGTATTTCCTTCTTTCGGCAAAAATCTTAGGAGGAAAATCTTCGACTATACGAATCTCTGTTGATTTGAAGATTATCTTTCGCTTCCTTCTGGCCTCTCGAAGTATGGCTTCTTTGGTTGTATAATAACGCAAACAAAGTACGATTGGCCGAGGGTGTAGTTCAGATGAACGCTGAAACCTTGGAACTCTATGGACTCTATTGAGTAAAGGGCTAGCTTCCAGGGTCTCATTAAAAAGTGAATACAGCATATCTGAGAAGAACTTTAACAGATCACCAGCTTCAGTATTTTCAGGCAATCCTAGTATACGCAAATTCCTCCGACGTGCTTTACTATCTACAAACCCCATTTCCAGAAAAATTGGGATATTTCCAAAATGCAATAAAAACAAAAATTTGTGATATGTTAATTCACGTGAACCTTTATTTAACTGACAAAAGTACAAAGAAAAGATTTTCAATAGTTTTACTGACTAACTTAATTGTATTTTGTAAATATACACAAATTTAGAATTTGATGGCTGCAACACAGTCAACAAAAGTTGGGACAGAGGCATGTTTACCATTGTGTTACATCACCTTTCCTTTTAATAATTCTTTTTAATCGTTTTGGAACTGAGGATACTAATTGTAGTAGATTTGCAATTGGAAATTTTGTCCATTCTTGCTTGATATAAGACTTCAGCTGCTCAACAGTCTGGTCTCCGTTGTCTGATTCTCCTCTTCATGATGCGCCATACATTTTCAATAATAGATAGATCTGGACTGGCAACAGGCCAGTCAAACACACGCACTGTGTCTACAAAGCCACGCTGTTGTAGCCCATGCAGAATGTGGTCTGGTATTGTCCTGCTGAAATAAGCATGGATGTCCCAGGAAGAGACGTCGCCTTCATGGCAACATATGTCTCTCTAAAATCCTAATATACGCCTCAGAGTCAATGGTACCTTCACATACATGCAACTCACCCATGCCGTGGGCACTGATGCGCCCCCATACCATCACTGATGCTGGCTTTTGCACCTTTTGCTGATAACAATCAGGATGGTCGTTTTCATCTTTGGCACGGAGAACTCGATGCCCGTTTTTTTCCGAAAACTAGCTGAAATGTGGACTCATCTGACCACAGCACATGGTCCCACAGTCTTTCGGTCCATCTGAGATGAGCTCAGGGCCCAGAGAACTCGCCGGCGTTTCTGCAGAGAGTTGATGTTGGTTTCCTCCTTGCGTAATACAGTTTCAAGTTGCATTTCTGGATGCAGCGACGGACTGTGTTAGTGACAATGGTTTTCCAAAGTACTCCCGAGCCCAGGTGGCTATAATTGTCACAGTAGCATGACGGTTTCTTAGGCAGTGCCGCCTGAGAGCTCGAAGATCACACGCATTCAACAGTGGTTTTTGACCTTGCCCTTTATGCACTGAGATGTCTCTGAATTCTCTGAATCTTTTCACAATATTATGTACTGTAGATGTTGAAAGACCTAAATTCTCTGCAATCTTGCATTGGGAAATGTTCCTTTTGAACTGACTAATAATTCTCTCATGAATTTTGGCACAAAGGGGTGAGCCACGACCCATCCTTGCTTGCAAAGTCTGAGCCTTTGATGGACACTACTTTTATACCCAGTCATGATACCTCACCTGGTGCCAATTAGCTTGCTTAATGTGGAGTCTTCCAAACCAGTGTTACTTGAATATTCTGTGCACTTTTCAATCTTATTTGAACTCTGTCCCAACTTTTGTTGAGTGTGTTGCAGCCAGCAAATTCTAAATTTGTGTATATTTACAAAATACAATTAAGTTGGTCAGTAAAACTATTGAAAATCTTTTCTTTGTACTTTTGTCAGTTAAATAAAGGTTCATGTGAATTAACATATCACAGATTTTTGTTTTGTATTGCATTTGGGAAAATATCCCAACTTTTCTGGAAATGGGGTTTGTAAATCAATCATTTTTTTCTTCGTTTTAAGTAGTTCTGAGGTATTTTCATTAATTTTCTTTTCCATCGAAGACATCTTCACTCCTTGTTCTTTCATAGTTTGCCTGAATTGTTCATGTTCGTTCTCAATTCGATTTGTAGTCTGCTTAAGCATCTGAAATTGAAAGTCCAAATTCTTCAGAGATTCTTGGACATTAAAGATAGATTTTTTTAAGCTTCCCGTTGGTATCCATCAGCTTATCAATCTTAGTATTGAGTGATCCAAATTCAAACTTCATATCTTGTATTGAAGAAAATATTCCTGCTAAAGTAACAGGTTCCTCTGATTTCTTTATTTGTTCAATTTGCTCCGTTTCAAGAAAAGTCTTGCCACTTCTCAATTCAATACCAGATTGACTTCCTGCCATCGTAATTAAATCGTAAATCCTTCAGCAGAAGTAATAAATCATCGAACTTAAAAGGAATCTGTCAGTGGGACGTAAAATATAAAGAAAAGTGGAGCTGCTGTAAAACATGTCTTACACCATGCGCTACAAAATGGTGGATCTTCTCTTTTATTCTTGATTGTTTAATTAAATGGTATTGAGCAAATTAGTTTCCTTTATCTGTAGTGATCTTCTGATCAGTAATATTCAGTACATATGTGGAGCTGTTTCCATTTACCAGCAACATAATGAGTGTATTCAAATCACAAACGAGAGAATCTGTAGATGCTGGAAATGTTGGAGGAACACATTAGGCCAGGCAGCATCTATGGAAAAAAAGGTCAGTCGACTTTTCAAAGCTCAGCTGTACTTTTTTTCCATAGATGCTGCTGGCCTGCTGAGTTCCTCCAGCATAATGCATATATTGTGGGCTTTCAAGCTTGCACGATATCATTCAGTTCAAGTATGAAGTTTTAATTCATGCCAGTTCATGGGCCTGCCCACTGAGGAGCCAGAGTACAGTGTTTTCCAACTTACTGGCATTTAATAGGTATTCTGTGCTATTTTGGAGTATTTTTTATGTAAAATAATAATTTGCCTGTTTCCCATTTAACTCATATTTCCTGTTCCAGTTGATCTTCAGTCGATGCCAACTGCTACCCCTTGCAGCACTTCTCAACCTCTAATGTCATCTTGTCCTCAGAGCTTTTGTCCAATTCCGAACTCCTTAATAACTGGTAAGAAAGCTATTATGGAATATGTGACACTGAATAGCACAATATTATACAAGAGGATGAATATCGTGAGAACATGTGCACGTCTACTTCTTAGCAGTGTGAAGCAACACACTGTTTCGTAAAAGTGTGAAGCAACAGACAAAGTGCTGGAAGAACTCAGCAGGTTGTTAAAAGTGTATTGTTTTACTGGTTTGAACTATTGAGAGTAATATTTGTCTTTTATGTGGTGGATATGCCATTTCGTTTATTTCAAAAGTGCACCTATGTTCAACAAACCCATCCAACTTTAATGATCTCTCTGCCTTATTGTTGTGGATGATTTTAGAAATTTATTTATCACAGCTTGTGAAATTACTCAGAATATGAATCAGGTTTAATATTACTGGTTTATGTCGTGAAGTTTGTCATTTTGTTGCAGCAGTACATTGTAACGTGTTGGTGTGTGGCCAAGTGGTTAAGGCATTTGTCTGGTTATCTGAAGGTCACTACTTTGAGCCTTGGCTGAGGCTTGTGTGTGTGTCCTTGAGCAAGGCACTTAATCACACATTGCTATGCGACAACACTGGTGTCAAGCTGTATGGGTCCTAATGCCCTTCGCTTGGACAACATTGGTGGCGTGGAGAGGGGAGACTTGCAGCTTGGGCAAGTGCCGGTCTTCCATTAAAAAAAAAACCTTGCCTAGGCTGGCGCCCTGGAAACTTTCCAAGGTGCAAATCCGTGGTCTATCGAGACTAATGGAGGCCTACACACACACATTGTAATACATAATAATTAAGAAAAAGTATAAGTTACAATAAGAATTATACTTTTAAAAAGTTAACTAAGTGCAAAAGGAGAGCAAAAAGGATCTGAAAATAATTATTGAGGTAGTGTACATGGGTTCATTGTCCATTCAGAAACTAGATGGCAGAGGGGATGAAGCTGCTCCTAAAATGTTGAGTGGTCTGGTGTGGATTCTCTCGACTTACCCTCCCTGAAGTCTACAATCAATTCCTTGGCTTTTCCTTAATTTTGTTTTTAGTTTTCCTTTTTTTTCCAGTTACTATGTCATAGCCCATTTATTGTACCTCTTGGTGATGATGTAACAAGGAGTTAAAAAATTCAAGATTCAAAGAACATTTATTATCAGAGTATGTATGCAGTATACAACCCTGAGATTCGCCTTCCCACAGACAGCCATGAAGCAAAGAAAGCCATGGAACCTGTTCAGAGGAAAACTTGAAACCCCCAATGTGCAAAAAAAAGAGCAGATCACGCAAATGGCAACAAAAGCACAAAACACAGAATATAAAACATCAAACCATAAAGTCAGTGAAAGAGTCCAGGAATGTTCAGCTTCAGCTCAGTTCAGTTCAATCCGACACTATTGTTGGTTGATTGCAGTCCGCAGAGCCTTTCTGCTCTGATCAAAATCAAACAAAATAGCAAGTAAAAAAGGAGCCACCCGAAACCAGAAATGAACCATAGCATGAATTACAGAGTTCAGTCCACAAACCGCATCACTTAACCCTTGCCCTAAGCCCAACACCCTGGCAGCAATGAGCGAGAGGGAGAGTAAGGCCGATCAAATGCAGGCACCATCCTCTGGAGCAGTGAGGGAGAGACCGGTCACCAGCAGGTAAATGGCACTAAAACAGGACGCGATAGAAACGATTGTGTGCTGCCAGCATCCAAAAAAGTATGAAAGAACTTCAGATGTTTACCTTCCATTAGATTGAAGCAATCAAACAATGATTACCTTTCATAGTGTAATGGTAGTGTATCAACTTAGTTTTATATCTACTGACCTCTTGACTTGCAATATGGAGCATCAATATTTCAGCTTCATTTTTCATACCATGTCAATTTTGTCATAGTATTCGAGATAGATAGTAGACTGTAAGTCCATAATTTATGGATTTAAAATGCTGCCTTCATTCCACCTGCAGTGAACTGCTTCAATAAATCTTGTTTCTTCATCCTTCACTGGAGTGCCAAAACTAGTAAATAGCAAATCCCAGTGGCCAAAAACTTGTTGAGAACTTGCAGGTATAACATTAAAATACTTAAAAACCAAACTGCTGTATTCCTCATCACTGATTCAAGAATTATGTTTCTTTTAAATTGAATGTGAAGATTTTTGTTTGAAGCCTTATAAGCAGTAATAGACAGGGATATCTTTCTCTGTTGTAGCTGATTTCCAGTCCTTGGTGAATCCTATTCAACAGTCATTAATGCTCTCACCAGATCTTTGGGCAGTGGGCACTTCACAGCTAAATGGTAAGAAAGTCTTCATTTATTATTGGGTGTAAATTAAATACATGTATCCTGTTAGCAAAGTTATGGAGCAAGTGTGGAGATGGATGATCCTGAGTCATGCTAACAGCAAAATGTTAGCCTTTCTCTTATGGGAAGTGGGTTTGAATCCAAATTATCACGGTGAATACGAAGTTTGCTTTCATTATTGCAATCTCAATCTCATTTGATTTTCAGTAATCTTGGTTTATTCCCTGATGAGTATGAAATTTATACTTGAACAACCATTTTTATTTCTGAATTAAATTGGCTCACTGTCATGGACAACATAATTGTTAGTGTGGAAAATGTCAAATTGGCATTTAGCTTTACTTTGAGAGCAATAGTGAAACAGAAAATGAAAGGAGCTAATTGTATAAAAACATCAAGGCATATAAACTTAAAATGAAAAACAGGTGTGGTCATTTGTCCTCTTGTCCTATTCAGGAGATTTTTCCTATCCTGTGAACCATCCTTTTCCACCCCAATGGGTAAAGCATCTCTTCATCTCAGTCTTAATTAGATAGAGACTTACAGTTGCCACAGCTCTCTGGGTACAGAATTCCAATGATTCATTAACCCTCTATGAAGAAATTCTTCCTTGTCTCTATATTCAGTGGTCATCTTTTTATTTTGCAGCACTGTCCTCCATTTTCACTTTCTGCTATGAGGGAAGCATTTTCTCAGCACTATCCTGTCAACACCCATCAGAAATTTTTACATTTCAGTAAGATCACCTTCCGTGTTTTAAACTTCAACAGGTATTGACCCAACATGCTTAATCTTTCCTCATAAGACAACCTGGGAACCAAAGTTATGACACTTTTCTGTCCTGCCTCCAATATAGCATATTGTCTCTTAACTATTTACTACAGACATGATTTATCTGATGGTTTACGGTTACATACTCTATTCTCTTCAATAAAATGTACCTTTATTTACAAATCTGCAAACAATATTGCTGAATATAGAACCCAATTAAAGCATAATATATTCAAATAAAAAAGTTTACATATCAAAATCAAAAGATTAATAATTTACTTGAATTTTTCATTTTATGCAGCAGTACACACTTATTTTATACTCTCATTTGTTTATCTACTGTCACTTGTGACTTTCTGCACAATAACACCGAAGTGTTAAAGTATTGATTAAAAATGTTGATATATGATCCCAAGGAGCAGGGAAGAATTATTCTTTCCATCACTTTATGTGATGTTATTGTATGAGGTATTGGACATAACATACATCATTGCATAGTGGGTTCATACACAAACAACACCAATGTGTCCAATGCTTTTCATATGGAACCTCATAAGAGAATTTAAATGCAGCTTTATAATGAGTTTTTCAGATTTCAGAGAGTGCTTAATAGCTCCCGTGTATCACTGTTCCCGTTAGAACCTGAAGAGAGATTTAGCTTGGAAAGAATGAGTCTTAAGGGGGAGCATGACATACAGTATCAAATGAAGAAAGAAAGTATTCTGTAATTGTTCAAGTACCTTCTCTCTTGTTTGTGTAGAGACTGAAAGGTGTCATTTCAATTAAATAATTAGCTTTATTTTTATAAAATAAATGTAATTATTGAAACAATGCAATAATATGATTTATATTGAACCTGAGTTCTAAAAGTTGTTAATTCTCCCTGTTTCTAACAATATATCATCCTTAAAATTTGCTATCTAGCAGATTTGGCACAATAGCTTTCTATCATGGTATTTTTAAAAAAAACCTTTGAATTATTTTTGAATTACAGATAGACATACTTTATTGATCCTGAGGGAAATTGGGTTTCATTACAGTCACACCAACCAAGAATAGCGTAGAAATATAGCAATAAAACCCATAAATAATTAAATAATAACAAGTAAATTATGCCAAGTGGAAATAAGTCCAGGACCAGCCTATTGACTCAGGGTGTTGTAAATTTGATGGCCACAGGCAAGAATGACTTCCTATGACGCTCAGTATTGCATCTCGGTGGAATGAGTCTCTGGCTGAATGTACTCCTGTGCCTAACCAGTACATTATGGAGTGGATGGGAGACATTGTCCAAGATGGCATGCAACTTGGACAGCATCCCCTTTTCAGACACCACCATCAGACACCGGGTCTTGATCTGGATATCAGTACTGGTTTTCCTTTAAATACCCACATTCCCACATTCACGTTGATGTAGTCATCCAAGCTACACTGTATCTCACTTGTTTATAACTTGCTGTTCCTTCATGGTTATTACCAAAATCTTGGAACTCGCTAACTGTATTGTAGGCATACAGCACACACAACTCAAGCACTGCAGCTTTTCAAGGAGGCAGCTCACCACCACCTCCTTAAGGGCAACTAGGATAGGGCAATTAAATAGTGGCTCAGCCTGCGAAGCCTACATCCCTTGATTGAAAAAGAATACTGCCCCCTGTTCAATCAATGATAGTGTGTTATGGGGATATATAGTGGTTTCCGGTTAACTGAGACACAAAGGAACTAGTATATTTTGGCTAATTAAGTGGCTGCCCCAATTAGTCAACATTTCATGGAAATAGTTAAGAGGGTATAAAAAAGAGAAACAGAGTAACAGATTATGCATTTAAATAAAATACAGAACAAATTAGAGCACTACCAGGACCATAAAACTGTGCATTAGTTCCTAAGAGGTATCAACAAAAGGAATTCATCCATGTTGTGTTCTTTTGACTGTAAATGAACAAAATCAGTACAGACACCTAGTGCAGATAATGGGTTGCTATCAAACAAAGCTGTCAATGATCGCATCCTCCAAATCTTCACTTTCATTGTTACATTCAAGACGATTTTCGATACCTTCATAGTTTCTAACTTGTTGAAGTAGTGAAATTGTTTTCTTTTCGTTCCCGGCCATTTCTGGCATTTTCAAGAATGAATGCTTGAAACTACAGTGAGCAAAACAGTTCTAAATTGTCTTACTGTTTATTTCTCACCAACAATCAATGACACGAATCCCTGCTTTTTGAACACAAACATATGGTATTTAAAAACTGTTTGCTTGAAGCGTGGTGCTGTGTCTAATGGCCATGCCCAAGTGTACAGGATTGACTCTAGTTAGAATCTGTTCGTCAATAATCTCCTGTTCCAATTAAGCATTGTCCTAAATAAACAAAGGGAATAGAACATAGAATAGTACAGCACATTACAGGCCCTTTGGCCCACAATGTTGTGCTACCCTCAAACCCTGCCTCCCATATAACCCCCCACCTTAAATTCCTCCATATACCTGTCTAGTAGTCTCTTAAACTTCACTAGTGTATCTGCCTCCACCACTGACTCAGGCAGTGCATTCCACGCACCAACCACTCTCTGAGTGAAAAACCTTCCTTTAATATCCCCCTTGAACTTCCCTCCCCTTACCTTAAAGCCACGTCCTCTTGTACTGAGCAGTGGTGCCCTGGGGAGAGGTACTGGCTGTCCGCTCTGTCTGTTCCTCTTAATATCTTGTACAGCTCTATCATGTCTCCTCTCATCCTCCTTCTCTCCAAAGAGTAAAGCCCTAGCTCCCTTAATCTCTGATCCTGATGCATACTCTCTAAATCAGGTGGCATCCTGGTAAATCTCCTCTGTACCCTTTCCAATGCTTCCACATCCTTCCTATACTGAAGTGACCAGAACTGGACACAGTACTCCAAGTGTGGCCTAACTAGAGTTTTATAGAGCTGCATCATTACATCACGTCTCTTAAACTCTGTCCCTCGACTTATGAAAGCTAACACTCCATAAGCTTTCTTAACTATCCTATCTACCCGTGAGGCAACTTTCAGGGATCTGTGGACATGTACCCCCAGATCCCTCTGCTCCTCCATGCTACCAGGTATCCTGCCATTTACTTTGTACTCTGCCTTGGAGTTTGTCCTTCCAAAGTGTACCACCTCACACTTCTCCGGGTTGAACTCCCATCTGCCACTTCTCAGCCCACTTCTGCATCCTATCAATGTCTCTGCAATCTTGGACAATCCTCTACACTATCTACAACACCACCAACCTTTGTGTCGTCTGCAAACTTGCCAACCCACCCTTCTACCCCCACATCCAGGTCGTTAATAAAAATCACAAAAAGTAGAGGTCCCAGAACAGATTCTTCCCTGGATCCCATGCCTTCTGACTTTCTGAATAAGCCTACCGTGTGGAACCTTGTCAAATGCCTTACTAAAATCCATGTAGATCACATCCACTGCACTACCCTCATCTGGCTACCTTCAATCCTGGCTGTTTTCTTAATTAGTTTTTGTTCTTCAGGGGTTTCTCTAAATAAGTGGCTGCCCTGATTAACAATGGCCCAATTAACCAGAATTCACTGTACCTTTAAGATGGACAAACTTTTGAACCTGGACCCTACTTTGAAAGTGGATATATGACCAGAAGATAGAGGAACAGAATTAGGCCATTTGGCCCATCAAGACTACTCTGCTATTACTTCATGGCTGATCCACTTTTCCTATCAGCCCTAATCTCCTGCCTTCTCCCCATACCCCTTCATGCCCTGACTCATCAAGAACCTATCAACCTCTGCCTTAAGTATAACTAATAACCTGGCTTCCATATATTGCGTGTTTTTAAAATGTACTTTTTCAACCATCGAGTACTTTATACCTGAGGATTACTTAAAATCTTGGTGTGGTAACATAGGGGTTAGCACAACGCTTTACAGTGCAGGCGACACTGGTTCATTTCCCACCGCTGCCTGTAAGGAGTTTGTATGTTCTCTTCGTGACCACATGGGTTTCCTCTGGGTACTCTGGTTTCCTCCCACAGCCCAAAGACGTTCCAGTTGGTAGGTTAATTGGTCATTGTAAACTGTCCTGTGATTGGGGATTGCTGGGTGGCATGGCTCAAAGGGCCGTAAGGGCCTGTGCAGTGCTGTATCTAAATAAACAAACAAACGTTAAACCATCTAAACACGCATTTCAGAATATTTGATTGAAATTGCTACAGGTTTTCATCTATCAAGTCGTGTACTCTGATGCAATAAATTTATCAACTTACCAAAGCTACAGTGCAATTCCTAATAAAGGGAACTGAAAACACAAAATGCTGGAGGAACTCTGCAGGCCAGGCAGCATCTGTGGAAAAAATGCAGTCGTTTCGTGCCGAAACCCTTCGGCAGGGCTGGAGAAAAGAAACTGAGGAGTAGATTTAAAAGGTGGAGGATGGGAGAGAGAACCACTAGGTGGTGGGTGAAACCTGCAGGGGTAGGGATGAAGAGCTAGGAAGTTGATTGGTGAAAGTGACAGAAGGCCATGGAAGAAAGGGAAAGAGGGAAGGAGCACCAGAGGGAGGTAATGGGTGGTAGGGCAAGGAGATGAGGTGAGAGAGGGAAAAGGGGATGGGAAATGGAGAGGGTATGGTTGGGGAGCATTACTGGAAGTTTGAGAAATCGATATTCATGCCATCAGGTTGGAGGCTACCCAAACAGAATATAAGGTGTTGTTCCTCCAACCTAAATGTGGCCTCATCATGACAGTAGAGAAGGCCATGGATGGACTTATCAGAATGGGAATGGGAAGTGGAATTAAAATGGGTGGCCACCTTATCTCCTTGCCTGCCCATGCTCTCTCTCTGGTGCTCCTTTCCCCTTTTTCTTTCTTCCGTGGCCTTCTGTCTCTTTTTCCAGTGAATGCCAAGTTCCTCCAGCATTTTCTTTGTTTTGCTCGGATTTCCAGCACTTGCAGATTTTCTCTTCTTTGTAAATGGAGAAAAAAGCCTTAAAATCTCCATACACGGCCAGAAATGTGCTTTGGGTTGAAAATTTTACATACAGATTTATAACCTGCCTAGCACTTATGTAAATACAGCAAATTGACATTCTCCTGGGAGACAAAGTTGTTTTAATGTGAAATGCAGCATTTTGGTATAATTTTTTTGGAAATTACACAAGCACATATCTGTCAAAGTTGCTTTGCAATTCTAAAGAACTAGAATGCAGTGAACAGTATTTTCCATCGTTTTGACAGATATCAAGGAGTGTTTGCTACTGTTGATGAGGAAGCTTGATTAACAGATTTTAACCACTTCTTGTATTTTTTTTCTTAAATGTACTTGACTATACTTTGCCAATGTTGAAAATTATTTTTGTCTCTAAATTATTTAAGGGAAGCATTGCTAATAGTACATGTTTTTCGTTTCTCAGCATCTTTCCAGCCCTTGCCAAACAATGCTGACAGGCTCATGTCTTGGCCACCTCCAGCCTTGGCTACAAACGTTTTCGGTCTCAGAGGACTCTCGGCCAATCAGCAAAAGGGTAAGGGTGGAAGTGTTTGGTGTGGGGAGTGAAGCACAACGAACACACAATGAAAGACTTGCATTTATATAACACCTTTCTCAACATCTTAAACACCCTAATGAAATACTACTAAAATGTAGTTGCTTATATAACTCAAGAATGACAGCAACCCATTTGTACTCCCATTTAATGACCATATAAATATTATTGATAATTCCTGTAATGGTGAGGACCCCCAACTCAGACTCAGGAACAGCTTTTTTCCAACTGGTATCATCGCTTTCACATCTCCTCCCTGCTTTCTTCAATTCTTAGTTTTACCTCTTCTATTGTAATTACTTGGAGGTTTTTTTTGCACTACGACAGATTGCATTCCTATCCACCAATCTGTTCTTCGCTCGTCTCTGTGTTTATCATTACCACATGCAGTATCCCATTTACTCTGTAAGCTTCAAGTGAGCAAGATATTTAATTGCACCTGAGTATGTGATAATAAGCTAATCTGATCATAGTGAGGTTAGAGGGATGGTGGCTGATTGGTCCTTCTCTGCTATTCCTTGAAGTGGTGGTCCTATGGTTTTTTGCATACACATAAGAGTTGCAGCTTTGATTTTAAATATTCATGTAAAATTAATACTTTCTGCAGTGCTGATCCTTTTCAGTATTGCATTGAGTTATCAGTTTATGTCCTTAAGTATCTTGAGTCGGATTAAAACTCAAAATCTTCTTGAGGTACAAATGTCACCTTGTCATGTTGTCCTTGCTGACAAGAGGAAAAAAAAATCTAATAGGAAAAAAATTAAATGGAAAGTATATGTGACTGAAAAGTACCCATCTCTATTTCTGAAGATCTCCCCAACCCACTGAGATCCTTGCATTGAAGTTGTTTCTTTTTGTATGTTCCCAATGTACTTCTCTTCACATGTCCTTAACTATGGAGCTGCTCTTCCAGAGCAGAGAAAGGAGAATTCATAGAGGTATTCAAAATCTTGCAGAGCATTGAAAACCTTCAGATGAATGGAATTAATTCAATTGATGGGAAGATCTAATGAGAGAAAATTGAAGTACTGTACAGGGGCAAGATGAAGAGAGTAGTTTTGCCTAAGAGGTTGTTTTGATGTGGAATGTACTGTGCATCAGAGTAATGCCATCAGGTCTAGAGCTAAACTGGATAACTATTTGAAAGTCAATGTTTGCAAGACCTTGGGGGCAGGGTAGGGAAATGATGCCAGAGCATTGAGTAGTTTCCTTAGTGAGCAGTGCTAGGGGAACCATGGGCTGACTGGCATCTGCTACATTGTTCAGTGAATTTGTACAGGGTTTATTTCACTGTGGAGCTGTGGTGCAACTGCAGTTGACTATTTTGCTAATGGAACATCCTAGTGATTCTTTAGCAAACATTTCAAAACTCATGTTTAGCTCTAATACTAAAGAATAGAATCTTGGAACAAGATTGCAGCAACTGCTTGATTTAGAATTCCTCTACTTGCTAAGCGTGGTCTTTCAAGATACCAAAGCTGTGGGGCTGAAATTAGCAGATTTTTAAGATGATTGGTAAAGAATCAGAATCAAAATGAAGGGAATTTTTTTTTTTAAGAAGAGTGATTATAAGTTGAAATCTATAGTCTGACAACATGTCGGATTAAATAGTAAGCTTTGAAGGGGAATTTGAATTTCATAAATATCTAATGGAAAAAAATATGGCTAGAATAAATGACCAACTTCTATAAAAAGTGAGCAAAAATACAAATGCTGAAATAAATATAAAACATTGGGAAAAAACTCAGCAGGCCAGACAACATCTTTGGGAGGAGAAACAGTTAATGTTTCGGGTCTGGGGCCCTCCATCAGAGCTGAGAAAGAGGCCCATACCTGAAATATTAACTGCTCTCCCCTCTGTTGTGGCTGTCTGAATTCTAGTTAAATCTAGCTGAAACAAAGCAACCTCAATTCGTATAGATTGATGAAGTCCATGCCAGCAGAACAATAACGTTGTCACTTAATTATTTTCAGTGTTGTAAATTGATATTCAGAATATTTTATATATCTTAACATTAATATTTTGCCAGGTCCTTTGTAAATGTTAGGCATTTACAAACATTAAATTACAATGACAGCAAACGAGCCTGAATGTTGAGAACCTGGCTATCCACTCATACTGGGTGACAAACCTTCTGCCTGTACTCCAGTGTAGCTGGGCTGTAGAGACACTATTGACACTGAGGCAAATGGCTAATAATTTTTGGGTTTCAGAAAATTTGCCCTTTCTTAAATCACATGAAGCACCTTGCAGAAGTTCTTATGCTAATGATGTTATATCAATTCACAATATTTCTCAGGCTTTGATGAACTTCGTTGCAAGTATGTGCTTGAATTGTTTAGGGGAATACTTGCCATAAAAATACACTCAGTGGCAAATTTATTATGTACCTTCTATATGTTCATGGTCTTCTGCTGGTGTAGCTCATCCACTGTTGTAACATGGTTATTTTAGTTAACAGGTGGTTGTTTGAGTTACTGTTGCCTTTCTGTCAGCCTGAACCAGTCTGGCCATTCTTCTCTGACCTCTCTCATTAACAAGACGTTTTTGCCCACAGAACTGCCGCTCACTGGATGTTTTGTTGATTCTCACACCATTCTCTGTAAACTCTAGGGACTGTTGTGCATGAAAATCTCAGATGATCAGTAGTTTCTGAGATACTCAAACTACCCCATTTGCACTAAGAATCAATCCACAGACGAAGTCACTTCGATCACATTTCTTCTCCATTCTCAGACTATTGTTGGTCTGAGCAACAACTGAACCTCTTGACCATGTCTGCATGCTTTTATGCATTAAGTTGCTGCCACATGATTGGCTGATTAGATATTTGCATTAACGAACAGATATTAGGTATATCTAATAAAGTGGCCACTGAGTGTAAATACCTAACTTTTCTGAAGAATAGTCACACGTGGGACAGTCTGCTTGTACCTGAAAATTAAAGGAACATTGCATTTGGCAGTCAGGTATTATCCAGTGATGTAAATAGATCTCTGAAAACGTTATTTATGCTTGAAGTTCATGCCATGCTTAGTGACGCAAGATATAAAATTAAGCAAGTATTAATAACTCTCAGAAATAGTCCCATGAATCATAAAAAGAAAAAAAATTAGTTAAATAGAATATAATAGTGCAAACATTTGAAATTTCAGGTGTCACAATGGGTAGCCGATGTGCCATTGCTCCATGCGGTGCTCCTCCAATTATACCATCAATGCCAGCATTAAATCGGGTTAGATATCAGGTATGAACAGTATCTTTTAAGCATGCTACTGAAATACAAATATTTTAGTTTTATTCTACTATTACCATAATAGTTATTAACTTCTTTACTTGGAACTGCAGTCCTTGAGTGCTCCCATTTGCCTTTGTTTTGAAATTAGTTTGTTGACCAATGGTGCAACGTGGATTTATGTCAGTAAGAAATTGCCATATAATCTAGGATATCTATGATGGGTCAAACTGCCGGCAATGATACAAGCTCTTAAGGTGTACCTTTTATTTCCCCTCATTGCTGATCGATCACCAGTTCTAAAAAGGAGAGTCACCTTTAAACATTTTATTAAGGCCATTGTTGATTAGGGTTTTTCCAGCACCTTTTAAAATTGGTTCATTTAACCCTAATTTTACTACTTTATCTACGTGATAAACACAACAATTACTTTGGTATGTCTAACAATGTAATCTGAAGAACTACAGAGTTAAACAAATTGAAGTGGTACAGTCTGCTCCTGGTAGAGGGTGTATTACAGCATAATGTTATACATGACAATGTTGTAAACATACATTTGAGTTTAGGGTAGCACATAGAAACATTATAACAAGAAATGGGTCTTTGTTGATAAACAGTGTCTTTACAGACACAAGAAGAATCCAATTCAGAATCGGAGTTAATATAGATATTAAATAGTTAAGTAGTACAGAAATGGAAATTATAATGTAGTGAGGTAGTGTTCATTGGTTCAATGTCCATTCAGAAATCGGATGGCAGAGGGGAAGAAGCTGTTCCTGAATCATCAAGTGTGTGCCTTCAGGCTTCTGTACCTCCTTCCTGATGGTACAATGAGAACAATGCATGACCTGGGTATTGGGGGTCCTTAATGATGGACACCACCTTTTGAGGCATTGCTCCGTGAAGATTCCCTGGATACTACGGAGTGTTATACATTAACAAGATGTATCACCTGTTGTTAAATATGTTCCAAAAAGTGTTACTTAAAGAAAAAAAACATCTTGCTTTTTGATGAAGGTGCATCCCCACACAAAGGGTATTTGCTAAAGGAAAGATCTCTGTTGTGGAGTGGGTCCATAACCCCAGATTTCTATTGCTTGTACAGTTGAAGTCAGAAGTTTACATACACCTTAGCCAAATACATTTAAACTCAGTTTTTCACAATTCCTGACATTTAATCCTAGAAAACATACCCTGTCTTAGGTCAATTAGTTGTTCTGGGATTGATTTGCACTTTTCGTGTCAAAGTACATTCATCTCTAGGAGACAGAATGCATCTCCTTCCTGAGGGGTATGACGGCTGTGTAGTCCCATTGTGTTTATACTTGCATACTATTGTTTGTACAGATGAACGTGGTACCTTCAGGCGTATGGAAATTGCTCCCAAGGATGAACCAGACCTGTGGAGGTCCACAATATTTTTTCTCTCTGAGGTCTTGGCTGATTTCTTTTGATTTTGTTTGTAAACTTCTGACCCACTGTAATTGTGATATAGTCAATTAAAAGTGAAATAATCTGTCTGTAAACAATTGTTGGAAAAATTACTCGTGTCATGCACAAAGTAGATGTCCTCAATGTCTTGCCAAAACTGTAGTTTGCTAATATGAAATCTGTGGAGTGGTTAAACAATGAGTTTTAATGACTTCAACCTAAGTGTATATAAACTTCTAACTTCAACTGTATTTTCTCACTGAATTTTCACACAGTATCCAAGCACGTCTGCTAAGGAAGATGAGCCTCTCACAGCCACAATGCTTTCAGGACTTCCCATGAAGGAACAGAAGCAACTCTTGGGTATGTGAAATTTTGTTATTCATAGATTAAGCTTTGTTTATAAGACAAAAAAATATCATTTAGATAGGTCCTATGCCATTAACCTCCATGTCAGTTTATCCCCTAACCTCACTAAACTTTAGACTATACCAGAGGGAAAATGATCCAACATTACAGCACATTTTCCTCTGTTAAAAAAAACAAAGTAGCAAGACAATTTCTGTAGTTACAATGCCTTCATAATTCTTCTTTTCAGTTGCATGTAATTTTTCAGATATCTGGGTTTTCCCACCAACACATCCAAAAGTATTGTTAATTGTTGTCTCCAAATTTTGTTCATGTCTGTACAGAATCTTTGGTCAATGGGTGTTGATTACATTCATGCATATGCAGACATTTCAGCTAATTGGCTGTTTCCTGCTCTGCAGTTTACTCTAAAATGCAGCTTCAGGAAGATCATTGTGCTGAGTTGCATTTTAAATTCATCCTACAATCCATATGCAGATCTGAAGAGT
The DNA here is from genome assembly GCF_030144855.1 of Hypanus sabinus. NCBI lineage: Eukaryota > Metazoa > Chordata > Chondrichthyes > Myliobatiformes > Dasyatidae > Hypanus > Hypanus sabinus. Next base: position 38,957,512 of record NC_082728.1, on the reverse strand, counting down.
GGTTGCTGTTGAAATTAATATGTGCTATATTGAATATCTCCAGAATACTCTGTAACACTGAAGACCTAAGCTTAAATTTTAATAATATCTCCAGCCAAGGTTTTACACTACAGTTATGATATGAAAATGTATCCAACAGGATGAAATATTGCTCATTCTATGAAAAGGTCAGATTCAACCTGGTCCCAGTGTTATAGACAGGACCATCAACTTACTCATAAGACAAGGCAGGGACTGGGTATTGATAGTGAATGATCAGCCATGATCTCAGAATGGCGGTGCAGACTCGAGGGGCTGAATGGTCTACTTCTGCACCTATTGTCTATTGTCTATTGTCTATAAGACACAGGAATAGAATTAGGCCATTCGGCTCATTGAATCCACTCATCAAAATCTTCCCACTAATGTTTAGCTTGGATTTTACAAGACACTTGGTTTTAGTTTTCATTTCAGTTTTTTTCTCCAAACATGGAGCAAAGAAATGAATTCTTTGAATGAGGTTAGAGTAACTGTTCTTTACCAAGGGAGCATTTGACTGGATCTAGTGCCAGGAAGCCCTAGTAGAACTAATGTTGATAAACATGAGTTGGAGTTGTGTCTTTCATGAGGAAAATGTCTGTTGGTAAATGTCGGGGATCAGTTATCTCAGCCTTTTGATATTGTTGCAAGAGTTCCTTGCCATATTGACCTAGATCAACTGTCTTCAGCTGCTTCCAAATCTGAATTCTGCCTCGTTTTACCTTAACACCATGCACCCTTATTTGTTAATTATCAGCTGATAGAACTCTTATGTGAAAACGAGCAAGTTATTTGCCCTTTGGACAGTCTAACTTGTTTAAGCTAACATCCTTTAGCATTCTTTTCTGTGCATTTATTTTCAGGCGAACGGCTTTACAAGTTAATCCATGTTATGCACCCTTCCCTGGCGGGAAAGCTCACTGGGATGTTGTTGGAGATGGGTAACTTAGAACTGCTGCATTACTTGGAAAGCTCAGATTCTCTCCGCTCAAAGGTAATGCTGGAATGGATTTTTAAAACTTGAAATCTAAAAGGCAAAATCCTTTTACTCAGAATCTGCAATCGAGAAAGTATTACCAAAATAAAGAAATTGTTAGTAATTTTGTGCAACATTGTATGAGAAAATCAAATTTGGACTTGAAGATACAGAAAATAACATTTCAAAGCAAAGAAATATTTTATTTTAAGAATGATAATGAAATGAACTTGTAGCCAACTTGAGAGCATGTTATAAAGCATGTGATTCTTAGCATGTTTTAGAGTAGGATGACAGGAATAATAATCTTAGGATTTAAGACTAAACGAGGTAAGTATATTATAGCAACCAGTATTTGCAGATTTTCTAGTGTAAGTATTTCTAGGCCCATTGTGCCCAAATGACCCAAAGCTGGTTTGTGAATTTATAGTAAATAAACTCTGAAACAGCAGCAGCTACAAATTATGTATAATCTCTTTATTGAAGTCTGGTAACATCGTACACCAAACTGGGTTCCCTCTTTGAAGGACTGTTTTACATGTATGCGGAGGTCCACGGGTATTACAGGTTCCATCAGTAACTGCTTACTTTGAGACACTTGAACCTTTTTTTACTCCGTCTTGGTCTATGTTTCGGATTGATCTGGAGGCGATGTCTTGACTCAGTTCTGTGACTTGTTTTTTTAAAAATCAATGATTGTTGGTTCACTTCTCCAATAAACTTAACATCATTTATTGTTCTAGTATATTACAGTGGATAAATGCCAATCCTGCAGTTTGAAGAAAGTATCATTAAGTATTTCAGACTTGAACTGAAGCAGACTCTTTGGGCCAAATGGAATAATTCTGGTCCTGTATCTTATAAAATGCTTTCCCAAGGAGTTGATGAAGAGACAAGTTTTCCAATTTCCCAACATGCCAATTTTTGTCTTTCTTATTCCTCTCTCTCTCTCCCTCTTTGTCAAGGTGGGGTGGCACGGTAGCAAGGTGGTTAGTGCAGGTGACCCGGGTTCATTTTCTGTCCGCTGCACGGGTATATTTTTGTTCTCCTTTCCTATGTTTGCTTAAAAGGCATTCAGCTCATCGGGGAGTGAAGCACCATAATCATTAATGATGTTAGGTTTCACCTTACAGGAAGTAAATGTTTGCAAACCCTGTCATAGCTAAAATGCATCCATTTCCTCTACCATTTCATCACAGCAGAGTTTTTCAATTCTATTCTCTTGGCTTCTGCCTGTAACCCTCAATCCCATTACCAATCACGGATCTATCACTCTTGCACTGCAGAGCTCTTTTATATTTTAGTCCTCTCAAAAAGAATGCTAACATTGCATTTGCCTTTCTCACTACCAATTTAATCTGCAAGCTAACTTTTCAGGGAATCCTGAACCAAGAACTCTCAAGCTTCGGATTTCCTTCTCTTTCCATTTAGATGCCTGGATAAAGAAATTTCTTATTGCTTCCATCACATACTTGTATCTGCATTAAAAGCATTCTTAAAAAAAATTAGGGAAGCAGAAACTAGAAAATGTTCTTATCAGCTATATATAATAACTTCATGAATATAACTATGAATATATAACTTCACTAACTGAAATAATGTACAGAAGAGCATCTCTGAATGTACAACACGCTGAACTGAAGTGGATGGGCCATAGCAGCTGAAGACCATGAGTGTACACTCAGTGGTCACTTTATTAGGTACAATGGGCGCCTAATAAATTGGCCACTAAGTGTATGTACCTTGACTCCCAGCATAAGAATTTTAATATAATGTCTAGCCCAAGACCTCATTTAAAGCATAAAGTACTTTGATAGGGGGAAAAATAACCTGTGCAATAGATTGTTTGAGATTTTCAGCCAAGTTGCATCTTAAATATTAAAAACCATTAAACCTACTTCAGCATTGGTTACCATGGTAATTTTACTTTTAATATACACAGGTATGCTTAAATATACATAATATGGCATGTGAAAAAATGAACTTTGATAGGCTCAATGCACATTATAATGTTTCAAATGAAGGAAATTTATATATGAATATTTAGTGATGAAGTGAATATTTAGCCTGGCTTAAGAACCTTATTGGGAAGAACATTTTGATTATTTTATTGATTACACTGGACATTTTTTTTCTAAAGTGTTGCTGCCTCAGGAATTTTTTTTGTTTATGATAGACTACCTGAAGCTGAATACAAATAATATTTCAGACTACTTGTGTCTCATAGGAATTTGGAGAACAAGAAATTAAATTTAGTGAATATAATGCATTTAATTGCAAAACGGTGCTGATGATTTTCAAGCAACACGCACACAGCAGGCCAGGCAGCATGTATAGGAAGAAGCACTGTCGACGTTTCCAGCTGAAACCCTTCGTCAGGACTAACTGAAAGAAAAGATAGTAAGAGATTTGAAAGTAGGAGTGGGAGGGGGAAATGTGAAATGATAGGAGAAGACCGAAGGCGATGGGGTAAAGCTAAGAGCTGGAAAGGTGATTGGCAAAAGGGATACAGAGCTGGAGAAGGGAAAGGATCATGAGACGGGAGGCCTAGGGAGAAAGAAAAGGGGAGGTGAGCACCAGAGGGAGATGGAGAACAGGCAGAGTGAAGGGCAGAGAGAGAACAAAAAGGGGAGGGAAAAATAAATAAATCAGGGATGGGGTAAGAAGGGGAGGAGGGGCATTAACTGAAGTTAGAGAAGTCAATGTTTATGCCATCAGGTTGGAGGCTACTCAGACGGTATATAAGGTGTTGTTCCTCCAACCTGAGTGTGGCTTCATCTTGACAGTAGAGGAGGCCAAAAAGGCAGGCTTAGGTCTCAAAGCTCTCCGCTTCTTTTTGGATTCCAGATCTAACCAATTCCCCTCTACCACCACTCTCCTCTGTCTAGCGGAATTAGTTCTTACTCTCAATAATTTCTCCTTTGGCTCTTCCCATTTCCTCCAAACCAAAGGTGTAGCCATGGGCACCCGTATGGGTCCCAGCTATGTCTGCCTTTTTGTTGGCTTTGTGGAACAGTCCATGTTCCAAGCCCTCTTTTCCTTCACTACATACATCAACGACTGCATTGTCGCTGCTTCCTGCACACATGCTGAGCTTGTTGACTTCATTAACTTTGCCTCCAACTTTCATCCTGCCCTCAAATTTACCTGGTCCATTTCCGACACCTCCCTACTCTCTCTTGCTCTTTCTGTCTCCATCTCTGGAGACAGCTTATCTACTGATATCTACTATAAGCCCACTGACTCTCACAGCTACCTGGACTATTCCTCTTCCCTCCTTGTCTCTTGCATAAATGCTATCCCCTTCTCACAATTTCTCCGTCTCTGCCGCATCTGCTCTCAGGATGAGGCTTTTCATTCCAGGATGAACGAGATGTCTTCCTTTTTTAAACAAAGGGGCTTCCCTTCTTACAAACATAGAAAATAGGTGCAGGAGTAGGCCATTCAGCCCTTCAAGCCTGCACCGCCATTCAGTATGATCATGGCTGATCATCCAACTCAGAATCCTGTACCTGCTTTCTCTCCATACTCCCAATCCCTTTAGCCAAAAGGGCCATATCTAACTTCCTCTTAAGTATAGCCAATGAACTGGCCTCAACTGTTTCCTGTGGCAGAGAATTCCACAGATTCACCACTCTCTGTGTGAAGAAGTTTTTCCTCATCTCGGTCCTAAAAGGCTTCCCCTTTATCTTTAAACTGTGACCCCTCGTTCTGGACTTCCCCAACATCGGAAACAATCTTCCTGCATCTAGCCTGTCCAATCCCTTTAGAATTTTATACGTTTCAATAAGATCCCCCCTCAATCTTCTAAATTCCAGTGAGTATAAGCCTAGTTGATCCAGTCTTTCTTCATATGAAAGTCCTGCCATCTCAGGAATCAATCTGGTGAACCTTCTTTGTACTCCCTCTATGGCAAGAATGTCTTTCCTCAGATTAGGGGACAAAAACTGCACACAATTCCTACCTGTGGCCATCAAACTTTAAAGCTCCTCCCTTGGAGTGTTAGACACCCTGAGCCAATAGGCTAGTTCTGGACTTATTTCCACGGCATGATTAAACTATTATTATTTAACTATTTATGATTTTATATTGCTATATTTCTTCACTATTCTTGGTTGGTGCAGCTGTAACGAAATCCAATTTCCCTTGGGATCAGCAAAGTATGTCTGTCTGTCAGTCTGTCTAATACTCTAGGTGAAGTCTCACTAAGGCCTTGTACCGCTGCAGTAGAACCTCTCTGCTCCTGTACTCAAATCCTTTTGCTATGAATGCCAACATACCATTTGCCTTTTTCACCACCTGCTGTACCTGCATGCCCACCTTCAATGACTGGTGTACAATGACATCCAGGTCTCGTTGTACCTCCCCTTTTCCTAATCGGCCACCATTCAGATAATCTGTTTTCCTATTCTTGCCACCAAAGTGGATAACCTCACATTTATCCACATTAAGTTGCATCTGCCATGAATTTGCCCACTCACTAACCTATCCAAGTCACCCTGTATCCTCTTAGCATCCTCCTCAAAGCTAACACTGCCGCCCAGCTTCATGTCATCCACAAATTTGGAGATGCTGCATTTAATTCTCTCGTCTAAATCATTAATATATATTGTAAACAAGTGGGGTCCCAGCACTGAGCCTTGTGGTACCCCACTAGTCACTGCCTGCCATTCTGAAAAGGTCCCGTTAACTCCCACTCTTTGCTTCCTGTCTGCCAACCAATTCTCTATCCACATCAATACCATGCCCCCAATACCATGTGCTTTAAGTTTGCACACTAATCTCCTGTGTGGGACCTTGTCAAAAGCCTTTTGAAAATCCAAATATACCACATCCACTGGCTCTCCCCTATCCACTCTACTCGTTACATCTTCACTTTGTCAGACATGATTTTCCTTTCACAAATCTATGCTGACTTTGTCCGATGATTTCACCGCTTTCCAAATGTGCTGTTATCACATCTTTGATAACCGACTCAAACATTTTCCCCACCACCGATGTCAGACTAACTGGTCTACAATTCCCCGGTTTCTCTCTCCCTCCTTTTTTAGAAAGTGGGGATACATTAGCCACCCTCCAATCCTCAGGAACTAATCCAGAATCTAAGGAGTTTTGAAAAATGATCACTAATGCATCCACTATTTCTTGGGCTACTTCCTTAAGCACTCTGGGATGCAGACCATCTGACCCTGGGGATTTATCTGCCTTTAATCCCTTCAATTTACCTAACACCACTTCCCTACTAACATGTATTTCCCTCAGTTCCTCCATCTCACTAGATCCTCAGTCCCCTACTATTTCCAGAAGATTATTTATGTCCTCCTCAATGAAGACAGAACCAAGGTAGTTATTCAATTGGTCTGCCATGTCCTTGTTCCCCGTGATCAATTCACCTGTTTCTGACTGTAAGGGACCTACATTTGTCTTAACCAATCTTTTTCTTTTCATATATCTATAAAAGCTTTTACAGTCAGTTTTTATGTTCCCTGCCAGCTTTCTCTCATAATCTTTTTTCCCTTTCCTAATTAAGCCCTTTGTCCTCCTCTGCTGGTCTCTGAATTTCTCCCAGTCCTCTGGTGTGCAGCTTTTTCTGGCTAATTTGTATGTTTTTTCTTTGGACTTGATACTATCCCTAATTTCCCTTGTCAGCCATGGGTGCACTACCTTCCCTGGTTTATTCTTTTGCCAAACTGAGATGAACAATTGTTGTGGTTCATCCATGCGATCTTTAAATGCTTGCCATTGCATATCCACCGTCAACCCCTTAAGTATCATTTGCCAGTCTATCTTAGCTAGTTCACGTCTCATACCTTCAAAGTTACTCTTCTTTAAGTTCAGCACCTTTGTTTCTGAATTAACTATGTCACTCTCCATCTTAATGAATTCCACCATATTATGGTCACTCTTACCGAAGGGGCCTCGCACGACAAGATTGCTAACTAACCCTTCCTCATTGCTCAATACCCAATCTAGAATAGCCTGCTCTCTAGTTGGTTCCTCGACATGTTGGTTCAGAAAACCATCCCACATTCAAGTCAAGTCAACTTTTATTGTCATTTTCGACCATAACTGCTGGTACAGTGCATAGTAAAAATGAGACAACGTTTTTCAAGACCATGGTTTACATGACACAGTGTAGTCTAAAAACTAGACTGAACTACGTAATAAAAAAAAATACAGAGAAAGCTATACTCGACTACAGACCTACACTGGACTGCATAAAGTGCACAAAAACAGCGCAGGCATTACAATAAATAATAAACAGGACAGTAGGGCAAGGTGTCAGTCCAGGCTTCGGGTATTGAGGAGTCTGATCGCTTGGGGGAAGAAACTGTTACATAGTCTGGTCGTGAGAGCCCGAATGCTTCAGAGTCTTTTCCCAGGTGGCAGAAGGGAGAAGAGATTGTATGAGGGGTGCATGGTGTCCTTCATAATGCTGTTTCCTTTGCGGATGCAGTGTGCAGTGTAAATGTCCGTGATGGTGGGAAGAGAGACCCTACTGATCTTCTCAGCTGACCTCACTATCCGCTGCAGGGTCTTGCGATCCGAGATGGTGCAATTTCTGAACCAGGCAGTGATGCAGCTGCTCAGGATGCTCTCAATACAACCCCTGTAGAATGTGATGAGGATGGTGGGTGGGAGATGGACTTTCCTCAGCCTTCGCAAAAAGGCATTCCAAGAAATCCTCTTCCTCAACACCCTTACCAATTTGGTTCACCCAATCTGTATGTAGATTGAAGTCACCCATTATAACTACTGGTCCTTTATTGCATGCATTTCTAATTTCCTGTTTAATGTCATCCCCAACCTCACTACTACTGTTAGGTGGCCTGTACACAACTCCCACCAGCGTTTTCTGCCCCTTAGTGTTATGCAGCTCTACCCATATCGATTGCACATCCTCCAGGCAAATGTCCTTCCTTTCTATTGCATGAACCTACCCTCTAATCAGCAATGCTACCCCACCTCCTTTTCTTTCCTGTCTATCCCTCCTGGATATTGAATATCCCTGGATGTTGAGCTCCCATCCTTGCTCATCCTGGAGCCATGTCTCTGTGATCCCAACTATATCATATTCATTAATAACTATCTGCACATTCAATTCATCCACCTTGTTACGAATACTCCTCGCATTGGCACACAAAGCCTTCAGGTTTTTTTTTTACAACGCTCTTAGCCCTTATACAATTATGTTGAAAAGTGGCCCTGTTTGACTTTTGCCCTGGATTTGCCTGCCTGCCACTTTTACTTTTCACCTTACTACTTTTTGCTTCTACCCTCATTTTACACCTCTCTGTCTCTCTGCACTTGTTCCCATCCCCCTGCCGCTTTAGTTTAAATCCTCCTGAACAGCAGTAGCAAACGCTCCCCCTAGGACATTAGTTCCAGTCCAGCCCAGGGGCAGACTGTCCTGTTCGTACCGGTCCCAGCTCCCCCAGAACTGGTTCCAATGCCCCAGAAATTTGAATCCCTCCCCCTTGCACCATTTTTCCAGCCACGTATTCATCTGAAATATCCTCCTATTTCTGCTCTGACTAGCACGTGGCACTGGTAGTAATCTAGAGATTATTACCTTTGTGGTCCTACTTTTTAGTTTATCTCCTAACTCCCTAAATTCACCTTGTAGGACCTCATCCTGTTTTTTACCTATATCGTTGGTACCTACGTGCACCACGACCACTGGCTGTTCACCCTCCCATTCCAGAATATCCTGCAGCTGCTCAAAGACAACCTTGACCCTTGCACCAGGGAGGCAACATACCCTCCTGGAGTCTCATTTGCGCCGCAGAAATGCCTATCTATTCCCTTTACAATTGAATCCTCTATCACTATAGCTCTCCCACTCCTTTTCCTTCCCTCCTGTGCCACAGAGCCACCCATGGTGCCATGAACTTGGCTGCTGCTGTCTTCCCCTGATGAGACATCTCCCCCAACAGGATCCAAAACAGTGTATCTGTTTAGGAGGGAGATGACCTCAGGGGACTCCTGCACTACCTGCCTACTGCTATGCTGTCTAGTGGCCACCCATTCCCTTTCTGCCTGTGTAGCCTTTACCTGCGGTGTGGCCAACTCACTGAACGTGCTATTCACGACTTACTCAGCATCGCGGATGCTCCAGTATGAATCCAATCGCAGCTTCAGCTGCTCAATGCGGTCTGCCAGAAGCTGCAGCCCGACACACTTCCTGCACACATAGTGGTTAGGGTCACTGGAAGTATCCCTGATTTCCCACATGCTACAGGATGAACAAACCACGGGGCCAATCTCAGCTGCCATGACCTACCCAATACGTTGCCTCAACTTTTGAAACATTCTCCTTTTAAAGAACTTACCCGGCCTTACCTCACTTGGAGTGAAGCTCATCCTCAGCCACTGCTGGCCGAAACCTCTCGAGACAAAGCCTTCCTACTCTGTCTCCCTCTACTCCGTCACCCGCTCCATCTAACTGCTCTCTTTAAATACTCCCGCTGCCTCACAGTCCGACTTACACGCGCTTGCACACTCGTGCCCCCTTTAAACTGCCGAAGAAAATTCTTCCACCATCAACTCTGCTCTCAAACGCATCTGCCCTCACCCCATCCTCCTGCCACCCTGCTTGGGATAGGGTTCCCCTTGTCCTCACCTACCACCCCACTAGGCTCTAGGTCCAATGTATAATTCTCCGTAACTTCCGCCACCTCCAATGGGATCCCACTACCAAGCACATCTTTCCCTCCTCCCTCTTTCTGCTTTCTGCAGGGATTGTGCCCTACGCGACTCCCTTGTCCATTCCTTCTCCCCATTCCTTCCCACCGATCTCCCTCCTGGCACTTATCCTTGTAAGCAGAACAAGTATTACACCTGCCCTTACGCTTCCTCCCTCACCACCATTCAGGGCCCCAGACAGTCCTTCCAGGTGAGGTGACACTTCACCTGTGAGTCGGCTGCTGTGGTATACTGCGTACGGTGCTCCCGGTGCGGCCTTTTATATATTGGTGAGACCCGACGCAGACTGGGAGACCGTTTCGCTGAACACCTACACTCTATCCACCAGAGAAAGCAGGATCTCCCAGTGGCCACACATTTTAATTCTACGTCCCATTCCCATTCTGATATGTCTATCCATTGCCTCCTCTACTATCGAGATGAAGCCACACTCTGGTTGGAGGAACACCTTAAATACCAGATGGGTAGCCTCCAACCTGATGGCATGAACATTGACTTCTCTAACTTCCATTAATGCCCCTCGTCCCCTTCTTATCCCATCCCTGATTTATTTATTTCCCCCCTCCCCTTTTTGTTCTCTCTCTGCCCTTCACTCTGGCTATTTTCCATCTCCCTCTGGTGCTCCCTTCCCTCTTTCTTTCTCCCTAGGCCTCGTGTCTCATGATCCTTTCCCTTCTCTAGCTCTGTATCCCTTTTGCCAATCACCTTTCCAGCTCTCAGCTTCACCCCACCCTCTCTGGTCTTCTCCTATCATTTCACATTTCCCCCTCCCCCTCCTACTTTCAAATCTCTTACTATCTTTCCTTTCAGTTAGTCCTGACGAAGGGTATCGGCCCGAAACGTCGACAGTGCTTCTCCCTGTAGATGCTGCCTAGCCTGCTGCATTCCACTGGCATTTTGTGTGTGTTGCTTAAATTTCCAGCAACTGCAGATTTCCTCGTGCTGATTATTTTCATTTGTTCTTAGTGCCTGTGGCTCCTTGCTGAAGTGTCCAACAATAATCAGCCAGCATTAATGGATTCCAGTTGCCTTGATACCATTTTTCCATGACCACAATGTCCTAGAGAAATTTTTCACCATGCTCACCACTGACAATGCCAAGACTTTCAAGGAAAAAGCCTAAATGGGAATGCAGAAAATGAATCTTTAGTGATTTCATGGTTCTAACATGCTTGAAGCATGTTGTTAACAATCTGCACATAGTTTGATGCTCTGTAGTTGCCAACAAAATCCTTGAGTGCCTTCCACATGAACTTCTTCATTCCCACTAGAAGTTCTTCTAATCACCTGTTGATGATGAATTGGGTGATTTGTAGACCAACAAAAATGTCTTCCTTAATCCTGGCATCAGTTATTCTTACTTGAATTATGAATTGAAATAACAAATTTAGGTGATTTCAAAAAAGTGGTGTGTGATAGGGAAATTTCATAGCGATTTTCATGATCAGCAGTCCAAAATCCATAAGATACACCCAAAAGTATTCAGAAAGCAAGATCTTTGTTGCCCAAAGTTTGGTCAACATTTGCAGTTTATTGGGAAGTGAGCTGTGAATCACTGTTGTAGAGCTGAAGTAAACTCCAGGAGACTCCAAGAACTTCAGAGTATGTTAACTCTTTTTGAAGATCAGCAGTGATGATCAAAGTTGAATTTATTGTCATATGCACATGTGAAAAGGTTACTTGCATCAGCATTACAGAGTCAGAGTAATAAAAGCAGTGCTTGCAGAACAGTCATCAATTAACCATAAATTATATGCTTCTTTTTACAAGAAGGAAGACAAATAGAACAAAAGAGTGCCATGTAGTGCAAAGTGATCAATGTGGTGGTAGTGTTGCTAAACGTAGTGGTTAGTGTCCTGCCAGCTGGCTGTGCACTCAGGTTTTTTGAAATTATTGTATTCAGATTTTTATATTTATGCACAGATAGATACATGCTGTAATGATTGAAGTACTTAAGTGAAAATTATGTAACTGCGATCAGTTTATTGCTGTGCTCGCCTTATTTACTTTCTCTGTGGTCTCTGGCTCTAAATAGGTTGATGAAGCTATAGCTGTTCTACAGAGACATCAGGCTCGGAAGGACTTCCTTCAGAAAAAAAGAATGGTTAAAGGTACCACAAATCAGAAGAAGTAAGAAGCAGCAGACGGGACTTACATCACCAATTACAGTGGCCCAATCTGTATCAAATAGCTGCTGTCTGTTCAGTTTGCAGTAAGGTCTGCATGAAAGAATTGATGATCACATTGGTGGTTTATTGCTAGGACTCATTTTGAAACCAGCATGGACAGATACTGGATAGTTCAGGGAGGGTTTAAGTGAAGTCTGAAGCCAGATGATTTTGGCCAGCACTCCAACAAAAGTTGCCCATAGTCTAGAACTGTTTCGTGCAGAGAAAAAACTGCAAGAAGGACTTATAATGGAATTGTTGATGTGATGCACCAGCGAGTATTTATTTTCTGGATCTCCTATTCATAAGGCAATAAAACATAGGAGAAAAATTAGGCCATTTGGCCCATTGAGCCTGTTCTGACATTTCATCATGGCTGTTCATTTCTCTCAGCCCCAATCTCCTGCCTTCTCCCTGTATCCCTTCATACTCTGATTAGTCAAGAATCTGTCAACCTCTGCCTTAAGTATACTCAATGACGGCCTTCACAGCTGCCTGTGGCAACAAATTCCACAGATTCACCACTCTCTGGCTAAAGAATTCCCTCAATGAGACCCCCCCTCATTTTTCTGAATTCCAGTGAGTACAGGCCCAGAGCCATCAAATGCTCCTCATATGATAACCCTTTCAATCCTGGCATCATTTTTGTGAACCTCCTTTAAACAGTCTCTAATGTCAGCACATCTATTCTCAGGCAAGGACTTAAAACTATTCACAGTACTCCAAGTAAGGCCTCACCAGTGCCTTATAGAGCCTCAACATTGCAGTCTTGCTCTTATATTCAAGTCCTCTTGAAATGAATGCTAACATTACATTTGCCTGCCTCACCACCAATTCAACCTGCAAATTAACCTTTAAGGGATCCTGCACAAGGATTCCCAACTCCCTTTGCAATTCAGATTTTTGAATCTTCTCTCCACTTAGAGAATAGTCTATGTTTTTATTTCTTCTGCCAAGGTGCATGACCATACACTTCCGGAGTCCGTATTCCAACTGCCACTTCTTTGCCCATTCTCCTAATCTGTTTTAAGTCCTTCTGTTGCCTGTCTACTTCTTCAGCACTGCTTGCCCCTCCACCTATCTTCATATCACCTGTAAATCTGGCCACAGAGCCATCTATTCCACCATCCAAATCATTGACATAATGTAAAAAGAAACAATCCCAACACCGTGCCCCATGGAACACCGCTGGTCACCAGCAGCCAACCAGAAAAAGCTCCCTTTATTCCACAACTTTGCCTCCTGCCAATCAGCCAATGCTCTATCCATGTTGGTATCTGTCCTGTAATACCATAAGCCCTTAACGTGTTAAGCAGCCTCATGTGTGGCACCTTTGCAAAGGCCTTCTGAAAATCCAAATACACAACATCCATCGATTCTGATTTGTCTATCCTTATTATTACTTTAAAGAATTCTAACAGATTTGTCAGGCAAGATTTTCTCTTAAGGAAGCCATGTAACTTTAGCCTATTTTATCATGTGCCTCCAAGTACCCCGAAACAACACCCTAAGCAATCGAGTCCAACACCTTCCCAACCACTGAGGTCAGACTAGTTGGCCTATATTTTACTTTCTTCTGCCTCTCTCCCTTCTTGAAGTGTGGTGTGACATTTACAATTTATATCTATTCTCGCCTTTCTTTTACACTTCATAAATCTGAAAAATCTTTTGATATTCTTGTTTGCCTCTTTATGACTTTTTAGTTGCCTTCTGTTGATTTTTAAAAGCTTCCCAATCCTCTAACTTCTCACAAATATTTGCTCCTTTATATGCCCTCTTTTTTGGTTTTTATGCTGGCTTTGACTTACCTTGTCGGCCACGGTTGCATCATCCTGCATTTAGAATTCTTTGTTAAGATGTATCAATCCTGTGGCTTCCGAATTGTTTCCAAAAAATTCCAGTCATGTTGCTCTGCCATCATTACTGCTAGTGTCCCCTTATAATCAACTTTAAATAGCTACTCTCTCAATTCTGTAATTTCCTTTACTCCACTGTAATACTGATATATCTGATTTTAGCTGCTGCTTCTGAAATTGCAAGGTAAGTTCTATCACTGGCCTCTAAGAGTTCCTTTACCTTAAGCTCTATAATTAATTCCAGTTCCTTGCACAACACCTATTCCAAAATTCCTGCAGGCATTCTACAAATTCCCCTTCTTGGGATCCCACTAACCTGATTTTCACAATATACCTGCATATTGAAATCCCAACATGGTTATCATAACATTGCCCTTTTGACATGCATTTTCTATCTTCTGTTGTAATTTGTAGACCATATCTTTGCTACTATTCAGAGGTCTATATATCTCACATCAGGGTCTTTTTACTCTTGCAACTTCTTAACTCTACCTACAACAATTTTGCACCTTCTGATCCTACGTCACCTCTTCCTAAGGATTTGATTTCTTTTTACCAACAGAGCCACTCAATTCCCTCTGCCTACCTGCCTGTCTGTTTGATACAATATGTATCCATGGATGTTAAGCTCCTAGCTATAATCTACTTTCAGCCATGATTCAGTGACACCCACAATGTCATACATACCAATCTGTAACTGTGCTACAAGTTCATGTACCTTATTCTGTATTCTGTGTGCATTCAGCTATAATACCTTCAGTGCTATATTCATCACGCTTTTTGGATTTTGTCCCCCTTTTGCATTGCAGCTCATCCCATTGACTGCAATTTTGCCCTATCATCAGCCTCCCCTTGCTAGCAGTCTCACTACACACTTCTTCTGTTTGTAAACCAACTACCCCATCCTCAGCCTTATCACTAGTTCCAATTTCCCTGACAAATTAGTTTAAACCTTCGCGAATAGCTCTAGCAAACCTGTCCACAAGGATATTGGTCATCCTCAGGTTCAGGTGTAATCTATCCCTTTTGTACAGTTTATACTTTTCCCAGAAGTGATCCCAATCATTCAGAAATCTGAACCCTTGTCCCCTACACCAGTTCCTCAGCCACGTATTCATGTGCCTGATCATCCTATTCTTACCCTTGTTGGCACGTGACACAGGCAGCTATCCATAGATTACTACTTTGGAGGTATTGCTATTCATGTTTTTCCTTGCTTCCTAAAATCTCCCTTCAGGAGATTGTGATCGGTGCCAATATTTACCAAAACTTCAGTCTGCTCACACTTCCCCTTCAGAATGCCGTGGGTCTGATCTGAGACATCTCTGACCCTGGCACCTGGCAGGCAACACACCAGGGTCATTCTTGACAATTAATGTGGCTCAGAGGAGGGTTTTTAAAAAACCTTCATTCTTATTTAGAGCATTAAAATAGAATCGTTCAAAATTCAATGTTACTGTCTAAGTATATATGTCACCATATACAGTACAAACCCGAGATTCACTTTCCTGTGAGCTTACTCGGCAAATCTATGGAGTAGTAGCTATAACAGGATCAATGAAAGATCAACCAGAATGCAGAATACAGCAAACTGTGCAAATGCAAATATAAATAAATAGCAATAAATAATGAAACATCAGTTAATGCAAAAAAGAGTCCTTAAAGTGATTGGTAATGATGGGACAGGTGAGTGTAGTTGTCCCCTTTTATTCAAGAGCACGATGGTTGAGGGGTAGTAACTGTTCTTGATTCTGGTCCTGTGAGTCCTGATGGCAGCAGCGAGAAGAGAGCAAGGCCGCTGTTGGAATTTAATAAAAAATAAACCAACATCTTTTATATTTCCCCATATTGGCATTCATCTCTCCAAGGAATCTATTTTCAAAATGGGACCTGTACATAGTTTTTGAAAACTGTAAGACAAATTATTTATTTTAAACTGTTGGCTTAATTGATTGTATCACTCTGCAGTACACAGAAGCTTACAAATTGATTTAATGCTATTTTTAAGCAGAGACCATGGAACAGTCTATTTAACACAGTCTAAGTTGTATTGAAGCTTATTTCCAGGTAAACTGTCCAAGGCACATTAGTATCCAATTGTGTTGATCCACTAGTCATTTTCCAGTATCAGATGCACGTCCAGTATGGTACTTGTCATACAATACTCATTTTCTCCCTCACCCATGCTTCAATTGGCTAATCTGTGCAAAAGGAATACATAGCACTTTTAACATTATCTAAAGCAACACATTCTGAAAACATGACTAGGTAGCTTCTAAAAGTACTGAAGACTGATCACAGTACATAGTCCACAGAGTTTATAGGCTATGCTTGCTCTAGAATTTAATTACTGACACATTCTATAGGTCCCTCTATCCTGACACAACTGGTAGCACAGCTAGCAACCTTTTAGGAAGAAAATTTGGTGGTGGTTTCTCAAAGAGGGCGTGAAGGATTGTTAATTAGATTTGATCTGTTCACATAGTCATTAGTTTATCCTAGTCTCTACCCTATTGACCAGAAGTGTTAATTCTATTGCTGTCTAATATGCTGAGAATTTCTAACATCTCAAAATTGTATTTTGAGTAATGTTCAGCTGTTATGAGATCTATTGAATAATAATACTATGTGTTTCCTTTCCCTTGGTGCTGTACTTGTTAAAGTTAACTCGCACAAGTTCTAACTTTTATCATTTTGCCTATTCATTACTTCTGAATCTGTTTGCTAATGTGAATTAGAAACATAAGTGAACTACTTGTAACTCTGCTACCTCAGCTACAATATTATGACTTCAAGATATTTTATAGATTAGCCTTGGGTAAGAATCTCGGCTTTTTCCATTTGAGTTTTGCGTCCTGCATCACTGCCAGTTCAGTTCTCAACAACTCTGATATGGAGTGAAGGTGGGAGCTGTAAGAATTGTTCATTTTCTGATTTCCATTTTTAAAAACAAACTCACCCAATTTCATTTGGATATTTCCTTGTATCAGGCACCTTATCTGCTTTTTCGTGCAGGACATCTGTAAATGCTTTTTTTTGTGAATATCTGTACGTGGACTAAGAACTTAATGGAAGTCTCGTAACTCTGTTTCATGAGTTCCAGATAAGCAGTCTATCATTCCATTGACTCTTCTGGGTGACTGCAACATGCAACTCACTTATTGACTTGACACTTTATAGTTTTGAATAATAAGCCATCATTTATTATCTTTACAAAAACATGGAATAGTTCATTTTTAAAAGAATGTTTGAAATTTTTGTATGCTATTACTATGTCTCTTACCTTCACTTAAAATATCAGACAAAATCTTTCTAGTAAAGGGAAGTTTCAGTAACCAACTTGAACCATAAAAATTTGTACAATGGTATGGTCAGGGAAAGGGCTAATGATAGGGAAAATCATAAAGCAAACTGTGTTTATTTAATTGTAAATTGTCTGTTGTGGGGTGTTTATATGAATTGTCATTTAATTTGAAATTAAATCTGCGTTTTAAAATTTCAAGTTGTCATTTACTATAAGCTGAGAGGATAACTTCCAATTACAAGGCATAACACTTCATCCCTTTAGCCCCAGCTATTCTGAGGATTTTGTCATTGTAAAGCTGGTTAATGTCTGTATACTTGGAGAAGTTGAACTGAGCCATCTTCCTGCGTGCAAACATAAGCGAGCTGCTGGAGGAACATGGAAAATCAGGCAGCATCTGTGGAAGGAAATGGACAGACAATGTTTTATGTTGAGATGCTTCATCTTTACAAAGGAGAGATAGCCAGCATGAAAAGGTAGGTGGGGGTGGTGGAAATAGCTGGCAAGTGATGGGCGGAGCCAGGAGAGTGTTTGATAAGTACAGTCAGGTGGGGAAGGAAGGGTGGAGATGCCTACAGATTCTGGGAGTTGATGGGGTGACATATGAGCTGCAGATTATGGAATTTTATAAGATAGGTGACAAAGAGCCAAATGAGCCATCTTGTACCACTGCAGTCCATGTGGTGAAAACACCCGAACAAAGCTTCAGGTAGAGAACTCCAGGACTTTGATCCTTTGGCAAAGGGGGAATGGTAATGTATAATTAAGTTGGATTAGTGCATAACTTGGTAGAGAATTTGGTGCTCTTACCTATAGGTTTAAGAGGTGCTGCTGAAGCAACTTGTTTAACTGCATACCACTGAAATGTAGAATCCAATTATTGATCTGGATAGAATACTGCCTAAGCAGCTCAATAGTGAGGTACCATGGCCTGGAAAGCAGCTCTACAATGTTCTTTGGAGAGTGAAGGGCACGATGAGATACAGAAGAAATCATGGCCATCCACAGCAACCAAGGAAGACTCCAGTTTGTGATGGCTACCCATACCACTGGACTTGGATTTCCAGGGTTAAGAGAGTGGAACTGCCCCTGTGCAATGGCTTTTCTGCTTTTAAGATGTGCACAGGTTTCCTGTCATTGTTGGATACTGAGGATGACCACCATTGGCCAAGTGGACTGATTATGATTTCACTATTGAGGAATCTAACTTCGTCTGTAGCCATTATTCTGAGGTGCATGTTAAGGCCAAGGAACTGCAACTATTAATGATGGAAGCTGCCTCTTAGAAGCATTGCTCATTGAAGGTGTCCTGGATACTATGAACACTAGTGCCCATGATGGAGCTGACTAAGTTTCCAACTCTGTGTAGCTTATTTTGATCCTGTGCAGTAGCCCTTCCATACCAGATGGTGATGCTGCCAGTTAAAATTCTCTGTACAGTACATCTAGAAATTAGTGTCTTTGGTGACTTACCAAATCTCCTCAAATTTGTATTGAAGTATAGCTTAGTATACTACAGAGTATAGCTGCCTTTGTAGTTCCATTGATATTTTGGGCCCAGGATCAATCCACAGGGATATTAACACCCAGAAACTTGAAATTACTTACACTTTTCACTTCTGATCCTTCTATGAGGACTGCTGTGTGCTCCCTCATCTTACCCTTTCTGAAGTCCACAGTCAGTTCTTTGATCTTGCTGATGTTGAGTCTTCCAACACCACTCAACTAGCTGATTTATCTTACTTCTGTGGGCCCTCTCATCACTATCTGAAATTCTGCCAACAGAAGTTACATTA
Organism: Hypanus sabinus; assembly: GCF_030144855.1. Classification (NCBI taxonomy): domain Eukaryota; kingdom Metazoa; phylum Chordata; class Chondrichthyes; order Myliobatiformes; family Dasyatidae; genus Hypanus; species Hypanus sabinus. The sequence goes on along the minus strand of NC_082728.1, from coordinate 38,938,688 downwards.
TCAGCAAATCTATAGATGGCTTTTGAGCAGTGCCTAGCCACAGAGTCATGGTTGTAGAGAAAGTAGAGCAGTGGACTTTATTGTGTATTGTACGTGACAATCTTTTAGGAAGTGACCCGGTCCTGGAAGTCCCGGAAGCTGCTGTCACATTGCCAACTATTCCAATTAAGATTCTAGTCTTTAGTGAAACTTGGGGTGTAGGTGCTGATTGTCTCTTATTAAAAGTAATATCATTGATTAATTTTCCATTTTACTCATCAAGTGAAAAGTTTTTTTGAAGAGTGGACTATTTCAGCCACAAAACACATGGGTGGGATTAGTACTGAATTGTTTCCTCAAGAAACAGTTGAAGGAGCGTCCCCTTTTGTGAAGTGGATTCAAGGGCTCCTCCTGATGCAATCCAGCTGTTGATCCTGTTCGTGTTTAATGGTACACTAGGCCATCAGAAATTTGGTCACCTTTGTGTCTGGTTATTTTAAGAAGTCCCTGAACTTCTATGGGTCTGTCAGCCTCATTTGGAGGTGCATCTTTAAGGCTGAGAAACTGCACTTTATTAAGTTGATTCTCACTATGGGGGGAATGGACTTTAATAAATATAATGGACTCCTGTGATCATTAATAAATAAATCAAACATGTGCCTCATTTTAGCACCATTTTAGTGCGGATTTGTGCCTTGAGGGTCCATGTAAGTTTCTTTTTGCAGGATTTATAGTCTTTTGATTGAAACTAGTTAATGTGAGCATGTGTTCTATTTATCAGAGTTAGTATTGTGTGTTTCTTCATTGCTGATTAGTGTTGCAAAAGGCTACTTGTGACATTTCCACAGTGAATGGAGTTCTAACTTTAAGGAGGAATATTTCTAGAATTTGAATGTCAGGACAGACTCCCACAATGACATCCTGTTGTGCCCATGTCTTCCTGATGGACTAGGCAAAAGGCCTAACGCAGCACACAACCAATACAGGGGCCTTCACCCGTATCAGATTGGATCAGGAGGTTTTCCATTTCCTCACATTAATTTGTTCTGCATAACTGATGACCATGTAGAGCAGTTGTATCCAAAAGGTTCCTCCCTAAAAGCTGGTTCTAGTTTTGTGACTAGGAAAGGGCCCTTGTCTAGGGTAAGTGTCCAGCATCCATTTCTGCTCCTACGTCTTATGGTTCTATAGTATCCCCCACCCATCCTTTCAACTCCAGAGAATGGAGGGAAAAATATATGCAGGGTCACCATCATTATGACGGCCACCTTTTGGTGTATGATCGTATACCTGAAGTCTGTATACATGAACACCAAACATTCCTACATGCTGAGGTCCATACCACAACAAGTATTCCATTCAGTTCTACTGTGCCCTATCATCTGCCCCTTGTAGAAATGGTGGCCCTTTTCCCACATGCCAGTTTGTCAGTGGTCTGTACAGAACTTTCTCAAGAACCAAAGGGATAGGATTCTGCCAGGTGGTTCTTTAAGCAACTTACTGAAGTTATTTGGTAGAATGCCACTAAACTTTCAAACAAGCACTAAGATCTGACTTGTCTGTTGGGCAGAAGGACAGTCCATTTCAAATCTTTTGCATAGATGGAATTTTCATTACATGCTGCCCTTGAAGTGACTGTGATGTCGATAAAACAGTCATCAATCTCTTCCCAGATACCTGCCCCCACCCCATCTCCCTGAGGTTCCAACAGGGGATTGAGTTTCTCTTGTCCTTACCTATCACTCCATGAAACTCTGCATCTAGCATATCATTCTCTGTAACTTCTGCTATCTTCAACAGGATCCTACCACTAAACACATCTTTCCCTGCCCCTCTTCCCCCACCAACATACCACTTTCTGCAGGGATTGCTGTCTTCATGACTCCCTTATCCATATGGCTCCTCCCTACCAATCTCTCTCCTGCCATTTATCCTAGCAAGCAAGACAAGATCTGCACCTGCCCCTACACCTCCTCCCTGACCACATTCAGGGCTCCAAAATGTTCCTTCAGGTGAAGCAACACTTCACCTGTGAGGTTGTTAGGGTCACCTACTATATTCAATACTCCTCTACATTAGTGACACCTATCGTAGATTGCGAGATGGCTTCGTCAAGAAACCTTCACTCTGTCACAATAGGAAAAATTGTCCTGTTGCCACCCATTTTAATTCTTCCCATTCCCATTCGATCCATGGCCTCCTCTACTGCCATAATGAGGCCACTCTCAAGTTGGAGGAAAAACACCTCAAAGTGTGCGGGATAACCTTTAACATGAGTGCATGACCATTAATTTCTCTAATTTCTGGTAATTTTTTCTTCTTCCTTTTCTCTCATTTTCAATTCCCCATTCTAGCTCCCTGCTTACCCCTCCTCTTCTCATCAGCCAATCTCCTCTCTCTGGTGTCCCTTCTTTTTTCACTCATGGTCCACTCCTCTATCCTGTCATATTTTTTCTTCAGCCCTTTACCTCTTCCACCTATCACCTCCCAACTTCTCATTTCACCCCCTGCTCCCATTCACCATCCTTCCCTCTTACCTGGCTTCACCTATCACCTGGCAGTTTGTACTCCTCTTTCTCCCACAATCTTTTTCTGGCTTCTTCCGCCTTCTGTTCTAGTCCTGCCGAAGTGTCTTGGCCCAAAACATTGATTGTTTGTTCTCCTTTGTAGGAGCTGCCTGACCTGAGTTCCTCCAGCATTTTGTATCTTGCGCTGGGTTTCCAGCATCTGCAGAATACCTTGCGTTCGTCAATCTCTTTGTAGACTGAAAAGAGGTGCAAAGAGCCTTGCTTGTTCATAACAAGCAGCTGAGTAACATGGTTCTGTGGGCTGTTCCTAGTGATACAGACTGAAACAAACATTTGCTGCTGGAAGATGATCAGCTCGACAAAGAATGGATTTTAGTCTTCCAGTTGTTCAGTTGTTTGTAACTGAATGCTGCCGATTGGTACCCTTCTACTGAAGCTCATTGCAGCCATCACAAGGTTTCCATGGGGAAGGCAATATTGAAGAGTCCTGCCAAACAGTGCTGAGAGACTGGATCCTGGGAAATAATCTTGGAAACTTAAAGCTGGTGGAATGTTTGGGATTGGTACATTAGGCATGTTGATATATTGTACATGAATCTCATGATATGCTTGGCACAGTGAATGAAGTTAACCCCATGTTGTGTGCATATAATGGTATTTTATGAATAACATTAAGAAAAGAGCTTAAAAATAAGCATTCTGGAGGTTCCTGCCAACATGAATCTAGACTAAAAAATGATAGTACAAGCAGCAGAATATCAGCTTCAGCCATCAGTGGTGGCCTCTGTGTACTCTGTCGTTGGTTGTTTTGCACTAACATAGCTAGTCTTAATTTTTATTTAGAGGTACAGCATGGTTACAGTTCCTTCCAGCTCAATGAGCCTGTACTGCCCAATTGCACCCATTTTGAATGAATTCCACCTCAATACTCCTTGATTCCAGTTCCTTGCCTGGCTGAGCTGCCACACCTCGCTTCCCTGCTCTGTTACTGTCCCTCAGGAGGTTCAGTGAGTTGGATGAAGTCAAATGCCATCTCACTGACCAGGTCCTCAATGCGATGCTTGGCCACCTGAAGTCACATAAACTTATGAATCCACAGTTAGCCTTTGCAATTGCAACTTCAATGCCGTTGAAGTGTGGAAAGCTGACTGGAATTCACATGAAGTCACAAGCAAACAACTTGTTTTGCAATCGGTCATTTTCCTTTTTGCTCACACAAAATGCCTGCGTGGTCTCAATAATGTAAGATAGTTGGAAGACAAAACATCAAATTTAAAAAAAACTTGGCAGGTTGTAGGTGAAAAATATCCCAGTTTTGGGAGCAGGCTAGTAAATACAGTTTGCTCCCTGGAATGATTTATTTAGGGTAAGTGCTAACACATGTTGTAACCACCATGATATAAATCAGAGTGCAAATAGACAGACTGAACAGAAAGTGACAGTTTATAGCCTCATTTTGATCTGGCAATACATTTGGGCCAGGCTTCTTATTTGCATTCAATTAAACTTCAATCCTCTTCATGTTTCAACTGCACATTGTTCGATATACTTTACTTTGAGTCAAATATTATGTAACATAATTTCTTCCTGGCAGGTCTGTTATTATTAACCTGTGCAAGACATTCATCTTTCTTGTGCGATGACTTCAGGACTTGGCTTGACTATCTCAATAGGCAACTCCACAGGAAAAGTTGGATAGAAATCCCCAGTCCTTGTTTACTACCATATCCTTGATTTACAGTTTAAGACACAGAACCTTTTATCAGGTTAATTGAAAGTAAATACAGAATTTATTAATATTATATGTTCAAAACATTCAAATTTTTGGCAGTTGAATTTTTCTGTTGATGGTTTTGAGCCAATCAATTTGTTTTGGCTCCAGTCCAATGATTTGAAATTAAACAACTCTTCCACCTCTTATATCCCAACTACTTTTCAGTAAGTGCTGCTCTAAACAAACAAAAATGTATTTGTCATTTGGAATGTAATGATCTCATTTTATATTTTTTTAAACCCTTGGGGCTGCCAGGTTCAGTGATTGAGAGTTTTTAGCTTGCTTATTGAAAGATGATTAGGGAAGTTGGGAGGGGAAGGAATGTGGTGAAGTGCATATACCTGTCTGGACACACCCCCTGCTGACTGCTCCTGTGGCTCCTCCCACAGACCCCAGTATAAAGGCGATTGAGGTCTGAGCCCGGCCTCTCTGTCTCCAGGATGTAGTATGGTGGTCAACCACTGCTTCTTCTAGTCAATAAAAGCCGATATCTCGCCTTTACGTCTCAGAGAGAGTTATTGATGGTGCATCAAGGAAGAAAGCATGTAATTATTTATCACCGTTGACATCCCTTTCATATTATCTTTAAAGGTTCTATGATCAATTTTGTACTTATGAATTGTAGCTACTATTATAGTGTAGGAAAATCCACAAACAGTCTCTGCAGGGAAGACTCTCACTGACTGCAATAAGGTCTCAATAATAGTTTAGATAATGTTAGTTGGGCAATAATCATTGACAAGGATACCAGTGACAACTTTCCAGCTCTTCTTTGAAACTGTGGAACGCCATCATATACAATGACCTTAGACATCTGCCAGGACCTCAGTTTAAATATCCAAAGGAAGAAGAAGATAGTTTTTGTGTCTCCATATTGGGAACATAAATTTCTTAGCACTGGCTTGGAATTTGTTGAAGTGAATGGGGATTTGGTGGAATTCTTTAGGTTTGATTTTCTTCCCCTCATTATTTAGATTGCATTGTTTGTTCTAAACTTTGTTGGAAGTGTAACTCAAAGACAGAATGTATAGGAGCTCAGCGACATCGGATTCATTAATTGATCGCTTAAATTTGCAGCCCATATGGAGAGAGAGAAAAATATGAATGAATGGCAAGGAAGGTATAATCAAGTTATTTATTGAGTTAAATAAGGTCAGGAAATGTTAGTGTTTTTTTTTAATCTTCTGGTGTAATTTACCTTCTGCAGATGTGAGATTTCATTTCCTCGATTATTTTCTTCTGGAACTCTGAAGTTAAATTTTATCTTGATTTTGGAAACCCAATCTTTAACAGCCTTCACATTATGTATCGCTTAAGGTAGCATAGTGGTTAGCACAATGCTTTACAGCATAGGTGATCTGAGTTCATTCCCACTGCTGTCTGTAAGGAGTATGTACATCTTCACGTGACAGTGTGGCTTTTCTCCAGGTTTCCTCCCACAGTCCAAAGATGTACTTGTTGGTCATTGTAAATTGTTCCATGATTCGCCTGGGATTAAATTGGGAGATTGCTGGGCAGTGTGGCTCGAAGGGCTGAAATGGCCTATTCTGTGCAGTTATCTCAATGAATAAATAGATACAAACATCATTGACTATGTCTTTGCCAGAAGAGTATCACCAACAGCTGGGGAGTTGTGACCAACCAAGCAGTAAGCACTGAAAATGCTGCATCTCAATGAAAACACAGACACACAGTACTGCCACCATGACCACCCAGAAGGACTACAACAGACACAGTGTACCATCCTTGATGGTGTGGTCAGTGTGGAGATGAGCTGTTATGTAGTTCCACCATTTTTGGTTTTTACTTTAGATTTCCAGTGTCTGTAGATGTTTGCTTTTTGACAAGCAGCTTCCTGCATGAATGGAGGTAAAATTATCACCTGGAAAACCTAAATCAGTTTTGTACCTTTGCTGTTGCTCTGACATAATGAAACAGGGCAGCATTGCAACACCTGAAACCTGCAGAGAGAGACAGAATGGCCCACAACTTTTAACCTGCCTTCCACTGGAGGATGAGGACACTGCACCTATTTGTGGGTTTTGCATTTTGTCCATTAGTGCAGAAATCTATGAGAGATGAATGGCTTCAAAAGGAAATAAATGAAGGCCTGCCCTGATGGCTCCTGAGTTACATTTTTGATTATGGCATAAAAGTCAAATGGGAAAGTAGCCTGCAATTAAACAAAAAAAAATTGAATTGTAGTTTCTGAGCCTGGTCTAACGTGACAGAAATTCCCAGTCAAATTCCTGGGAATTTTCAACAGGTTTATTCTTCCCTGCTGGACTCCATTGTTGAGTGTACACATGAAGATCAGAGCAGGACCAGACCATCTGACTTTCTCAAGTTCATCCTGCCATTCAATATGTCCCATATTGCAATTCCTCTTCCTCTACATGCTTATTCCATGTAGTTCTCAATTCTCACATTTTTCAAAAACATATTTTCCCTTTTATATACCTCACAACCTAGTAATGCAGAACATTTCAGAGATTCACTACCCACTGAGAAAAATTCCCATTTGATTTTTTTACAATATTGACTTTGCAACTATGCCCCTTCTTTGAGTAACTTTTCATGAATGAATCACCATAACATCCGCTCTCTCGTGTCCTCTGAGAATTATTTATAATTTCTGAATCATTCTTAATTTTTTTTTCTGAAATCCATAGAATATAACTGCCTCTATCGGTCAGATTTGATCGTGGATATTGCATGCTAGCTGTCTAGATATGTAAACCTAGGCAGTACGATACGGAGAGCAAGCTGTTGCCTGTGTAGCATTCTCCCCCTCTCCATGCATCTGATGAACCCAAAGGAATGGCAGACACCAATACAGTTTGTGAGCAGCAGCGTTGCGGGAGTTGCCCGTCAGCATTGCACTCAGTGTAAGACTGCTTTAGACACACCAACTCTGAATTTTTCCCTTGGGGTGTACTCCTGCAGCCTTCCCCATGTTTGGGTATAGGCTCAAGGCAGCGGAGGTTTGGGATCAGAGCTTCCCTTCTAGATGAGCTGCCAACCACAGCTGACGAGTTCCATCTGCTCCAGGTGACTGGTTTTAAGGTGCCAGTAACCCATCTTTCTGTCAATTGAAACGGTTCCGCCGGGCTTAGTAGCTAAGCCACACGTGAAGGCCAGGAGCTGGACTTGATTGTCAGAGGCTATTTGAGGTTCACGCCATTGGCAGCATTTAAAAGGTAGTGGGAGCTTGTCCCCACAAGCACTTCCAGCTATAACAACCCTGAGGAACGAACCCATAGAATATAGATAGTACTTTTAAAGCCATTTACGGTAAGATAATCCTCTCAGAAATTACTCAAAAATCTTTCAGACTGCCTCCAATGCTAGTATATATTTTCTTCACAGACTCCAAATGTGACCACACAATGTACCATGTAATTGTAGCAATACTCCTCTAATTTTATAATCCAGCCCCTAGTGATAAAGGCCGATTTGAAATTTGCATTCTTAATTTCCTGCTGTATCTGCCTGCTAATGTTTAGTGCTTCATGCGTAAGAACACTTAGATCCATCTGCACTCCATACCTCTGCAATATATCTCCATTTAGATAATAGATTTCTGATTTCTCTTACCAAAATGCATGACCTCACACTTTCCTACATTAAGTTCCTTTTGCCAAAACCTTTTCCACTCAACCTACTTACACCTTGATGTGTGCCCAAATTTCCTCAAAGCAGTATGCCCCCTCTCATTTATTTTGGTATTATCATGAACTTCCTCTTCCTCATCAGTAAATATGGTTATTTAATAATTGACAATCAAAGTGGCACTCTACTAGCCAGTTTTTAACAGTCTGAAGATGACCCTTTTATTCTGAGTCATCTGCATGATAACAAGTCTTCAATTATGTTAACAATCGTCACTGATAGCATGGGCTCTTTTGCAACAGTCTTTTATGAGCTACCTTATCAAATGCCTTCTGGAAACCTAAGTGGACAATGTCTACAGGTTCCCTTCTATCAACCCTGTACTTCTATCCGGGAACTGTATCAAACTTGATTTTCCTTTCACAAATCCATGTATTTAAGGTGATGATGAATGACCATACAGGTGGGAGGTTGAAAATTTGGCTGAGTGGTATCATAACAACAACCTCTCACTCGTTGTCAGTAAGACTGAGGAACTGATTGCAGGCTTCAGGAGAGGGAAACCAGAGGTCTATGAGCCAGAAATCATCGGAGGATCGGAGTTGGAGAGGATCAGTAACTTTAAATTCCTGGGAGTTACTATCTCAGAAGATCTGTTCTAGACCCATCATATAATATAATTGCAAAGAAAGCTCAACAGCGCCTCTACTTCCTTAGGAGTCTGCAGATGTTTGGCATAACATCAAAAACTTTGATAAACTTCTATAGATGTGTGGTGGAGAGTATATTGACTGGCTGCATCACAGCCTGGCATTTAAACACTAATGTCTTTGAACAGAAAATCCTACACAAGGTAGTGGATTCAGCCCAGTACATCACGGGTAAAGCCCTCCCAACCACTGAACACATCTACATGAAACATTGCTGTGGGAGAGTAGCATCCATTATCAAAGATCCTGACCACCCAGGCAATTTTCTTTTCTCACTGCTGCTGTCAGGTCAAAGGCACAAGAGCCTCAGGACTCATCCCACCAGGTTCAAGAAAAATTACTACCCCTCAACCATCAAGCTCCTGAACAAAGGCAGATAACTACACTCACTCACTTGCCCATCTATTGAGATGTTCTCACAACAAATGATCTGCTTGTAGGAACATCACTTAAGGACTCCTTATTTTGTTACTTCTTGCTCTGGTTGTTTATTGCTATTTATTTATATTTGCATTTGCAAAGTTTGTTTTCTTCTATGCTCTAATTGATCTTTCATTGATCCTGTTACAGCTACTATTCTATAGATTTGCTGAGTATGCCTGCAGGAGAAAGAATCTCAGGGTTGTACGCTGTGACATATATGTTCTCTGATAATAAGTTTACTCTGATCTTTGAACTTTAATTGCAATAAACTATTTGTCCAACAGCAATCTGACAGCAATCTGTCAGAAGTTCAGGACTTTTGTATTAAGCCACATATACTTTGAAGTCTCAAACTTCATTGTTAATGTGGGTAAATGCTGGCAGTTTGTAACAGAATGCCTTTGCCCCTGCCAGCAAATCCCAGGTCAAAAACATAACTTCAAATTGAGTTCACTCGGCTTTGGAAAAAGAGAAGAATGTAACATTGATTTCTGATTGGCTGCTTGCACTACGGAGTGGTACATATAAGTAAGCCCTATTTTAGGATATTGTCAGCCCAAGTAACTTAATTTTCCGTTGATTAATTGAAATATTTGGAAAAATCATGGGTTGTGAACCTGAGAGATCTCAGCTAATGTTTCCTTTCCCCAGGAAAATCTGTTTGGAAATTGGCCTGTAAATTTAATGGAAAAATTTGAGGGGTTTGGACTAAAATACAGTGCAAGAGTTGAAGACCTAGGAGTGATACAGGTATTATGAAGTGAGTGATCTGTTTTGTGTTAGTTGCTGCACTTGTATGTTATATTGGCAACGTGGCTGTCATGGACCATCAGGTTGTTTATAAGCTCCTCTGGGAGTTTGAATGTGCCTTTCAGATTTTGTAGACCTTGTTCCAGCCTTTTACTTTTTGTGTTTCAGATTTTTTTACATCTTTTTCCTTCCCTTTCTCAGAAAGGGAAACAACATTCAGCAGGCTGGGAACTGTACAATGCCTGAACACATAAGGAGGCCTCTGTCACTTTTGTGTGACTGCCCTGGACAGGCTAAATCAGATAAGAAGTTGAAGAAATCAGCTATTAAGGAATGGGTTCTGCAGCTTCTGAGCTTACAAAGGCCCTTCCTTCACCATCTCTCCCAGTCCAAACCCAAAGGAGGAAAACAAACTGAGCTCCATGTCAGCTGGGGGAGGGGAAGAATGGGGGAGGGAGTTGAAGGGTTCACTGAGTGGACTGAAGTGGGGCATTGGCAGAGAAATGAACATTAGTGGGGCCGGGTGTCTTGACGACTGATCAAATTTTGGTATTGTGCTAAGAGGTTTGGGTGGCGTGGTGTGTTAGCAGTGCTGAATTAGGTTGCCGAATAGGTTCAGGGTCCAGAACAGGGGTAGAGATTGGCTGGGAAGACCACTGTGGTGGGAGTGTTGGCTGGGGACTTTAAATGCTGATGGAGTTGCTGGTTGTGAACTGAGAAAATCAGGAAGGAACTGATGAGATTCCTCAGCAGGCCAGATAAGATTGCAATTCTTTAGACTACTGTCAAATCAACCCTGTCAATTACATTCTGGCTCATACCAGCTGCACATGTATTGACAGTATACACGCCTGGCATCTTCTGTCTACATGTATGTTGTAAATACAGTGCACCTTTGACATACTTCCTGATTTCCATTAGCTATACACGTATCATGACTGTTTTTTGATCAAGTTGAAATGCATAATTCACAAAATGATTGGAGTACTTGATAGAGTAGCAAACAATCTGCTGGAGAATCCCAGTAGGCCGGGCAGCATTTGTGGGAGCAAAGGATTGATTCACAGTTTTGATCTGAAATGTTGACAATTCATTTCCTCCCCAGATGCTGTCCGAACCATTGAGTTCTTCCAGCAGATTGTTTGTAGGTCCAAAATCCAACATCTGTGGTCTCTTATGTTCCCAGAACAATTGGGGTTGGGGCTGGGGTTATCTCATCCGGTGTTTTGATATAGCAATTACTTCTCCCACTTCTGAGCATAATCATTGTCTTTTTAATACAGCCATTATTTATCTTCCTTTTTATGTATATTCCCCCCCACCCCTCCTGTTTTCTTTTCCCTTCAGCATTATGATGCATTGTTATTCCTGTTGGTTAGACATTTTATTCCTCCTTCACAGCCATTACCTGTAGGTGGCGCAGTTGCTCCATGTGGCGTTCAGCGCTCTTTCCAGTGTAGTCAGCACTCGGCCAACACTGCAGGATTAGCTTGGGTTTAAGATGACAGCTGTCTTGTAACACCGCCAGATTTTTTTTCTAGCTACCAGAGCTGCTCTTGTCATTAAGTTACCTTTTATGATCGTTGCAACTGTATTTACAGCATTAATAGCAAGGTTAAAGTCTTCTTTTCTTTGTAACTTTAAAAGCCAAAAAAAAAGAAAAAAGAAAACTGGATCCACGTTGTTTGAAAACACAAATAATCTGCTATATTTGAATCCCTTCTTGGCTGCAGGGTTATAAGCAATGCAGAGATCTTTGGAAAAAAATTAATTATTTTTCAGGCAAGGCCAACACCAGTCACCAGCCCCCACCCTCCCATCCCCCATCCACTCCGCCTTCTTGGCATCTGACCCTGTTTGTTGTACCTTGCAGCATGTTGCATTGTGCGTCTATTATTGCCAGCTACCACACAACTGCATAAGAGAACATAACAGGCATAATGGTAGTGATTAGCAGTGGTAATGAAAGAGCTGAATTCCAAAGATGTAAACCGTATCAAAGTGCATATCAGGTTTGAATTTAATCCAGTCTCAAGGCTTAGCTGACTTAGTAATTGGCTTTACTCTTTGAGTTGATGAAACATCTGTTTCTTGCCCTGTTTTCTGAAAGGATCCTGAAGCCCCGAGTACCCTACCATTAATTTGGCTGCATATGTGTTCAGTTCACAATTGTAAGTAAACTTAAATAAAGTTAGGAATGGAGAATCCCAAGATTGGGGCAGTAAAGAAGTAGCCAAGGGGAGGTGGAGTTAACATTCTAATGGTTTGCATCAACCTTGAATTAAAGCCTTGACACTGAAAGTAGAATGTTGGAAAAACTCATTGGGTCAAGCAGAATCTGTGGATGCAAGTCCTTTTGCCTCTGCAGTTCTCATGCCTTGAGACTGACTATGTATGCTCATGTCGTAGCACATGTTGGAAATGATTGTTTTTTTTTTGGTTAAGACAAACAGCATGCAAAACCGAAAGTAAGGTATCAAAGCCTGGCCCACAGTTACACAGTGCAAAAGAGTGACTCCACCTTGATGTAGCTTTCCAATGCTTCATTAATGCCCCTTGATCAGTATATTTTGTACATGGTAATAGAGTGGCCAGATTAAGAGGGGAGTCAGACAGGGCGGTGTTCTCTCGTCCGACCTATTCAATCTTTATCGCGAGAAGATTCTAAGAGAAATTAGCAATATTTTTGGCATGATAATTGGTGGATACAATTTGAATAACCTACGATATGCAGAAAACAGTGCGGATAGCTACTTCTACTTAGATGCTCCAGGAAATACTAGATAAAGTCATCAAAGAAAGTGCAAAGAGAGGATTGACCATCAACTCCAAAAACACCGAATGTATGGTTATCAGAAAGACAAAAGAAATACCAAAATGCAAACTGAAAGTAGGCAATGAAGTTCAATTACTCAGGGTGCACGATAACATCTGACGGTGGGGTTAATGATGAAAATAGAAGGATCAGGATTGATGAATACATGAGCATTTGATTAAGATATTAATGAATAACGCCATTACTGTGCGTACGAAACACAGAGTGTTGGGGTGCTACGTTCATGCCACACCAATATATGGGAGCAAATGTTGGACAATATCAAAGCAAAATGAAGGAAGACTCGAAACTGCAGAAATGTGTCTTTTGAGAAGAATGTTGCAAATATCTGGAAGGACGGTAACAAATGAGGAAGTGTTGTGAAAATCCAGAATAAGTAGAGAGCTGATATCAATCAGCAAAAGGCGGCTGGAATTTCTGGGACATGTACTGAGAAAAGAGAAGCTTGAACACTTTGCTGTGATGGGAAAAACTGATGAAAGAAAAAGTCACAGTGGACGGTGCATATTCATGAGTTGCATTAAGGGTTGGACAGGCAAAATGTTTGAAGATTTTATTAGAACCTCAGATTAAAGACAGATGGAAGACCGTGATTGCTCTCATCTTAGGACATATCAAATAATGATGATAATGAATCGAGTGGACAGGTGCTGACTGGAGCAGAGAAGAAGTGTGTAGAACGCTTGGAACCACACTAATCTGTTCATAGATCCACCATTATAGACATTGTGCTGTTTTTTTTATTTTGGCTTTAACATGAGTTTTTCTTCTCTGAGGTCTGAAGCAGTCTGCCGGAAATACAAAATACCAGTTGGAGGAACTCAGCTGGTCAGGCAGCATCTGTGGAGAAAGATGGACTGTCGACATTTTGGGTCGAGATCTGGATTGAAAGATAGATTTTGCTCCATATTTCAGCATCTACAGTCTCTTGTGTCTCCTGAGTCGGAAGTAAAATTGCTTCCAAATGGATCTGGCTTACAGTAAGTGAATATAGAAGGTGTGACATACATTATTGACAAGAGAGCTTGAAGGTTCAGAAGCAAATTACCCTGGACATAGAATTAGCAAGTGACCACTAGTGCCAGGTAGACTGTTGATTGGAGGTTTCCAGTAACTTCCACTGTCACAAGAGTCAGATTTACAATTTCTAAGAAAGAAGGATTAGTTGCAGCTTTAGTAATTCAGGAGACAAGCACAGAGCAGCTACCAGTGTCAACTAGAACTGGATGTTTTCTTGATAGCTGAACTCTACCTCATGCGGTGATTCTTTTTAAGTGGGGACACCTTGCACAGTGAATAGAAACAACACATTGAACTGATATCTGAAATCACCTCCTACACAGCGGGTGGCACTTATTTTATTCAAAAGCATTTATATGGTTAAGTGACGGGTGAGAACTATCAGATTTCCACAAGATCCAGAGAGCAATGTCAAGAACAAAGGCATCCAAACCTAATGAGACAATAAATAAATCGGGAGTGACAACACTCCAACAATTTTTATTTTTATGATGTGTATTTATGATACAATAAATCGTTGAAGTGTCATTAATGTCCTGATTGCAATCTATAGAACTAAATGCAATTTTGTTTAGGAAAATTGGTCTAATTTACTGCTTTAGGAATAGCAGACAGGTTTAGAGGTGAGGGACAGGGGTGGGCCTTTCAAACTCACAGCATCCTTCAAGTACAAACTCTATGTTTTGAGTATAAAATGGCAGAGGCTGTGGTGTGGATATGTTTCCTCTTTAAAGATGCAGTTATTTTATGTGGTTGTAGTATTCTAACAGGTGGTTTTAGATCTAACAAAAACTGAAATACTTCAGACACGTTGATGCTTTCAGTACTGATTTATATAAATATTCTAAGATCTTGCGCAAGTTGGTGAAAAATCAGGTAGTGGCCCGGTGAACATTAGGCACTCCAGTGGATATGAAAACCAGTATGTTGGGGCTGTGTTATGGGCAAAAGGCTGAGACCTACATTGATAATCCTGGAGACTGGGGTTATTATAAAACTTCTCACTAGGTGTAAAGTTCCTTCAAAATAGAACATCCATTCCTCTAATGGGTGAGGAGTGTTTTACTTGGAAAATATTAGGTGCCCCTGGACCTTCTGCAGCATAGTGTAAGCTTATTGATATCACCCTCCTCAAAAGGTTATTGCCTGAAGTCCTGCTGCAGTGACTTAAGCATGCAATGCAGGAAACTGGTGAGGGAATAATGCTCTGTCAGGCGAGATGGTAAACTGAGTACCTTTCAGATCGTGTAAAAACTTCCATCAAATCCCACAAGTTTATCCTTCTCCATTTTTAGAACTCTGCAAGAATTGATATCCTGTCAAAATCTCTGGGTTTATCTTTTTCTACATTCTGGTTAAGTCTGCTCCACCATTAACAACTAAACTTTCGTTCCGCAGAATCACAATCAACGTTATTCTCTCCTTGGACCTCTCCTTGCTTCTACACCTCACTCACATTGCAATTGATTTTTTTTTACTTTTTAAAAAAATGAATAAAATTAGAAAATGCTGGAAACTCTCAGTGTGTTAGATAGTATCTGTGGAAAGAGAAAAGTGATTCTGGTCAAAGACCTTTCATTAGAATTGGGAAAGAGAGAAAAGGGGTTGAGTAAAGGAAACTATAAGCAATAAAGTCAAGGTTTCAAAAGGCAAGAACAGAAGTGAAGTAATGTAAAAGTTGTGAAATGCAGAGGTGTAAGTTATGTCCAGCAGGTCAGACTATGCTAATCTTGCTTTGTATTTGAACTGATCGGTTTATCTGCATTGCACATGACCAGGATGTTAGACTATACTAATCTTGCTTTCTCTGCCTCTCTCTGAATTGGCTAGTCCTCCTGTGTAATTGATTCAGTTTTCCTTTCTCCGTCACCACAGACTGAACAACTGGATATGTACTACAGCCCTGCTATGTTCTCTTTCTCCAACTGCCCTCATTAACCCATTACACCACTCAAAACCCTGGAGGAATTTAGTGGGCCAGGCACCATCTATGGAGGGAAATTGACAACCCTCTGGAGTTTTATATGATGCTCCAGATTCCAGCATCAGAAGTCTCTTGTATTTTGTTAACCTGTTGACGGGGTGTTGTCAATTTTCACAACCATGGGCTCACCTTATCTGAGACGTTCTCAATGTTTTATCCATCTCTTCTCATCCACCCCTAGCACTCACTGTAACTTAAAACCAATTTGTTTCCTCTCTTTCTCAATTTAAAATGAGTGTCTTTGATCAGAAACTTTAACTCAGTTTCTTTTAAGACCAAAGACCATTAAATATAGGAGCAGAATTAGGCCATTCAGCCCATCAAGTATTTTCCTTCTCAACTTCAATCTCCTGCCACCTCCCTGTCATTTTTGATGCCCTTACTAATCAAGAATCTATCAAACTCTGCTTTAAATATATCCAATGAATTGACCTCTACAGCCTCTGTGACAATATATTTCTTAGCTTCACCACTCTCTGGCTAAAGAAATTCATCCTTACCTCTGTACCTTCTGGTTCTCGACTCTCCCACTACCGGAAACATCCTCTCCACATCCACACAATCTGGACCTTTCAGTATTTCGGTAGGCTTCAATGAGATTTCCCCCCCTCCCCCACACCCCCATCCTTCTAAACTCCAGTGAGCACAAACCCTGAGCCGTCAAATGCTCCCCATATGTAACCCTTACATAGTTGTGATCACTCTCGTAAACCTCTCCAGTGTCAGCATATCTGTTCCTAGGTATGAGGACCAAAACAGCTCACAATACTCTAACTGTCATCTGACCAACACCTTATAAAGCCTCAGCATTACAATAGACAATAGGTGCAGAAGTAGACCATTTGGCCCTTTGAGCCTGCACCGCCATTTTGAGATAATGGCTGATCAACTACTATCAATACCCAGTTCCTGCCTTGTCCCCATATCCCTTGATTCCCCTATCCATAAGATACCTATCTAGCTCCTTCTTGAAAGCATCCAGAGAATTGGCCTCCACTGCCTTCCGAGGCAGTGCATTCCAGACCCCCACAACTCTCTGGGAGAAGAAGTTTTTCCTTAACTCTGCCCTAAATGACCTACCCCTTATTCTCAAACCATGCCGTCTGGTACTGGACTCTCCCAGCATCTAGATCATATTTCCTGCCTCTATCTTGTCCAATCCCTTAATAATCTTATATGTTGCAATCAGATCCCCTCTCAATCTCCTTAATTCCAGTGTGTACAAGCCCAGTCTCTCTAACCTCTCTGCATAAGACAGTCCGGACATCCCAGGGATTAACCTCGTGAATCTACGCTGCACTTCCTCTATCGCCAGGATGTCCTTAACCCTGGAGACCGAAACTATACACAATACTCCAGGTATGGTCTCACCAGGGCCCTGTACAAATGCAGAAGAATTTCCTTGCTCTTGTACACAATTCCCTTTGTAATAAAGGTCAACATTCCATTAGCCTTCTTCACTGCCTGCTGCACTTGCACATTCACCTTCAGTGACTGATGAACAAGGACCCCCAGATCTCTTTGTATTTCTCCCTTACCTAACTCTACACAATTCAGATAATAATCTGCCTTCCTGTTCTTACTCCCAAAGTGGATAACCTCACACTTATTCACATTAAACGTCATCTGCCAAGTATCTGCCCACACACTTAGCCTATCCAAGTCACCCTGAATTCTCCTAACATCCTCATCACATGTCACACTGCCACCCAGCTTAGTATCATCAGCAAACTTGCTGATGTTATTCTCAATGCCTTCATCTAAATCGTTGATGTAAATCATAAACAGCTGTGGTCCCAATACCGAGCCCTGTGGCACCCCACTAGTCACCACCTGCCATTCTGAGAAACACCCATTCACCGTTACCCTTTGCTTTCTATCTGCCAACTGGTTTTCTATCCATGTCAATATCTTCCCCCTGATGCCATGAGCTCTGATTTTATCCACTAATCTCCTAGGTGGGACCTTATCAAATGCCTTCTGAAAATCGAGGTACACTACATCCACTGGATCTCCCTTGTCTAACTTCCTGGTTACATCCTTGAAAAACTCTAATAGATTAGTTACATCCTTGCTCTTACAGTATACAGTATACTCATACAGTATTGTCCTCTTAAAATGAATGCTAACATTATATTTGCAACTCAACATGCAAGCTAACCTTCAGGGAGTCCTGCACTAGCACCCTTTTGCTCTTCTGATTTCAGAATCATTTTCTACACATACTGTCTTATTTGCGTTAGATCTCAATTTGGATCAATCGTCCTCTGTTACTAGACCACCTTCTAAATCTGCCTTAGCTATCCAATCGTTTCTCTCTAATTATGGTATCTCTGATATATGGCGTTTCCTCCATCCTACGGAGAGAGATTATTCTTTTTTCTCACATGTTCACCATACCTTCACTAGAATTGATTATTTCTTACTCGATAACCAACTTATTCCATTTGCCCACTCTTGTGACTATCAGAGTATACTGATCTCTGACCATGCCCCAATTACTCTCTCTCTGAATTTGCCTGGTCTCCCTCAGAGGAATAAACACTGGCGGTTTGATTCAACTTTACTATCGGATGATGATTTTTAAAAATTTATTAAGGATCAGATAACCTTTTATTTTAACACTAATACATCACCTGAAGTGCCATCCCAGTTTGTCTGGGATGCCATGAAAGCATATCTGAGAGGGCAAATAATCTCTTACATAGCAAATCTCAACAGAAGATCCCGTGCAGATCGATTAGACCTCATTAACCAGATTAAAGGATTGGATCAAATATATGCCCAAAATAAGAACCCTGAATTATACAAGAAGCGTGTTGAACTCCAAACTAAATTTAACCTTCTGTCCACTCAACCTGTCGAATGCCAACTTCTTGAAAGCAAGAGTCGCTTTTACATTCATGGGGATAAGTCTGGTAAATTCCTAGCCAATCAGCTGAGGCATTCCAAAGCCAAACAACATATTACAAAGATCCGGAAGGAGAACGGAGACTTTACATCGGATCATTTAGAAATTAATGACGCATTTAAAAATTTTTATTCTCGGCTTTATTCCTCTGAATCTCTGAATGACAATATCTCTGTTGATCAATTTTTACAGAATCTGAATATCCCCTCACTTTCATCTGATTTCAAAGCCAAACTCAATGCGCCTATGTCACTAGAAGAAATATCTACTGCAATTTCTGCACTGTCCTCAGGGAAATCTCCTGGACCTGATGGGTTCCCTGTAGAATTTTATAAATCATTCTCTTCTCTTCTTTCTCCTCAGTTACTTTCAGTATTATCTGACTCGTTTAATTATGGCAAATTGCCACCCTCTTTCAGTGAGGCATCTATTATTCTTCTTTTAAAAAAGGGCAAAGACCCAACAGAGTGTTCCTCGTATAGGCCGATCTCTCTGCTCAATGTTGATGTAAAGATCTTAGCCAAAATTTTGGCTCATAGATTAGAAACTGTCATTCCCTCCATTATCTCTGATGACCAAACAGGCTTTATTAAAAACCGTTTCCCCTTTTTTAACATTCGGCGTTTATTTAATATCTTATACTCACCTCCAACTGGGATTCCTGAATGTGTTATTTCCCTCGATGTGGAGAAAGCATTTGATCGTATAGAGTGGAACTACCTTTTTGCAGCTTTAGAAAAATTTGACCTTGGCCAAAGTTTCATCTCTTGGATCCAATTGCTGTACCTGTGTCCTACTGCCTCTGTTTTAACCAATTTTCAGAAATCCCAAGTATTTAATCTCAAACGTGGCACCCGCCAGGGATGCCCCTTAAGTCCCTTTCTCTTTGATTTGGCTATGGAACCTCTGGCGATAGCATTTCGAAACTGCCCTGAATTGACTGAGATTTAGAGAGGGGGTGTTGAGCATAAAGTTTCTCTCTATGCTGATGACTTATTACTCTTTCTCTCAAATCCGTCTACATCCTTATCTCTAATGTTTTCACTTCTTGACCAGTTTAGCCAGATCTCTGGCTATAAACTTAATTGACATAAGAGTGAACTTCTCCCAATTAATAAAGAAGCACAAGAACTAACATTTCATGATCTCCCTTTTAAAGTAGTCCATAATCAATTTACTTATCTTGGAATTATAGTCACAAGGAAGTTTAAAGATCTCTTTCGTGAAAACTTTGCCAATCTCTCATATGCTATAAAACAGAGTCTGGTACAATGGTCACCTCTATCTATGTCTTTGGTAGGTCGTATTAATGTTGTTAAAATGTATGTTCTCCCTAGATATTTATACCTATTTCAATCTATCCCAATTTTTATTCCTAAATCTTTTTTTGATTCCTTAGACTCTATTATTTTGTCATATCTGTGGCAGAATAAGTGCTCTAGAATTAATAAAATCCATCTCCAAAAATCTAAAAAAGAAGGTGGCATGGCTTTACCTAACTTTCGTTTATATTATTGGGCAGCTAATATACATTGTGCTACCTTCTGGTCTTTCTTCCATGGCCAACCCGAGTGCCCTAACTGGGTGGCGATGGAGCTGAGCTCCACTAAAGAATTATCTATCTCTGCACTTCTTGGCTCTGCACTCCCGAGTAGTCTGCCCAGATCAATAGCTAATCCTCTTGTTAGACACACTTTGCGTATATGGGCTCAGATCAGGAAATGCTATGGTTTCCAGGGGTTTTCCGTTTCCAGCCCTATTGCTCATAATCACCTTTTTCTACCTACTACATACGATTCAGCATTCCAGGTTTGGTACAGGAAGGGCATTAGACATTTTGAAGATCTTTTCATTGATAATCGCTTCGCTTCTTTTCAGCAGCTCTCTGTTAAGTTCAATCTGCCCAATGCTCATTTTTTCAGATATCTCCAAATCCGACACTTAATTGCTCCTTTAATTCCTAACTTTCCTGAAGTGCCTGCGAAAAATGCTATGGACCTATTTCTTTCCATGAATCCACTAGGTAAAGGCTTAATATCAATCATCCGAGATAAACTAGCAGCCTTACGACGGGCCCCCATGGATAAAATCAAAATGGCCTGGGAACAGGATTTAAATATCTCCTTATCTGAGGAGAGCTGGGATTCAGTTCTCAAATCGGTTAACTCAACCTCTCTTTGTGCTCGCCACTGCCTTTTACAGTTTAAGATTGTTCATAGAGCCCATTTGTCTAAATCTAAACTATCTCGATTCTACCCTAGTGTTAGTCCGCTCTGTGATAAATGCAAGAGGGGCGTGGCCTCTCTCATCCATATGTACTGGTTCTGTCCTAGCTTGGAGAAATTCTGGAAAGATGTCTTCACTATGTTATCGTGTATTCAGAATCAGCACCTAGAACCAAACCCCTTAATTGCTTGGTTCGGTTTTTGGGGCGAGACAGATTTATGTCTGGGTCCGACCAAATGCCGAATATTATCCTTTGCCTCTCTCCTGGCTAGACGCTTGATCCTCCTCAGATGGAGAGATGTTGCCCCGCCCACTCATGCTCAATGGCTTAACGACATCATGGCCTGTTTGGACCTCGAAAAAATTCATTATTCAGTTCTCAATTCGGATCTAAAGTTCCATAAGGTCTGGGGACCTTTTATCAAGTACTTTCATAACGTTCCTCTTGACTAGGGTTTTTTTTTCTTTTCGGTCCCTTGCTTTCAGCTCCCTTTTTTTCTGGTAGAAGGCATTATTACCCTCTGTTGCTGAGTGTATTCACAGTCTGGGAGTTTGGCTGTCCTGACTTATACTCTCTATATTGGTTGTGGTTGGTCTGGAGTTGTTGTTGTTTTTTCTTTTGTTGTGGGGCTTGGGGAGGACACTAAGCTTACTTGTCTTTAATTCAGGTGCTTTTTTTTTGCTAAATTCTCTTCCTTTGTAGCATATTGTTATTGTATGCTTAATTTTGCACTGTTTTAATGTTCCTCATTGGGATTTGGGGTTTTTAATTTGTAAAATGTTTTGAAAAACTAATAAAAAAAATTAAAAAAAATACTGTCTTATTTGCGAAATTCTTCTAGCATTTTTATGTCTTTAGTTCAGACTTCTAGGATCTGTAGTTTTTTTTTGGATTTTCTGTAAAGCAGCATTTTGTTGATGATCGCAAAATCTATCTGTATAGTTCAATGTCAAATACAGTTTCTTCATTCCCTGTTCTTACAGGCACTATATTCAGATATACAGGCAAGTTGATTCTGCTTAGAAATATAAAGTGTGGTGTTTTCTTTATAAAATGTGGAATGATGGTAGATCCTTGTTGTAATTTAAGCTTTAGCTTAAATAAAATACTTGAAAGAAAGAGCTCAGTAAATTGCATAAGCAGATGTTGAACATAAGCAAAGCTGAGAAGCTTGGAGTAAAGTTTACTGTGTGTTTAAAAAAAGATTAACATTAAAGGTTGTTCACTGTAGCATTTTTTTTCTGGCAATTAATTGTGTTTTATCAGCATCCAGTGGGTACTAACAGTTTTATGTCATTGAGGTCGGCAAAATTTATGTGTATGAAGTTCCTGGCCAAAAGAAAAAACCTTTCTTTTCTGAGGAGGTTCAGTGAAAAATGACCTGTGTTCTGCATTGGGAGTGAGACTTGAATAAAGCCATGGTGTATGCAATGGCACCGAACTGTAGCTACAAAGGGTAACAGTCAAGTCAAAGAAGTGGTGCTCATTTCACGGTATTATCTGGCCTGTTCCAGTTATTTGAAGCCATTTAAATAAAACTATCATATCTTCCCAGGCCAAGAAACATTTAAAAAATACCAAGAATGCAACAATGTGGTCGGACATGACTCTAGTCCAATGGAACTCATAATTAAATTGAAAGATCTGGCAATGGAAATGAGGAGGAAGTTTGCATGCCTTGGATTGGTTTCAGAATACGATTTGTAAGACAGGCAAGTAGGACAATTCAGAAAAAAGATATAGTTTAGCTACTGGGCTAATAACTAGAGTTTTGGACCATTATTCCAAAAACCTATGTTTGAATCCCACCATGGCAACATAAGAATTTAAATTAAAATAATTAAGCATAATTGTAGCTTTTTTAAAGCACTTGTCTCATTTAGTAAAAGATATGAAGCAATACTGAAATTTTTTTAAAAAAAGCTACTGGTTCACAAATACCCTTCGGAGAAGGAAATCCATAGGTGTTCCAGTCTACTTGTGATTCTAAGCTCATCAGTGTGATTGACTCTTAATTCTGCTCCCAGTTCAGACGCCCTGAAAGATAGACAATAGATGTTGTCATTGCTAGTGGTGACAACGTTCTGTGAATAAACAAAATAAAGTTCCTAGAAGCAGGCACAGGCACGTGGCACTGTATGATTGAGATAATCAAAGCATAAAATGAAGCTGTATTCTCAGACAATCCTTTTGACAGACTGATTTAATTATTTCTGATTTAAAAGGTATAGCCAGTGATGCTGGACTAGACTGGATGAGGAACACGTTCTAGGTTTTGTTGTTCCTTTGAGGATCTGAACTTGTACAGGAAATTTTAATGAAAAACTAGTACGGATAACGACGAGGTTTAGTGCTGAAAACATTTGTAGCTTTTATTATTCAAATCATTTTCATGTTGATTATAGAATCTCATTTCCCCGAGTGTATGAAAGGACCTTGGCTGAGATGACTGCATAAAGGAAGTTATTGGAACTATGGTTATGCCTCTACTTATTTCAATAACTCCATAATCACCTAGGATAAATCATTATTTTCTCATTTTGATAGGCTTGCCAAAGCATCATGTTGACCATTTGAGCCTTAGGACAATATTTATACATTTTAAAACTGCAGGGAATCTCTTTCATCATTTTATTCCCCTCACCAGGATTTCAGCATATTGAAAGAAAGGAGGAGGTTGCGTTAATGCAGGCCATTCACGTCAATAAACATCAAACAGTTCACAACAAAGGAAGTTAAAAACTGTTATAGTGAAGGAAATCCAGCTGCAAGTTTTCCCACAGCAAGTCCCTTAAAATAGCAATATGTTCATGTTCAAATAACCTGTTTTTATGACGTTGACTGAAGAATAATATTGCACAGTGCACTGATGAGTACTGCAAGTATTGGACCATGGACCTCTTGGTAGCACACCCAAGCAGAAGCTGAGAGCAAATACCTACATTTGTTAATAATGTGAAAAGAAATAGAACCCAGTTGGACTTTTTGCTCCAACAAGTTACTTGTAATTGCACATAAACAGCTGATGATTAGTTTCTCCAACACTGTTGAATGTTTCAGAGTACAAATTTCCAGGCCAGCACTGGGAGTTTGCATTATTACTTGGGCAATAATGTAACAGTTCTATATAAACATACCATGTGCTTGTTTGGTATATTCTTAGATTGAAATCATAAAAGGGATAAAATATTGAATTACAAGTTTAAATAATTTCAATTCATTGAAGATTTATTAATCTTTGGAGTATTGTGAAGTACAAAGTATGAGTAGACTCAAATCAACTGTACTTTCATCATAATATTATACAGGGCCCCATTTAATAGTAAAATAACAGAAATCTCAATAATATTGGGAAATATTGGGAAAGTAAATAACAGAGTTTGAGTCAATGTGGTTTTGAAGTTGTAAACTTCACAGACTGCCCGTCCCTCCTGTACTGTTTATGGAATTAAAAGCAATGATTTCAGAGCTGCGTAATACTTTTCCATGGAAAATTGAACTTGCTGAGACTGTGAACGTGTTACTAAAAGAAGGGAATTTGATTGATGAATTTACTTTATTGACAAAGAGAGTCAACAATAGAAAGACTTTATTCATTCATTCATTCATAGCATGTGGACTAGATTGGCTGGTCAGTATTTCTTGTAAACTCCTCATTGCCCTGAATTTAAATGGATTGTTAATCCACTTTGAAGGCAATTAAGCTTTAGTTACATTGTTGTGGGTCTGGCGTCATACAGAGAACATCTGAGAAAAGTTTGAAATTTTCCTTTTCCCCCATTACTCAAGACATGCCTCTTCTCATTGTTACCATCAGGAAGGATGTACAGAAGCTGGAAAGTACACACTCAGTGATTCAGGAACAATTTCATCCCTTCTGCTATCCAATTCCTAAATGGACATTAAACCCACGAACGCAAACTCATTACTTTTTTATTTTGTTTTTGCACTATTTTTAATATAACTATTTAATACACACACATATTAAAACTATATATACACACACACTTACTGTAATTGATTTACTTTTTGTCCCCTATATTATTATGTATTTTATTGTACTGTTGCCGCCCAGTTAACAAATTTCACGACGTATGCTGATGACATTAAACTGGATTCTGATTCTGATTCTGTTTATGAAGACTAAGCTTCTTGTGTCTTCACAACAAAATGCTATTTTCAAGGCCATAATTCCCATTAAATGGCTTCTAAATGTAGATTTATCTTTTTTTTAAATTTTAAATTCTTTATCTGCCATAGTAGGATTTGAGTTAATGCTTCCAGATTCTCATCCAAGATTCTGGATACTAGTTTCATCATTATGATGATATAATTTAAGTTGTACCATCTACAATACGAAATGTTGGATGGGATTTGAGAATTATTTTAGTTTTCCATTAAGGGTTTTGGAATTAACAAATGCGATTGCATCATTTGTAAAATTGGTTTAAAATCCAAATAGATGTTCTTCAACACTGATCAAACAAAGGTGTTTGCAACCCAAGCCTTAAATTCAAATATGATTTAAAACAGATTGAAATTCAAATAAAAACACAAAATGCTGGCAGAACTCAGCAGGCCAGACAGCATCTATGGGAGGAGGTAGTGATGACGTTTCGGGCCGAAGCCCATGTTGCCTTTGAAATTCAAATAATTTCTTACCAGGATATTCTCCCTTTTGACTGTACTATCTTAAACATCCTCTCCAGATTCTCTTAGCTTCATTCTGATCACAAATAACTAACACAGTAGCCTCGGCACATCAAACCCAGTCCAATTTTGTCTCCTACTGAAAGCTGCATGATTTTGTAAGTAGACATCAATGAATTGTTATCAGGGATGAGATGTGATTTGTCGTGTTGTCTTCCTCCATGCCAATATCACATTCCAGTAATAACAGTGCTAAATGTAACAACTCATAGTGAGTTAGATCAGTTGGTTGAGTGGCATTGGAACAACAACCTTGCACTCAACAACAGTAAGACCAAGGAACTGATTGTGGACTTCAGGAAGGGGAAGTTGAGGGAACACATACTAGTCAATGAGGAATCAGCAGTGGAAAGGATGAGTATGTTCAAGTTCCTGGGTTTCAATGTCGCTGAAGAATTATCCTGTGCCTAGTAAATTGATTCAGTTACAAAGAAGGCACATCAGCGGCTATATTCTATTAGGAGATTGAGGAGACATGGAATGAAAACAAAAGAGTGCATATTTCTGCATATGTACTATACCACAGAGAGCATGCACCTGGTTGAATCACTTACTGATATGGAGGGGCCATTGCACAGGATTGGAAACAATTGTAGTGAGTTCCATATTCAGACAGCTCCATCATTGACACTCGTCTCCCCAGCGTCAAGGATATCTTCAAAAATATGTCAAAAAAGGTGGCATCTATCATAATAACATGCCTTCTTCTCATTGGGGAGGAGGGACAGGAGCCTGAAGAAGCACACGCAATGTTTTAGTAACATATTCTTCCTTGTACCATAAGATTTCTAAATGGACAGTGAACCAACCCGATATATATATATATACATACACATACATACATAACTTTTGTGTGTTGTATTGAACAGCTTCCACAAAACAACAAATTTCACGACATGTTAATGATATTAAACTTGATTCTGATTCTCATGACTTCCTTAGCTAAGGTCAGAGACTTTGGTACAGTCTGGTTGCTGGATCTGTTCTTCCAAAGATAATATCTAAATAATTAAGTAATCAAGACCCAAAATGCTAATTGTCCATTTTCCTCCAAAGACGCTGTCTGAGCCATTGAGTACCTCCAGCATCTTGTTAGTTGCTGAGGGTGTTTCCAACTCAGTCCTATGGCATAATTGAAGAGGGCGAAGCCAAGCAACAATTCAATCGTTTCATGTAACTGAGATGGATCCAATTTTTATGCATGTTTTTCCCTGGCAGAGAAATGGAAAAGAAAAAGATGAAACAATTATAATTCCTCCTGTCCACTAAATTAATGATGCACAAGAATTCTTGGAAACGGAATGCGTCTGTAGAGGGTTTTGTATGTTACTGCGTATGTTAATGAAAATGGCTTCTTTGTTATGTTAACAGTAGGAATGCTTCTTTGTTATGTAACTGCAGAGAGAGAGAGCGTTTTCTCTCACAGCTTGTTTGGGTTCTAGTTACTGATAATGGGAATTGTATTCATTTGTTAACCAATTGGGATAGATGTTTTTCTTTCTTGCGGGTCTGTGAGCTGTGGTTTCGTGGACTTTTGGAGGGTTGGAGAGGAGATCGCAAGGAAGGTGGACAGTGCTGGAGGAGCTGTGGTCAATCACTGTGGGTGGTCCCAGGTGCGTGGGTCATGGAGGTCGGAGAAGATCAAATAGTGGACCGAAGACTTCGATGGTTGAGCTCCAACGATTGTGCACTAATTGACTGAACCCTGATAAGTGCTGGCGCCTTTTCTTTCATATATATTGTCTCACTATTAATCACTTAGTTCTAGTGAGATATGTAAAGTGTATTCCGTAAACGTACCTGGTATGTGGTTAGATATTGTGTGTGTGAGAGCTTGCTAATGTGCATTTCACAGCATCCACGTATACGGGAGACATGGTTTGGCGGGTGGACGGAATTTCCCCAGCCGATTGAGTGAGCGTTACACTTCCATAATGAAATTTTGCAGACACACAAAGTATAGATGGAGGACTATTTAACATTAAAATACTCATTCTCTGGGATACTTGTTTGATGATTCTTTACAGATACACTCAGAACTACAGATACTTTTCTCACTCTGAAATTTGAGGTGATTTTCTGCAAGACAAAAACTGTGGTCAAAGGTGGAATAAAAGTATGATTTGTCTACGTATTTCCCATTTGAAGAAAGGTGAAGTAAATTCATTGAGCACCCATTCTTCAGCTGGGACAGTATGATACACTCTGTTAATGATAATACTGTTCATGGATTTTAACGTGCTGTGTGCTCTTCGTCTTTTTTGTTGTTGCCTGAAATGAAAGTAGTTAATACGAACAGCACTATCACCAGAAGGTGGGAGTTTAACATTTATCTGCAAACGAAGTAATTATTTTTCCTAGGCAGCTTCCAATTTATCGGTGCTGATATGAAGAACTGAAGAGAGTGGAAGCTCTTTGATAAATCTGCATGGGATGCACCTTTCCCTCGAGCAATTACAGAGATAAGTTTTATGTGTGGAATGGGTCTGTGCAGTGTTTTCTGGAGACATTTTATTGCATCAACAATAAATGAAATAACCTCAATTCTGGGTATAAGAAGGGTAATTATAGCAAGAGAAAACAATTACTACTGATAGAACAAAATCTGTGCTTTGATTGCAGTACTCCTCTGAGTACTGCGAGTTTCTGATCATGTCCAAGATATCCTAAAGTGGGAGGGTGAGGAGCCAGAGGTCGTGGTACATGTAGGTACCAATGACATAGGTAGGAAAGGGGAAGAGGTCCTGAAACGAGAGTATAGGGAGTTAGAAAGGCAGTTAAGAAGAAAGACCGCAAAGGTAGTAATCTTGGGATTACTGCCTGTGCCACGCGACAGTGAGAGTAGGAATGGAATTAGGTGGAGGATGAATGTGTGGCTGTGGGATTGGAGCAGGGGGCAGGGATTCAAGTTTCTGGATCATTGGGACCTCTTCTAGGGCAGGCGTGACCTGTTCAAGAAGGACGGGTTACACTTGAATCCTGGGGGGACCAATATCCTAGCGGGGAGGTTTGCTAGGGCTACAGGGCAGACTTTAAACTAGTAAGGTGGGGGGGGGGCGGGAATCAATTTGAGGAAACTATGGGAGAGGAGGTTAGTTCACCAGTAGAGCAAGTAAGTAGACAGTGTGTGAGGGAGGAAAGGCAGGTGATGGAGAAGGGATGCGCTCAGCCCGAAGATGTAGGGGAGAAGAAAGAAAAGGATAATAAACTTAAATGCATTGTTAGGGATGAAAAGAGAGGAGGAGGTGGAGAGTATCTTAAATGTATCTATTTTAATGCTAGGAGCATTGTAAGAAAGGTGGATGAGCTTAAAGCGTGGATTGATACCTGGAAGTTATGATGTTGTAGCTATTAGTGAAACATGGTTGCAGGAAGGGTGTGATTGGCAACTAAATATTCCTGGATTTAGTTGCTTCAGGTGTGATAGAGTAGGAGGGGCCAGAGGAGGAGGTGTTGCATTGCTTGTCCGAGAAAATCTTATGGCAGTGCTTTGGAAGGATAGATTAGAGAGCTCCTCTAGGGAGACTATTTGGGTGGAATTGAGGAATGGGAAAGGTGTAGTAACACTGATAGGAGTGTATTATAGGCCACCTAATGGGGAGCGTGAGTTGGAAGAGCAAATGTGTAAGGAGATAGCAGATATTTGTAGTAAACACAAGGTGGTGATTGTGGGAGATTTTAATTTTCCACACATAGACTGGGAAGCTCATTCTGTAAAAGGACTGGATGGTTTAGAGTTTGTGAAATGTGTGCAGGATAGTTTTTTGCAACAATACATAGAAGTACCGACTAGAGATGGGGCAGTGTTGGATCTCCTGTTAGGGAATGCGATAGGTCAGCTGACAGATGTATGTGTTGGGGAGCACTTTGGGTCCAGTGATCACAATAGCATTAGCTTCAATATAATTATGGAGAAGGACAGGACAGGACCTAGAGTTGAGATTTTTGATTGGAGAAAGGCTAACTTTGAGGAGATGCGAAGGGATTTAGAGAGAGTGGATTGGGTCAAGTTGTTTTATGGGAAGGATGTAATAGAGAAATGGAGGTCATTTAAGGGTGAAATTATGAGGGTACAGAATCTTTATGTTCCTGTTAGGTTGAAAGGAAAGGTTAAAGGTTTGAAAGCACCATGGTTTTCAAGGGATATTAGAAATTTGGTTTGGAAAAAGAGGGATGTCTACAATAGATATAGGCAGCATGGAGTAAAGGAATTGCTCGAGGAATATAAAGAATATAAAAGGAATCTTAAGAAAGAGATTAGAAAAGCTAAAAGAAGATACGAGGTTGGTTTGGCAAATAAGGTGAAAGTAAATCCAAAAGATTTCTACAGTTATATTAAAAGCAAGAGGATAGTGAGGGATAAAATTGGCCCCTTAGAGAATCAGAGTGGTCAGCTATGTGTGGAGCTGAGGGAGATGGGAGAGATTTTGAACGATTTCTTCTCTTCGGTATTCACTAAGGAGAAGGATATTGAATTGTGTAAGGTGTGGGAAACAAGTAAGGAACCTATGACAATTAAAGAGGTGGAAGTACTGGCGCTTTTAAGAAATTTAAAAGTGGATAAATCTCCGGATCCTGACAGGATATTCCCCAGGACCTTGAGGGAAGTTTGTGTAGAAATAGCAGGAGCTCTGACGGAGATCTTTAAGATGTCATTAGAAACAGGGATTGTGCCGGAGGATTGACGTATTGCTCATGTGGTTCCATTGTTTAAAAAGGGTTCTAGAAGTAAGCCTAGCAATTATAGACCTGTCAGTTTGACATCAGTGGTGGGTAAATTAATGGAAAGTATTCTTAGAGATAGTATTAATAATTATCTGGATAGACAGGATCTGATTAGGAGTAGCCAGCATGGATTTGTGCGTAGAAGGTCATGTTTGACAAACCTTATTGAATTTTTTGAAGAAGTTACGAGGAATGTTGATGAGGGTAAGGCAGTGGATGTAGTCTATATGGACTTCAGCAAGGCCTTTGACAAAGTTCCACATGGAAGGTTAGTTAAGAAGGTTCAGTCGTTAGGTATTAATGCTGGAGTAATAAAATGGATTTAGCAGTGGCTAGATGGGAGATGCCAGAGAGTAGTGGTGGATAATTGTTTATCGGGATGGAGGCCGGTGACTAGCGGGGTGCCTCAGGGATCTGTTTTGGGCCCAATGTTGTTTGTAATATACATAAATGATCTGGATGATGGGGTGGTAAATTGGATTAGTAAGTATGCCGATGATACTAAGGTAGCAGGTGTTGTGGATAATGAGGTGGGTTTTCAAAGCTTGCAGGGAGATTTATGCCAGTTAGAAGAATGGGCTGAACGTTGGCAGATGGAGTTTAATGCTGAGAAGTGTGAGGTTCTACATTTTGGCAGGAATAATCCAAATAGAACATACAGGGTAAATGGTAGGGCATTGAGGAATGCAGAGGAACAGAGAGATCTAGGAATAACAGTGCATAGTTCCCTGAAGGTGGAGTGTCATGTAGATAGGGTGGTGAAGAAGGCTTTTGGAATGCTGGCCTTTTTATATCAAAGCATTGAGTACAGAAGTTGGGATGTAATGTTAAAATTGTACAAGGCATTGGTAAGGCCAAATTTGGAATATTGTGTACAGTTCTGGTCACCGAATTATAGGAAAGATATCAATAAATTAGAGAGAGTGCAGAGACGATTTACTAGGATGTTACCTGGGTTTCAGCACTTAACTTACAGAGAAAGGTTGAACAAGTTAGGTCTCTATTCATTGGAGCGTAGAAGGTTGAGGGGGGATTTGATTGAGGTATTTAAAATTTTGAGAGGGATAGATAGAGTTGACGTGAATAGGCTGTTTCCATTGAGAATAGGGGAGATTCAAATGAGAGGACATGATTTGAGAGTTAGGGGGCAGAAGTTTAAGGGTATTTCTTTACTCAGAGAGTGATAGCTGTGTGGAATGAGCTTCCTGTAGAAGTAGTAGAGGCCAGTTCAGTTGTGTCATTTAAGGTAAAATTGGATAGGTATATGGACAGGAAAGGAGTGGAGGGTTATGGGCTGAGTGCGGGTAGGTGGGACTAGGTGAGATTAAGAGTTCGGCATGGACTAGGAGGGCCGAGATGGCCTGTTTCCGTGCTGTGATTATTATATGGTTACATCATGCTTCATTTTAACTTTCACCAGATAGGGGAGAGACTAAGGAGGAAAGAGTTATTGGACTTGCATTTAGGGTGGAGGTGGATAATAGTGGGAAAGAGAGAAAAACAAATCACAAAAATATGTGAAAAGATTTTATTTTAATGGTTGGGGGGTCCTGGAGAAAAAAGCTGGAGAAATTTTGGTGCGGGCATGGGGAAACTATGTTAGAACTGAATAGGCAACTTAACTACCCATGGTCATGAAATGGTGGAGCTCTCTTTGAATATGACATCATCTATGCAACACCCACCTATGGATGGAGTTGATGTGGCCACCCCATGAACAGCAGTCGGGATAAGTGGAAATGAGGTAATTAGTTTTGGCTTTATTTTGCTCTGGCCCAAGAATGAAAGGACTTCTCTCCTGAGCACACAGGAAGCTTCAGAGCCTCATCTACTTTCTCCCTCAGTAATGATTCCCTCCAACAGCACATTCACCCTGTGACAGAGAGAACGCCTTGTCCTTGCTTTCGGATGCCCAGTTTTAACATACTGGAGCAGCGAATGCTCTGATGGAGGAATATGTTGGACCTTAGCATCTGTGGGAAGAAAAGGAGCTGTCGATGTATTGGCTTGAAACCTTGCATCTTTAACATTTTCACTTCTGCAAATGCCACACCAACAAAGCAGCCGGATCTCATAGCTCCAAAAGCCCCGATTCAAAACTAATGCCCAGTGTCCTCTGTGTGGAGTTCGCACGTTTCCCCTGGGACACTATGGGTTCCCTCCCAATTGCAAGAGACATGTTGACTGGTGCTTTAATTGGCCGATTAAATTGCCCCAAGTTTTGGGCTGAGACCCTCCGTCTTCATATTCTGACGAAGGGTCTTGGCCTGAAGTGTCAACTGTACTTCTTCCTATAGATGTTGCCTGGCCTGCTGCGTTCCACCAGTATTTTGAGTGTGTTGCTTGAATTTCCAGCATCTGGCAGATTTCCTTGTGTTTGTGAAGTTAGAGTGAGGGCTGGCTCCAACAAATGGTGGTGGGATACAGGGTGTGTGACTGCCAGTGATGGTGGGTTACTCTGGACAGGCTATTAGTTAGGGTTTGCTGTTGACAAGGTATGGTCATTTTTTAAGGGATGGGGTGGGACAGTGTGAGGGGGCGTTAGTGTAGGGATTACGTTGGGTTACTCTAGGTGGAAGATCATTGGATTGGGTTCTGGGTGAAGTACACATGCTTGGATGAAGAAGTACCTTGCTAAAATGGGGGCTGGAGTGAGGAGAAGTGGAGAAAGTTTCCCAACAGTAATCTGCTCAGAGAGGCCTCAGTAATTCACCCTTAACAAGCACTATGAAGAATGACTTCTGCGTGAATGGCTCACAGATGGCATTGAAAATTATAGTGCTGGCTTCCAAAGAGTGTGTTTCACACCTCTGTGCCTCTTGGCAAGTGTCCACACTCTTCCTGAGTGCTGGTCCTGCGCAGAGCCAAAACAAATGTCCTGGAATTCACGATCCATGCAGTCTCAGACATTCAATCTTAAATGGGTATTTTATTATTCCTAGAAGCAAGAATACAGAGAACACAAAAATATAGTGCTTGAGAAGAGCTTGTTGGGCAGCACAATAATGGGGTAGTTAGCACAACACTTTACAGCACTAGTTCCTGCTGCAGTCTGTAAGGAGTTGGTATTTTCTCCCATGACCATGTGGGATTCCTCCGGATGTTCTGGTTTCCTTCTGCATTCCAAAGATGTGAGGGTTAGGTAGTAAGCTGTGGGAATGCTCCTTGGGCTGATCCCAGCACATCCTCGGACTGCATAGGTCTTTGATGTAAACAATGCATTTCGATATATGTTTCGATTTTTCAATGTGCATGTGACAAAATAAAACTAATGTTTAATCTTTAATCTCTCACTATAATTTTATTTAGCAAGCCACTTCCATTCTACAAGAGGCAGAGCTGAGATTGAAACTGAAGCATGAGTGAGCAGAGGAGAATTATGAGGAAGAAAAATTCTGTCAATGCCGATTGTTCAGCTCATTCTAAATGGAAAAAAATGTGATTAGCTCAGTTAAAACGAAAAAAGGCTTCATTCTTCGGCTGAAGATCTGTATTCATATTTCATAACTTTAAATATTTATGTGGGGCAGAATTTGAACACAGCAAATTTGAACTGAAGCGTTGATCCTGATTGTTACTAAGAGCATCAGAGACTCTGGGTAATTGTTTTAGAATAGCAGAGGTAAGACTGGACTCTTTGCATGGTCCTAGTGCTCATGTTTGATGCCACATGTAATGCTTAATCCTCCTTCTGAATTCCTGTAGAATTGAGGAAGAGTTCCCATTGAGAGGTCTGGAAGAGAGCTTGTGAAGCTTTGTTGCTGGTATTCCATGTGGACTTTTTGGATTGATGATATCAGGAAGCACAGAAAAAAATGGAGGCTATTTATCCAAAAAATAGCTTCATCTTCCACAGAAATCTCTCTAATGTCTCCTGACTATCAGCCCATTCATTTCATGTGCCATGTGATGACCCTGCATAAATATACCCCAGAGTCCAAACGTAATCCAACGAAGTAACAATGTTCATCCACACCAATGTTTCTGATGCTTATTTCTCTGCTGGAGCCTTTACACACAATTCAACCCTCCCCAACTCCTGGCCCCAGTGACTGTAATGCCTTCTCCATCTAATAAAATAAAATTAATTTATGGAGAGGATATCCGTGGGCTGTAGTTCAGAGCCTCTGATCTGCTTTACTAGTTTCTCAATGCTGAACATTTGAAAAATGGTCTGATAATTTAAAAGTAGACAAAAACCAGAAGAGTGACATCTTAAGCCTTGCAGTAAATAATAAGGTGTAGGGTCTGAGCAGATATACTTTTTCTGGATGTAATAAAATGAAACATTTGTGTTTATTGAAAACTTTAAAATCAAGGTGAGCCAGCCCAAATTTTATATTGTTTAACAATGCTTTGCTATGCAAATAATGCTTATTGATGGGAATGCTAGGAAATTGAATATTCTTTTCATATAGTTGGATCAGATCTGTGCACTTGAAATGGAAAACAGTCCTCCCCTGACAATTTAAACAGAAACTTGACATCATAAGTAACACATTATATTACACCAGTGGGATGACTTCACACACTCTATATCTTTGAACTCAAAGACTGCCAAGAAACAAATTTGTATTAGTGAAAAGTCTCACACTGCTTTCTCCCATCAAGGGAGAAGGAATGCTTAAACTTGAGAGGAATTTGTAGAATCAGTAACATCAATAAAATGGGCTCCATCTTTCCTGCAATTATTCTTTTTCAGGTTGCTAGGGTTTTATCCAGAGAAATGTATCAGGGAAACTAATAACAATTGTATTTTCTGCATTGTCTTAGCATCTCGATTCAACTCACTTGTCTTCTGAAAATGTTAGATCATGCTTACAACAAGCTTCCTGTAGTCAGCATTCTACAAATCCTTGCCCATTTGGCTATTTGATATAATTAAACATTGGGAGAATGTTTATTGGGACACATCAGGACACATAGCAGAGTGGGTCTATATTTTCACCAACCTGTTCAATTTCCAACAAGTTACTGTGCATCAGCCAGGAGTATGGGGTCTTATTCATCATTCTTGTTACTACTCCAGGCTATCCCTGGCACTTTATTGCCAGCAAAATTGAAATCAATTGAGCCTTCTGAAAACAAGGGTTCAAGTTAATATTTTCCCAGAGAATGCATGCATCTGAAATGGGTCCAAGGTTGTGTCATCCGCGGGGAAGGTCACTATGACTGTTTGTTTATTTTCCATGGACTGTGTCATGAAGAGGAAATATATAATGTTGTTCTCTGGACATGTTTACAGGTAAAATTAGAGTGGCCATTAGACATACACAGGTATGAGATGAATGGTAAATTCTAGGTTGAAATTAAATTCAGTATTTAAGTTGATTAGTTATTTTTACTGCCTTATAAGACAGCAAAGACATTTATTGTATTGACATTGGATTAAGTAGTTATAGCTGATTATTTTTTAAAAATTCTGCAGATTGTAACCTCCCTTCCCTGTAAAGATTGTTGATAGGGTTAAGTATTAAATTAGTAGATGAGTTCTCCACACCAATGGTGAAAATGACCAAAAATTTTGTTTTAGAGGGACCAGATCAGAATGCCAACCATGGTGGAATCAGTTGTAGTATCCAAAATGAAAACATTTAACGCTGTGTGGTTGCTGTCAAATATGGCCCAAGTGATATTTCTAGCCTCCATTTATTCTGTGAAATTTTAAAGTGAACCTGCCTGTATTTAAAGATAGTTAATGTTGTTATTGGTAATTCTTGTCTGCAAGAGACATAGAAATATTGTTCTTTTACTTTGATTTTCCTTTTGTTTTTTGAAATATTAAATAGGATTTTAAGATTCAACATCAGACTTCTGCTTTACCCCTCCCTCTTCTAATACTTCCATCTCAAATCCAGCAGTTTTTCAGAATTGGGTTTAAGTACACATTGGGTGAACTACCAGCCTCTCTGCACTTGCAAACCAAATAAAAGGAAGGCAGACACAAGGTGCTGATTGTGGTTGAGAACTAATTGGGTGTGACATATATACTCTGGAGATGCAGCCACATTAATCACCCTGCCTATGCCGTCTTATCCATTTTAGATAAGACATAAAAATGAATCTGATGTTTTTAGTACTTCCAGATTACATAGGAAGATTTCCAAACTAAGCTACTTACTCTTCAGGGGATTGTGTTTCGAAATTTAATTTTAAAACTTTAAAAACATCAATCCTTTTAGATAGAAATAGTAACGATATCTCTTTTCTTCTAGCACAGGTGTTTCCAACTTTTTTATGCTATGGACACCTACCATTGAGGCCTGTGGACCTCAGGGAATCCCTGTTCTAGCATAAAACTTCTGACCAGCATCAAATTTAAATGGAAACATTTTACCTTGCTTACACCCCTAATGGAATAAATCTTTCAGAGTATAGTGCTGAAGAGAAATATCATGCCTTAACCTTACTTACTAAAATACAGGTCACCTGTTTCATACATAGTATCTGCCAACCCAGAGAACTTGGAAGTTAAGGGGATAGGAGAATTCATTGCCAGAAAATAGTGCACAATATTTTCTATGAACATAAAGGAGTCTTGTAAAATAATCCAAGTATTTCATTGCTTCTGTGTGAGCAAAACATTTCTTAAAAGGCCAGTTTACAGATGGCAGTTTACACGAACAAAAGATCTGAAATCAATGGATTTTAATGTATTCCTTGAATGGATATGTAATAATGAAGTGTGCTCTGGAGAATACTCTATTTTCGGAAACTTTATTCCAGAAATCAAAGGCCTGGTTAAGCCTGAGAACAGGAACTTACAAAACATGGTGTTCTCAAGTCAGAAGAGTACACTGTTAATAGATCAATGAATATATCTAGTGAGTATTTGCATCAGGCAGATGTATATAATTCCTGATTTAATCTTTAGTTTACAGAGCAATCAGTCCAATTGCCATTCGCTTAAATAGAAGAAATCAAGACCAAGTTCTTGATCTCTATCTTGTGAGACTTGTCTAAGTTTCAAAGGAGAATATGACTGGACTTAATTATAAATGTACTGGGGATACTCTTTTCCTTACTTGTTCACATGGATTTTGCACAAAAAGATGACTGAAACATTTTAAGTACAATGCTCTCAAGAGCAAAGGGAAAGAAAAGCTCTTTTTAAAAACTTCTGTCAGTAGTAATGGAAACATTTAGAATTCTGCAGAGCAAGAAGCAACATGTTTATGACAACATTCTCATACTAACATTAAATTAATATCTATAAAATATTTATCAAAGTTATGAAAAATTATTTTAATACTATTATAAATATTGGCAAAGTTAGTCAAAAATACATTTATGTGAAGTTGTGTTTTGTTTTGTTTATTTTAAATAGCTGATTTCAATAATGAGCAGATACTGCCAAGTTCTTAAAAGCAAACCTTAAGTTCCAAGGGACATTATTCCTTCAGATCTTTATGGGTTGGTTTGAGATGCCACCTTAAACAGACTGGAGTGTATCAATTCAGACAATTTTGCAGTGTATTTATTCAAACAAAATCTGATAGTTACATCCTGAAATAATTTACTATGGAAACTACTGAAACAAAGTGCTAATTTGGTTCTAACATTATCAACACAATTCTGATGGATATTCCTCAGTGACTTCCCTTTCAGCTGCTTATCTTTCAACCTTTCATCCTAAGGCCCTTTGAGAATATTTTTGGGCCAGAATTCACTGCCAATGAGAAGCCACCCACAGTTGCTGCTCACCAGCATGACCATTCTCGTTTTGCTTTGATAGGACAGCTAATACCATCCAGCTGGTAAGTGCCTTTCTTATCCCAGTAGAATAGTACAGTCACATGAGGAAGCCAAGAATAATCTTAGCAATGGCCAAGCATCGTCTTCCATTATGCAAACCTGTGAGATTATTTTTGATGTTTCTGAGGGTTCTTGTTTTCAAAAACTATTATATATATTTGTAACATTTTGAGGACAAGTAAAATTATTAACACGTAAAATCTACAAAAAATTAATTAAACCATTCAAGTAAACTAATAAATTGAAAATGTAATTCACCTATAATGTTCCTTTGTTCCTCATAATGGAACCCCTCATATGACAGAAGTATTTCTGCTGAAGAAGTTCAGTGTGCCAATTCCCCAAATGTAAGTATTGAGAAGAGGCTGCACCTATACTCGAACTTGGGTCTCCAAGAGATCTGCAGTTGACAATACTTCAGTGAAATTTGGCCCGCAGATTAGTGACCACCATGTTCATGTGACACTCTTGCAGTGACAGACATGGAACTGTTGGCAGTTCTCAGTGACCCCAGACATTTGGGGTTGCCACTCTATGTGGAGTTTTCTTTGAATAATCTCTAGCAACCAGTTCAGAAAACATATTTGTAATAACCTTGCCAATAAAGAAACTCATAAACTCCCTTTCCTTAGCTCAAGTCTCATCCTCTTCGTTGCTTTATAATCCCCAGTGACTCTTCATTCAGAAAGTTCTATGGGGTTGACAGCAGAGGAATGGATTGTTTAACTAGCCAAAAAGATGTATACTGATATTTGTGTGTCACACTTGCCTGCTGTAATCGTACATCACCTGGCACAATTATGGATCTTGTTTACGAGTTAATGGTTTTTTTGTGATGTGAAGACTAATAAATAGGAAATTGTGCTCAAGTACAAAAATAGAAAAGGAGCTCTTTCACAGCTACTACTATGTTAGTGCTAGAGTTAATTAAACTCCCCTGAGGCTAGGAGCATTGATGTGCATG
Organism: Hypanus sabinus; assembly: GCF_030144855.1. Lineage (NCBI taxonomy): Eukaryota > Metazoa > Chordata > Chondrichthyes > Myliobatiformes > Dasyatidae > Hypanus > Hypanus sabinus. The sequence goes on along the minus strand of NC_082728.1, from coordinate 38,899,780 downwards.
TCTCGGAAGTGAGAATGCCATAACAAATGTGGCAGTCTGCAATATTAATGTTGCTCAGCCTTTTTCTGACATACCAATAATATTCACACCATTGCCTTATGTGGACTACACTTAGCTTTAAGAATTGTCTTTTTTGTTAGTAACCCTCCTGGAGATTGTGATTTAAAATAATTCTCTTCTGAAATAATAATTTGCCTCAATATTAGTCGCTGATGATATATTGCTGGGGGGACTAATTGGGGAGATGTATGGAGTTGACTGTGCAAGGAAGGAGAATTAGCATATGTATTTGAAGCAACCACAATCCCTGAAGCATTATCTGTTATCCAGTCTGTTTCTGCTGATGTTAATTTATCTCCTGTGCTCTGTCAACCCTGCAGCCCCTCCCAGTCAATTTAATATTTAACGTTCTAATTATTTGTAACAATTAGAGAAAAGCAAGAGCTGTAGAGAGGTTAAAAGACAAAAGTGCTGATGTTTATCTGACAATCTAATTTGTTTGAACTGGTAACCCTTTGAAAATGTTAGGAAACCAATCCATATATAAACTGGCAAGCACTGTGAAAGAACTTCCTGATGTAGAGACCATTAAACTGCAAAGGTTGTCAACTCTGATGATCTTGGGTTTGGATCCAATTTTTATGTCAAAAGTTGGACTGTGAATCTGGCATGTCAATTTACAGATCTGTCACTAGCTGGACAATAAAATCGCCCTAAATTTTTACTTAGAGATTCCGTTACCCAAAGTGATAGAAGAAAGTAAACCATTGTGAACTTAAAAATGAATGTCAGTTAAACAGTGATAAGGCACATTTGTAAGTAGTGTTAATATTTTTTTGTTTTTTATTTTGCAAATTGGTATTACTGTACATTAATTAAATCAATTCCAATACTTTTTAATAATCTTATCACCGAAACTTCCTGATTATCTAGGAACCTAAAATACATAGATAAATAAGACAGGATTTCCCCTGCAGCTGATTGTAAATCTAAGGTTCGCTAAGACATTGGAAAAACTATTACTTTGGAGCCAATAGATATATTGAATTTTTTAAGGCAATTTAAAAAATGCTATTTAGAAACTAGCAGGAAATAATTAGAAGGAAATTACAAAATCATAGAAAATGTGTTCGAATTATTCTGTCAACTTCAATTCAAGACGTATTTGGGATTTTCTGACTACAAAATTCAAAAAATATTATAATGTAACCTTTCATTATTTAAAAACAAACAACAAAAAAACACTATTTAATTCACTGGTTATTGCCTTTTGTCACAGTTGCCACGGGAATTAGGATTATAAGTAGAATTACACATCACAATATTACATTTATAATCCTTGTGGCTCTTATATATTAAGAAATAACCATTGAACTGTGGAACCTAACATGACTTTAAAGCTTTCTGAAGCTTATTGAAGTAATAAAATACAGAAACTAAGGTTTACTGGTACGCCAAAACTTTGATTCTTTTATGTTTCTAAGCTAAATGTTGTTCCTCTGAAGAGATGAGGCAGATTAAGTCTCTCACTGCATCCACTGTGAACAGAACATAGAATATAGAGGGGTACAGCACAAACCAACTAAAAAATATATCAATAAACTCCAAAATACGAATCCCTCCTACCTACATGATTCATGTCCTTCCATCTTCCTCATGTTCATGTACCTGCCTAAACACCACTTAAGAGCCTCAGAAGTGTTTACCTCTACCATCATACCGGACAGTGCAGTCCAGGCATCCACAACTCTCTGAGTAAAAACCATCACATCCCTTTTGAACCTATCCCCTCTCACCTTCAATGCATGCCCCCTAGTATTAGACACTTTTACCTTGGAGGAAGATACTCCCGGTCTACTCTACCTTTGCCTTACTTTCTGGAATGGGAATTGACACACTGCTTCAAACCTACTTGAGAGATTTGATTATGTGCATTGTGTAGCTTGTACTTACTGCCCGTTATACCGCTGGGATTTAGGGCAGCAATGAAGATTCTCCATCTCTGGCAGTGTGCAGAGCTTCCTTCTTTGTGTTAGTAGCTTCTCATTCACTACTGTCAGTCATTTACATCCCAGTGGAGACTCAGGAGAACTGTCACACTCAGATGTAGAAGGATCCTTCATTGCTATTTCCGTAACAGTTTTGCTTTACCAGTCGAGGCTATTAGCCCTGAACTGAACCTCCAGCCCTGGAGGACCAATACGGCTTGTATCTCACTTGAAAATAGTTGGCCAACCCATTCTATTTCCACACGTTTATGTAGTTTTACTGCTGCTCGTACAAAGTGTTACCAATAATTCATTTTCAGACATTCTGTTCTGGTTGATGTCTTTTATCTTTTGTCATGCTGCAAGTTGTAAGAAGGCTTGCCTTTAGCCCACCCTGAAATGCATTTTTTAAAAGGCCAATCACAGATCAATGTGGTTTTCTTTCTTATACATAACAAAACTCAATATAACAGTGAAAAAGTGAATGAATCACAATGAATGAATGAATCAGAAATTAAGTTAGAAAAGTTTTGCATTCTGGATTTCAGCATCTGTATCTAAAACTTTTAGTCTTAAGTTTTTCTTTAGGTAATCTTTTGTACTTGTTGTTATGCTTGATAACCTTTATGTAATCAGATTTGAAATTCTGCATCAGTTGTTTTCCAATTTCCCTTCAATATACCCAGAAAACATGAAAGATCTATGAAAAATTATCATGATAGTCATTTGTGTTAATTTCTGGGATTCACCTTAACATATTGTTTTGTCTTACCTTGTAGGTATTTACTAACTTTCATAATTTGCAAAGTTGGGTAATTTAATCTTCCCAGAAAAAAATTAATCTTTGAATTATCTTCATGTGAGCAGCAGCTCCTGCTTCAAAAGCAAAATGCACAAAGTATGTAGATAAGAATGTCCAATTAACTGAACATAGGTGTTGAAATTTGCTGTCTCATATCCTGGGTTATCAATTAAATAAAAAGGATAAATTTATATTTTTGGTGAGAAGAAAACATACCTCAAAATGCCAGTGAGTTTACAGAAATTAGTCATGGTTGGCTATTCTTCTTAATATAGCAAAGGAATTGAATTTAAAGATACTTTCCATATTTTCAGGACATTTCCCAGTGGCCTTAATGGTCTAATAATTACTTTTAAACTTAATTTTTGTTGTTTTGCAGGGTAAATTTGACAGGTTCAGCCTCACAGTAATTGGACAGGAAGATCAGTTAATCTGCTGGGGGATATCCAATTTCATTTACCTGTCACGTACTAAGTGATATGAAATGGTGCTTCATAATCCAAATTATTCCTGTAGTCTGTTGTTTCAGCAGTGATTACTGAAGCCCACACAGAAAATCAAGAGCAGTTAAATAGAGACATCAATATCTTTAACGTTATGTTCAGCATTGAGCAACATTCCCTTTAAAACAACAGAGTTCAATTTAAATCTTTTATTGCTTAAGAAATATAGAGCATAATGTGTGGAGATCAATTGTTCATTTTCCTAACCGTTTTATGCATTGTAACCAACTAACATGCCTTGAGAGAGCTTGATGTACAGTATGTATATACTGTCTGTATAAACATGGGCTCAAAAAGCAGGAATCAGATCCATTTTAACAATATGATTAATGTAACATATGGTCAGCATTAGCATTCAGCAAAGAGTGATTCGGATTGTTACTGTGACAGCAAGTCCTCTCAGTGCTATGTCTGTACCCAATAGGTCAAGATCAAGATGATGTTCATATAGTTAGAATGAAGCTCCAGGTGTAAATGACACAATATGTCCTCAATCTAGATCACACTATTTATGTCCTTTAAAATGATTTATGTCTAAGTCCTTTAGTTTTTCCTAAAACTGTGACAATCAATTTATTCAATGTGAATTGCTTTTAAAAGTCTTTGAATGTCAAAGGTTTTTAGCCTTAGACTTATTCACTGCCCAATCAGAGACCAGTTGTTGGTTAAACCACACCCCCGGATACCATGGCACTTCAAGCCAGAGAGCTTGACCCTCCACATCTGGATCAGGAAGCGCAGGTGTAGCAGACCGAAAGCAGCATTTTTGGGTAGGTGGAATGGTCAGCTAGATTGAACTTATTGTACTTGAAATGCTTGGTCTCCATTGTTACCAAAAATTCTGTTATATTGGGAAAAAATGGCTTAGGTCATGGCAAGAATGTGCCCTTTGCACTCAGGATATTTTTTGAAGGTGAACTTATGAACTAGAAGCTGGAATATGCCTTGCTTCACCACACAATAAGATCATGGCTGATCTTTTACCACAGCACTAACCCTCTTTCCCTTAACATCTAAGTATCTTTGTCTTGAATATGCTCAGACATTACAGCAATCTTGGGTAGAGAATTCCAAAGATTAACTATCCTCTGAATGAAGTCATATGTTCCCATCTCTGTCCTGAACTGCTGATCCACTGGGTCGTGAAGGCCCAATCAGGGTAAAAATCAACACATTGTACATGTCACATCCTGTAAGAGTGTTGGATGTTTCAATTAGATAATTTTCCTAAACCCAAGAGAATACAGAGTGAGTCTGTTTAATCTCTCCTCATATGTCAATACCACCGTTCTGGGAATCAGCCAAGTGGAGATTCACTGTATTCTCTCTATCCTTCTGAGAGAGACTAACCGATTCACAATATTTCACATGTGGCCTCAGCAAGGGGATCTTTATCATGGGAACAACCCTTTCCTAACCATGTACTCAGTTGATTGTTGTGATTAATCTCTTACAGCAAAGGCGACGTACTCCTTGACATATTAATTTATTTTTACCTATTGAGATATAATGTAGAGTAGACCCTTCTGGCCATTCGAGCTGCGCCAGCAAGCAACGTGCGATTTGATTTGCAATGATCAATTAACCTACTAACAGGTAGATCTTTGGACTGTGGGAGGAAACTGGAGCACATGGAGCAAACCCATGTGGTCACGGGGACAACATAAAACGTCCCTATAGGCAGCAGTGTGATTTGATCCCAAGTCACTGGTACTGTAAAGTGTTGCACTAACCTCTGTGCCGTGCCACCCCAAATTGCTTGCTGTACCTGCTTATGAACTTCCAATGATTCACATCGTGGGCAACAAGCTTACTCTGAACATTTACATCTTTCTGTCTCTCATTATCTAAAAAGAATATTCTTCTTTTCTCCATTACACACACAAATGAGCTCAGCAGGTCAGTCCTGATAAAGACTGTTTATTCCTCTCCATAGATAATGCCTGACTTGCTGAGTTCCTCCAGCACTTTTCGTGTGGTACTCTGGATCTCCAACACCTGCAGAATCTCTTGTGTTTGAGTTCCTCCATCTCTCTTTTCTTATACCAGACTGACTAAATGGAACTACTAAATCTCACATAAGAAGGTATTTTGGTGGTTAATGCTGGCTAAATCATTGTGCCCGATACACAGCAGACCTTTGAACTTAGTATTTTTGAAATTTGTGAAGAAGTCAGTGCGTTTTTTTTGCGGTTCCATTGCTGGGTAGGTAGACTGAGCTCTACTGGCATAGCTGTGGGCTGCCATTTTTTTCTGTGAGGATTATTGAAGAGAAGACCAACCATTGTTAAAGTCTACACTCAGTGTTCACTTTATTTAGTGAACCTGTACACCTGCTTATTAATGCAAATATCTAATCAGCCAATCATGTGGCAGCAACTCAAAGCAAAGCATGGTCAAGAGCTTCAGTTATTTTTCAGGCCAAACATCAGAATGGAGAAGAAATATGATCTGAATGACTTAGGCTGTAGATGCCAAGTTTGAGTATCTCAGAAACTGCTGATCTCCCAGGATTTTCACACCCAAGAGCCTCCACAGTTTACAAAGGATGGTGCAAGAAACAAAAAGCATCCCTTGAGCAGCAGTTCTTTGGGTGAAAATGCCTTGAAATGAGAGAGTTCAATGGTCAGACTGATTCAAGCTGACAGGAAGGTGTTAGTAACTCAAATAACCACGCGTTACAACAATAGTGTGCACAAAAGCATCTGTGAATGCACAACACGTCAAACTTTGAAGTCGCTAAGCTACAGCAGTAGAAGATCATCAGCATACGCTCGGTCGCCACTTGATTAGGAACAGGAGGTACATAGTAAAGTCGCAACTGAATGTATATGTGTGTGTATGTTGAGTGAGGACAGATTCAGGGCTGGATTGAATGTTCCCCCTTACTGGAATTATGCTGACTTCTTGTCATTGCTTATCCAGGATTTATTGGTAAATATCTAGACATTGTTTGAGACCCATGGAATCACATGTCTCAAAAAGGGAAGGAAGAGAATTGATGAAACAATGTTTAGATTGCATAATAACAGGCTTCGCATTTCGAAGTTATTCACTGTGTGCAAGAACATCTTATTGGGCTTCTGAAAAGAAGTATGGTATAAAGAAACAGTCTTGTTTTATCTTCTTGTTAACAGTAAATTAATGCCTTCAGGAAAAAATAGCTGTTGAGAAATTTGCTGATATAAGAAGAATTCAGTAAGGATTCAATGAAAATGACAGATTCTGTGTTTGTTTCTAGCACAGCCATATAGAGTTTCTAATCACACAAAAACAACCCAAAGTTAAAAAAGCTTGTGACTTTCTGGTTTTAAAAATGCTAGTTAAATTTATTAACTACTTAGCAATGCTGCGGATGAAACTTGATACCCATAAAGTTTTAAGTTCAGAACAGGTTCCCAAGAAGTAGGAGAGCAAAACTGTGCCACAAACATTGAGAAAAATAGCAAACTATCACACCTATCCACCAGGACCTGACTGAGATCAAAAGCAGGCATATTTGGCTAATTGAAGAGTTCCAGTTCTGTTACATGACTTGTTAGGGGGAAAAAAGAGGCAGGAATTGTTATTAAACATATATTTAATAGAAGCCATGATAATAAGCATTCTGATTTGATTCTTAAATTTAATGCATGATAGCACCCTATACTGGTAAAGAAATTGGCTCATCTGTGATCATGAGAAGTATTTGCTTTGTTATGCTTCCAAGTATACTAGTGCTGCTGTGTAAAACATGGATAAGGTCAAGGTAATAAAATTAAGGTGAGCAGCTGCAGTAGAATGTGGCAATTGGAGCAGAGGAGGCCGGATAATACGGTATATTGCTTACTAGAGAGAGTTCTCATTGGGAAGAAAGGTTTATAATTGTAAGGAGCAAAAGTGTAAGGAGGACTGAGCAGAGAGTATTGTGAGATAGGTTCTAGCAGTCTTATCTTAACAATCCTGGTAAGACCATTAAACATGTCCTAGCATTACACCCAGGCTGTGGTTTGATGCTTTGATGCCAACCACATCTGAACACTAACTTTCTACCTTGGGAGAATATATATTCTTTCCTTCACCAGTTTTGCTAAAGTTATTTGTGACTCAAACAGATGATGGTGGGTATGAGAAGAGATGGTGGGTGCTGCTTCTCTTATGCCGTACATTCTGGCAGCAACTGGTAGATCATCTGTCTCAGCTCCTGTTACCCAGGTTCAATCCTGGGTATTTCCAGTCCGTCAGACCAGGTGCATGAGGATTATTGTCTTGACGTAGGCAACATTCTTTTCAATGAGGATGAAACCAAGAATCCAAGAATTCCTTGTTGATTCAGCCTCCCATCCTTGAAGTAAGATGCACCAGTAAAACCGGGAACAAAAGGACAGTAGGAAGTGTAAGTTATTGACTTTGCTTTGATATTGCTTTGCCCTTCCCAGCAGGGACAATCCCTCCCTGTATGCTTCAAATTAAAGGACATTCTGCCCAAATCTCACCATAGATTCAGACTATTCAGGTTTATTATCACCGGCATGTGACGTGAAATTTGTTAACTTAGCAGCAGTTCAATGAAATACATAATCTAGCAGAGAAAAAAAATACATTAAAAATTATAAATAAACAAGCAAATCAATTATATATATTGAATAGATTTTAAAAAATGCATAAACAGAAATACTGTATATTTTTAAAAAAAGTGAGGTAGTGTCCGAAGATTCAATGTCCATTTAGGAATCAGATGGCGGAGGGGAAGAAGCTGTTCCTGAATCGCTGAGTGTGTGCCTTCAGGCTTCTGTACCTCCTACCTGATGGTAACAGTGAGAAAAAGGCATACCCTGGGTGCTGGAGGTCCTTAATAATGGACTTTGCCTTTCTGAGACACCGGTCCCTGAAGATGTCCTGGGTACCATATAAGCTAGTCTCCTAGATGGAGCTGACTAGATTTACAACATTCTTTCAGTTCTGTGCAGTATCCTCTGCATACCAGACAGTGATGCAGCCTGTCAGAATACTCTCCTCAGTAAAACTATAGAAGATTTTGAGTGTATTTGTTTACATGCCAGATCTCTTCAATCTCCTAATAAAGTATAGCCGCTATCTTGCCTTCTTTATAACTACATTGATATGTTGGGACCAGGTTAGATCCTCAGAGATCTTGACGCCCAGGAACTTCCAGAGAACAACTGAAGTGACCAGGGCCTGTATGCAGGATTCACAGATCTGACAAGGTTTGTGGTGTCTTCAATTGTGGAGTGGAAGGAACTAGCCGGATCTGGCTGTATGACAAAATTTATCACAGCCCTCCAGCTTCTGCACAGACTCGAGGGGCCGAATGGTCTACTTCTGCACCTATTGTCTATTGTCTATAACTGTGACCATTTGGCTGGGATGCAGACACTCCATCCCCCAAACGGGGGTTAAGCAAGGTTCTGTTACTGTCCCAGTCCTGTTCTCATAGGAGTTACTCCGTGTCTTTTTAAAGATTGCTTCCCATTGGAATTGACCTCGGTGCAGAATGGATGAATGGCTCCTTAATCCCAGCATCCACACACGAGGAATAGTCTTCAAGGAACACATGACTGAGCATCAGCAAACTGAAGACTCTGCTATCTTTGTTATGTATTTAATATTTTGATAATATTTGAGTAATATATTGTTACATACATTGTTACACCAACATGTCATATGTACGTGCCTCACTAAAATAAAAATGAAACTACAGTACACATGCTATTCCCATTTTTCTTTCAGTTAGACTTTTCTTTTAAATTAATTCTATGTTTTGAAGCTACAAAACATAACAGTTGCAACGAAGAGTTTTAAATGAATTTGAGATAAATACCTACCTGGTGAAGTGTAGTGACATTTTTGAGATTTTTAAGAAAAGCACAGCACAACAATCAAGTAAAAAAAATGTAGCACATTTTGTTTCTTTGCAAGAGAAGACGGAGACAGTTGAATTAAAAAACGAGACAGAAAACACACAGAAACCCTGCCCATTGCACCCACTCTTCAGATACACGTTCATGGGACATATCACCCTATTCTTATCCTCACTGGTGCTTGGTATAGGCAGCAATCCAGAGATTACTACCCTTCTTTCTAGATTCCTTCCTCACTGCCTTATTATTTATTCTTCAGGACCTCAACCCCTTCCGTACCTATATGTACCATGTCTTCTGGCTGCTCACTCTCCCCCTTGAGAATGCTTGGACCTGATCTGAGACGTCCCTGACTCTGCCACCTGGGAGGCAACACACTACCTGAGAGTCTCTTTCACATCCACAGAATCTCCTGTCTGTTCCTTGAACTATTGAATCCACTATCACCATCACTCTGCCATTTTCTCCCTGTGGTTAACCCTGGTAGGTCATTCCCCCCTTCCCTCCCAACAGTATCCAGAGTGGTATGTATACCTGATATGTGGGGAATACCACAGAAGTATTCTGCACTATCTGCCTGTTCCCTTTCCCTCTCTTGACAGTAACCTAGCTACCTACCTCCTGCAATTCAGGTGTGACTGCCTCTCTGTAGCTCTTGTCTATCAACTCCTCATTGTGTGTGCGTGCCCTTAACTCCTGGTGGAGTCGTCAGGGCACCATCCTGACAAGCTTCTTGCACAGATCTTTTTGGTGAATGCTCATTGTACGGCATATCTTGGGCATCTGAAAACTGGTGGAGCCCATCCCTCTCCAGGTTTTTTTTTTACGAGGTCAAATTGCTAGCTCGACACTCAACCCAGGCACGGATGGAGAGCGTGCAAGGGAGTCGGCCAGATTCGAACTCGGGACTTCACGCTCCGAAGTCCAGCGCCGATGCCTATGCCACCAGCCGGCTCAATGAGGACAACTCCTCATTGTCCTCATCATAGATCATCCAGCTTCAGTTCCAGTTTACTAACACAGTCTGTAAGGTGCTGAAGCCGGATGCACTTCTTATAGGTGTAGTAATCAGGGACATGTGGAGATGTCACCACTCTGATGCCAGCCTCCGTACTAAAACCAATGTCATCAACCAGGAGATAAAATTCCCCATGCCCCTAGACGATGAGATTGGATATTGCTTTCACAGCTTTATCCCTCTGAACAAGTCCCCTCTACTGTCAGCTCACCATAAGAGAGGAGAAAAAATAAATGACAATAGCAGGCTGGAGGGAAACAGATATCATTATCACAGGATGGGAGGTGCTGGCATTAAATTACCTCAAGGTACTTCATCCTCAGGCTGTGGGCCATATGGAAGTGAAGCACTCTGCCTTTGAAAGTGAAAAGACAGGGAAGAACAAGGTATTGGAAAGAAAGTCTACTAGCAGGCAGCTCACCAGCGAGGAGATGTCTGTATCTAGTGTGGGCAAGCCTGTGGTTCTGGGATCAGACTCCTCAACCCAAAACTAAAACCATGGTAGAGATCTTCCATGAATCAAGGAACTAATGATATTTGCAACTGGTTCCATTATTGCAGTTGTCCATAATTAGAAAATACACATAATCACTCCCTATGGTAACCAAGCCTTTATAGTTAATAAGGAATTGCGTTGTTGGGAGACAATTAACCTAAGTATTTATTTATCAACTTCTCCTGCCTAGTTACCATGGTACAGAATCAGGATGTCCCACACTCAGTGGCTAGCTTTGATGGGCTTGAAGCTTTTGCGACTGTTATATTGATAAAGGAGTATCATTGCACAAGTATCATTTAATTGTCAATATCCAAAGCAACTCTCTTATGTAGCCTCCTCCAATGAAACTGGCGGCCTGTGCTCTTCTTATGAGTTAATGGTATCTGAATATAGTGGGGAGGTTATATCTAAATAAATTTTTTCCAAGATTGGTTCTCGTTTGAATTTAATAATATTCATATGTATGGTGTGTCCATAAATTGGGAGTTCATAATCTAGGGAGGACCTGTATAGTTTCTATGAGAGTCATTATCCATTGTTCTTTACTGAATTGACATCTTGTAGAATAAATACCTGTTGTAGAAGATTATAAATGAAAAAATCTAATATTAATAATTGTTTTGCTGTTTAAAAAGTAATAAATTTAAAGCTTCTTTACACAGCATTCTGAGTATTTCTGGAGATATGATAAATCCAATAAGTTGAGCTATATTGTAGAGTCATAGAATCATAATGTACCACAGCACAGACTCTTTGGCCTATGGAGTCCATGCTTACCATTCTTCTATCTCGTCCATCCACTTGAACCTGGACCATGGCTCTCCATAACTCCCTCATCTATGTACCTAGAGTATCTAAACTTCTCTTAATGTTAATGTTCCACACTTGCTCCATCCTCTGAGTGAAGAAGTTCTCCCCCCCAGCCCCCAAGATTCCTCTTAAGTAGTTCACTTTTTACTCTAAACCTATGACGTTTGGTTCTAGTCTCATCAAACCTGAGGGGAAAAGCCAGCATACATTCAGCCTAATGTTTAACTTTTCCATATATTTCTTTCAAATAATTTTCTTGATACTGTTCTTTACTGTATAAGGACAAAAGTGAAACATATATATTTTACACAATATATAGTAAATTCACGCATTAAAAATATTACAGCACGTTTGTTTGACTCAGCGAGAAATAATAGTTTGCCACGATTATTGTAGAATAATGAACTCACTCTTAGTTTTTCCAAAGAACCATAACAACATTACTTCTCAAATTCCTGCCAACAACAACTAACTATTCTACAGGGAAAAATATATACCCTAAGTTATTCCCATTCTGACATTTTGAACATTCATGAATTTAATTGCAACATCTTTTGACAATCACATTGAGATCAAAAGCTGTAGATTCCCTTACCCAAATCTTCACCTCTCTGCTTCATTTGCCTCCTTTAAGATATTAATTAAATCGTAGTCTTTGATTAAGATTATACCTTAACATATTCTATTATGACTCAGTTTTGAAGATGCTTTAATGATACAAAATGGGATATTTTACAACATAACTTTCCGATATATGTGTTGTACATTCCACCAAATACATTGCATGTAACATGCTATGAATATATGAACAACTGTTAGAAATAGATATAGTCTGAAAATTTTTGTAAACATCTATCTTTCAAGCAGACTGGAAGATTAATTTTCATTCTCTAAATTATTTTATAAAGTAAGTATTCAAATGAATGGTTGGATCAGTTTTCAACCAAATCAACATAATTTCAAACAAAATATCCAAGTCTCTTTAAATGCACAGCATTGTACATTCCATTATGCTTCTTATTGTGTGAGCATCATGTGATGAAGGGGGCTAATAATTCTCATCTGGTTTGTCATTAACCTGCAATATTATACAGCTAAGATGTATGAAACTCATGCTTTATGCATTTATCTAATCTTTAAAATACCATGAAAGCTAAGGACTTTGAGTTGATCCTGGTATATAGTTGGGTAATGGATGGATTGAATTACATAGGAATATGCATTCGATCTGGTTAGTTCTAATATTTGAGAAAACCACGTCCTACACCCCATTCACCATCTGAGCCAAATACCCATTCATTTCTGTTCTTGATTACGAATAGACAAGATCTGGAAAATTCAACACTTGCAACCCTGGCCTGGAATCAGCTACAGGAGGATATGCCTTTTGAATAGCCTGAACAGTACCTTTACATAAAATATTCTTTTACTGTAAAAACACAATTGCATAGACCTTGCTTGGGCCTAAATTCGGTCTGTTTTCCCCCCTGTGTATCCAAGGTACCTGGTAGCGGAGATCGCAGTAAGAAGGTCACAGTTGCATCTGTCTTTCTTTGGCTGCCCATCAAAGTTGCTCCTAAAATATTTCTCCCCTCCTTTATTCCTGGTTAACAATAGAGATGTCCTACTCATGGAAAGAGGATAGAAAGAGCAAATTTGTCTGATTTTGTTGTCACAAGGTCAAAAAGCAATACCAGAGAGCTTTAGATCTATCTTCCATTTCAGCAGATTGGGTATGTCATGAATTATGTATAAATGTAAATGAGTTATGTATATAACTTAATGACATTATTGTACAAGAAATATAATCACGTGTAATTGCTGATCTGCATGTCCTCTGATATCTTGTTATGTTTGATGCTGTGCTTATTAAATCTACAATTATGACATAGGAGCCATCTTTCAATAGGTCACTGCACTGATATTTGTTCCTATTGTGGTTGATTGTATCGAAAGTATAAATAATAAATTCTGCCTTCCCTAAATTAAAGCAAAAGCCCATCCCTGATGGATGTGTCAGTTCTTCGGCTTGGTTAAACTGTTGTTACATCTAACCATATTTGTTTGTCAATTTATTTTAAATGTCATAGATCATCTATCTGCCAAGCATCTTCCATTGCTCATATTCATTTTAGCAGAATTTTTAAGATACCATTCAGAATAATTTCAGGGACAAATAGGAGGCTATGAAATCAATTAGAGAATACAAAAATTATGTTTGGTTTAACAGCTGATGTGAATCCCATGCATAGTCTCTACTAATATGTAAATTACATTTTGTGCCATTTAAATAAAAGGAGATATGAAATTATAATTTTTTTTAGCCAATATTGCTCTTGATTTTGTCAAACAGAAGAGGATATCCTGACCAATATTACAGCAGCTCTGTCATCTGTCATTCTGGGCATTGGGATCTATTTCAAGGGTGTATAAGAGTTTGTCAAATCTCACAACACATTTAACTTCATACAATAAAACAAAACGGGAGAGGAAAGGAGGGATAATTATATCTGAGGAAGAATGGATAGCAATATGGAGGTATCAATGGAAGTGTATCAGTTCACAGAAATGAAGGGAGTTTGGATGGAAAAACTTGATAAGATATTTTATTACACCCTCTCAGAAATCCCATTATTATAGTAACCCTGCTTGCCGGAGAAGTTGTGGAAGTCAAAATGCAAACCGTTATCAAAGACTATTGGAGTTGGATACATAATGCCCTACAAGACATCTTTAACTGTGAAATACCCTTAGAAAGTACGACTGTATATTTTGGATATGTACTTCAAGAAAGGTTGAAAAGAGATAAATATTTAATGAATCTCCCGTTGGTGGCTGGTAAAAGACTCTTACCAGGAAATGTTTATCACAGGCGAGCCCAACTTTAAATACATGGATGGAAATTACAATGGACATTTACAAAATGGAGAAGATAATAGCATTTGTTAACCATAAGTTGTAATGATTTGATTCATACTGGGAAAAACGGTTTATTTACATAATACATAGGCCTGATTTTATTCTCACAAATCAATGAATATGTTGTAAAATAAAGATCACTCCCTACTTGTGCATAGTTCTTTCCTTTTCCTTGTTTTTTCTTTCCTCTCTTTTCTATAGGTGTATACCTCAGATAAATATTAAGTGGAGATTTGTGGCAAATATGACTATATGATATATATGTATAGTATCTGAAATAAACCTTATGGAAGTGTTTGATGATGAACTTCAATAAAAAATAAATTATAAAAAAATAATCATATCAAATATTGAAAGCCCTAGAGAGAGTGGATGTGGAGAGGGTATTTCCTATAGTTGGTATGTCCAGGACCAGAACGCACAGCCTCAGAATTGAGGGATGTCCATTTAGAACAGAGGTGAAGAGGAATTTCTTTAACCAGAGTGTGGTGAGTCTATGAAATTTATTGCGATGGATGGCTGTGGAGTCCAAGTCACTGATTATATCCAAGTCCAGGTTGATAGGTTCTGGATCAGTTAGGGCATCAAATGTTACAGAGAGAAAGCAGGAGAATGGGGTTGAGAGGGATAATGAATCAGCCATGATGGAAGGACGGAGCAGACTCGATGGTCTAGTTCTGCTTCAATGTCTCTTGGTCTTCGGGTCTGATGGCTTTGGAACCAGCTACCACTCATGGTCACCCCACTTACCTCGTGGCGTCACGGATTTGCTTGTACTCTGTTGACTAACTGAAGGTACTCAGAACAGTATAGAATGGAAAATGGAAAGCGGCCAGTGAGTAATTGCTTAGGTTTTCTGAAAAAAGAATTAAATCAGGAGAACCTAACAATGCAGACACAAGGAAATCTGCAGATGCTGGAAATTCAAGCAACACACACAAAATGCTGGTTGAACACAGCAGGCCAGACAGCATCTATAGGGAGAAGCGTTGTCGACATTTCGGGCTGAGACGTCGACCGCGCTTCTTCCTATAGATGCTGCCTGGCCTGCTGGGTTCCACCAGCATTTTGTGTGGGAACCTAACAATGATTGTTTTTTTCCCTAAATAAGAAAGTAACAATCAAAATGTTTGAAATCTCTGATGTCAAATAGCAAGTATAAAAGAAAATAAAAGAACTGAATTACTACATAGTGATGTGAAAGTAAAGCTGGTCATTCAGTGAAGTTTTATTATTATTGCTTAATGTCTTCGGTGTTAGAAGATTGTGGGTTTCAGTTCAACTAATGACTTTGAGATTATAACCTATGTCAGGATTTAGAGCAAACGTAAAAGAATCTTGCATTATTAGACTTAATGAGATAGACATTTAGTGCAACACTTTTAAGTTCAAAATAATAAATTTTCCTCCAGTATTAGATACTCTCATCATTCTATCCATCCCTGCTCTTCTTTCTCTTTGATTAAAACTGACCTGTTTTCTTTTCGAATTATGATAAAAGACCATAGACCATTCCTCTTTCCACAGATCTGATCTAACTGATCTGAGTCTTACTAGCATTATTGGCTTTCATTTCAGATTTCCAGCATCTCAGTTATTTTTGATTTTTATTTCTATTTGTAGCAAGCCTCCTAAGGTGTTATTTCAAACTGCATTCTCATTGGCTGAGCAATGGTGATGTAAAGCTCTCTCACTGGCCAAGCAAGTATGAGCAAAATGGCAATACTCAGTAAACTGCTTGGATGCATTTGGCAAACTGGTGATTTATAAGGTTTTAATTTTTTTCCTGACTGACATTTTTTAAGTAAAATAATTTTGAGTACTGTAAAGCCAAGTACTGTAATGGATCTGTGGAGTGGTATCAAACAGGGTATCAGTGCATTCTCTACTTCTTTGACATTTATGATGTGTTTCATTATTTTAAGGGGTCTCCACATGAATACCAGCACCTGTCGCTATATGTTCTACACACTGTCAAACGGATAATGCCTCCACTGAAGGATTAAGGTCATAATTTTGCTACTGCAAAATAATGCATGTTACTCCTCAATTAAGTCATGGAAAATAATCAGTTTTGATGTGGAGTTTTGTAAAATGAATTCCCATGTAATTTGTGATCTTGCTAAATGCTACTTCGTCCAAAGTTGGTAAGGCTATAAACTAACATATCCCAAGGATTTGATTACCTACATCGAATCCTACTTCAGTGTTTTGAAAGACTTCTAAAGAAAGTGGTTATCAGCTTCTAAAATTCTATCAATTCTGGAAATGGTTCTGTGGATTGAAGGGCAGCAAATTTGACCCTTCATTTCTTTTTAAAAGGCAGATGTAACAGGGAACTGTTGACCTGTTAGCTAAATATCTAAAATGAGAAAATCTGAAAATGAGCAAAATCAGCACTGACTATATCTTAGGAAATTTACATTTAGGTCACCTGCTTGCATGCTTTGGGACGTAACTTCCAAATGGATACGTAGACAACCATGCCAGAGGTTAGTCACGAAGATTTGTGCACTTAAATTTGGAGTAACCATACTGAAATGAACTGAAAGTTGGTTAATAGATGTAAAAGAAATAGAACAGAAATATTGTATATACTGTAGATCTTCCACAGGCTCGTCAGCTGTGACCAGTGGAGTACCACAGGAACCAGCTGTTCATTTAGCTGAGGTGACCAAATGTCATAATTCCATGTTTGCTCATGACACAAAGTCACATGGGACTGTGACTTGGGAAGATAATGTTAAAGAGCTTCAAAGGATAGGCAATCTGAGTAAGTAGCCAAGAATATAATGTGGAGAAATGTGAAATT
This sequence comes from Hypanus sabinus, assembly GCF_030144855.1. Lineage (NCBI taxonomy): Eukaryota > Metazoa > Chordata > Chondrichthyes > Myliobatiformes > Dasyatidae > Hypanus > Hypanus sabinus. The sequence continues at coordinate 38,882,568 of NC_082728.1, read as the reverse complement.
ATGCAGCTTGATGTACAAAACAGAGAAGCAGAGCTATTTTTAAATGGTGATATAATTGGTATAGTTGATGTTTAAAGCAATTTAGGTATCACTGAAAGCCAATGTGCCAATGATTAGGAATGCAAATAGTCTGTTGATTTTTATTAAGAGAGAACTTGACTAAAGTAGTAAAGAGATTTAACTATAATTATATCCAGCATTGGCTGCATGTAGATTTTTGTGCATAGGTTTGGTTTCTTTACCTAAAAAAGAGAAATACATCATAGAGGTAATTGAATATTCAGATGATGGTTGTGGTATGTGGGGAGAAATTGAGTAGACTATTCCTTTATGCTCTGGAATTTAGAAGAACAAGCAGAGATCTTACCAAAACTTACAGAATTCAAAGACAGACCAACAGGCTGTTGCAGGGAGAGGTGTATGCCATTCAGGATTGACACAAAAATCATGCAAAGATTGGTGGTCTTGGAACTCTCAGCCGCTAAGTCCAGTCAAAATAAGAGGTGATAGTTTTCAGAGTATTAAAGGAATCAAATGATATAGGGGTAGTGCTGGAAAGTGGTGTTGAGCAAGAGGAATAGCTATGATTTCTGAAGAAGGACAAGGTAAGTTAGAGGGGCAGCCTATTCAGTCCCCTTTTCATATGTTCTTAAATTATTCAATCAAGAAGCATTTAACATACGTAATTTTGTGAAGGTCATGAAGAATTTTATTTGAAACTTGATGTTAAGTTGCACAAAGTCTGTGGTGCATGTATAATACTCCTTTGAAAATTTATTTTCAGATCTTCATACATGGCATAGTTATCAAAGGGCAGAGTGTTGTTTTTTTTTTGTATTGACATTGATGAATGGTAAGGCCATTCCTGCTGAAACTAACAGTTACTGGAATGGAGCTCTCCTTTGGCACTAGGTAACGATAAACTAGCTTGTTTTGATGCAGTGGAAAACTTGTTGAAACGTTCATGTTTAAACATATTTTTTAAATGTCTGTACACACCATTTTTCCTCTCAGGTTTCCCTCTTGTCTTCTGTGAGCCCAATCATTTGTCCATCTGTCCTGGTCACCTCATTGGTTTGCTCATGTCTCCTACCTATTCTCCATCCTTAAAGCTGCTTGATCTCATGTCTGACATTCATTCTTTTCTTTTGGTATCTCCCTCTGTCACTGATCATCCAGTTACAGGCTTTATCCTCTTAACCTCAACCTTCCACGTTGGTTCCACAATGGGGAAGGTGGCAGGAAAAGAATGTTTGTATGCATATACGTGAACATGGTCAATCTGTCATTACATGGGTCTCATGAATGGAAGAATTCTTGTTTTTTTTTCTGTTTTTCCCTTTTCCAGAGGAAGTTTATTCAGTGCTTACACCATCATATTATTACACCACTATTGTATTCCACTATTCATGCTACTTACTGTCAATAATTTAAAATTAACCCTTCTTCCAGGGTTATATCGATGCCAAGGTGACCCAGGAGAAGAAGCACGAGGTATCTCTGGTTACAATGAAGGCTTTCTGGGACTCATGGGCACCACAAGAATTGAGTGCATTCTGGACTGTTATAATTCTGAGCCTCAGACAAAAGTGACATTGGAGCTCTCACCCTGTATTGTTAGCGCATACATATTGGTCTGGGAGTATTTTTAGGCCAAAATATTTCATAAGAAGAAGTGTGGGCTATCAAGTCCCCCAGCCTGCTTCCACCTTTAAACTGATATTGCCCTACAAATAAAGTTTCTCAGTAGGTTAACATATCCTTTGTTTCTCTTAATGCTCAAAAATCTATCATTGAAAGTACATTCAAACATGCAAATTAAGAACATGATTAGCTGCTAGACTCACAAACCTGGTAAGCTCTTCAATATGATTACGGTTGATCAGATTGTAAATTAATTTCCATCAGATCATATTTAAAGTGGATGTTGATAGGTTCTTGATTTGTTAGGGTATCAAAGGTTATGGGGAGAAGGCAGGAGAATGAAATTGAAAAGAGTAATAAATCAGACATGATGGAATAACAAAGCAGAATCAATGGACTAAATGGCCTAATTCTGCTCATGTATCTTATGATTAGTGCTGATCTTATCAAACACTTACCCATAGAACATTTTCAGCCCTTTGGAGCAACAAAATCCAAAATCTCACAATTCATTCAGTAAAGAAATGATCAACCAAATGTTTCTATTGACGAATTCACTTAAGATTATTAGAAAGAGAACAGTCATATAATATGCACTGTTTTAGAAGAATATCCTCAGATGTATATTTAATTCTCCTACATCAGGATGTAATTCTCTGAACTTACATTAAGTGAAAATTCAATGTATGCTGTATATCTAAACCACATTTTTATGGAGTTAGCTGTGGTAATAAACATATTGATTATGGGGCAAGAATTGCTTGTGGGTCAAGAATTCTCCAACCCCGCACCGATGACTCTTAATCCCATTTCCAACCCACCTCCTCTTCTTCAGCAGCCCACTCTGGTTATCTGCCTGCTTTGGATTTTTTCATCTCTAATTGCTGTCAAGACATCAACTGGCTCAACTTCACTACGCCTCTCTCTCTCTTCCTTGAACCATATCAAATCTAAGTGCAGTGCCTTCCAATCTCTCTGCACCAATCTCAAACTTACCTTCAAACCTACAGACAAAGGGGGTGCTATTGTAGTGTGGCGGACTGACCTTTACATTGCTGAGGCCAGATGGCAACTCTCAGACAGCTCATCCTGCTTACCCCTTGAAAAGCACCCTAGTCTGAACCATCAGACCACTGTCTCCCATGTCATCACTAACCCCATGAGCTCTGGAGATCTCCCATCCTCTGCTACCAACATCATAGTTCCCTTACCCTGCACTGCTCACTTCTACCTCCTACCCAAGATCCACAAACCTGACTGTTTGGTTAGGGCCATTATCTCTGCCTGCTCTGGCCCCTTTGAACTCATGTCCACTTACCTCGACTCCATTCTATTCCCCTTGGTCCAGTTCCTTCCCGCCCACATTGGTGAAACTTCACATGCTCTCGATTTCCTCAACAACTTTGAAATCCCTGGCCCTGATAGCCTCATTTTCACAGTGGATGTCCAGTCCCCATACACTTCTATCTGCAATCAGGAATGCCTTAAAGTTATCTGCTTCTTTCTTGAAAAATATCCAGTCAGTTCCCCTCCATCACCACCCTCCTCCATTAGGCAGAACTGGTCCTCGCCTTCAACAATTCCTTCTTCAGATCCTCCCACTTTCTCCAAACTCAAAGGGCTGTTATAGGCACCCGCATGGGTTCCAGCTCTGCCTGCCTTTTCATTGGCTAAGTGGAACAGTCCATGTTGCAAGCTTTCCTGGTAACGTTCCTTAACTCTTTCTGAGCTGCATCGATGACTGCATTGGTACAGCTTCATATGCCCATGCTGAACTCATTAATGTAATCAATTTACCTCCAACTTCCACCCTGCCTTTAAATTCACTTGATCCATTGGTTTACTTGGGGACACCTCTCTCCCCTTTCTTGATTTCTCTGTCTCCATCTCTGGAGACAAACTTTCTACTGATGTCATTTATAAACCTACTGATTCCCAGGGCTATCTTGACTAGTATATCTCTTCTCACCCTGCCTCTTGTAAAAATCCTATTCCTTTGTCTCCACCACATCTGGTGAGGGTGGGGCTATCACTTATGGGACATCAGAGATGATCTAATTCTTCCTCTATCTTCGATGCTGCTCTTCCCTGCTTCTCCTCCATTTCCCAGATAACTGCACTCATCCAATATCCTCATTCACCCCATCTTCCTGCTGCTTTCCCAGGGGTAGAATTCTTCTTCTCCTCACCTACCATTCCATGAGCTTCTGAACCCAACACATCATTCTTCACAACTTCCACCTTCTTCAACGGGATCCTACCACCAAGCAAGCCTTTACCTCCCCCTCTGCATTCTCTGCTTTCTGCAAGGATTGCTCCCTCTGTGATTCCCTTGTCCATTAGTCCTTTCCCACTAATCACTCTCCTGACCCATATTCCTGCAAGTAACGGAAATGTTACACCTTCCCATTCACTTCCTCCCTCACTTCCATTCATGGCCCCAAGCTGTTCTTCTTGGTGAGGCAACTTTTCACTTTTCAATCAGCTGAGGTCACCAGTGCTCCCGATGCAGCCTCTTCCATATTGGTGAGACCCGATGTAAATCGAAGGACCACTTTGTGGGATACTGATGCACCATCAATAACTCTGAGACGTGAGGCGAGATATAGGCTTTTATTGACTGGAAGAAGGAACAAGCAGCGGTTGACCACCATACTACATCCTGGAGACTGAGAGGCCAGGCTCAGGCCTCAATCGCCTTTATACCGGGGTCTGTGGGAGGAGCCACAGGAGCAGTCAGCGGGGGCGGGGGGCGTGTCCAGACAGGTATATGTAGTTCACCACAGGTACCTTCGCTCCATCCACCAAAAGCAGAATGTACCAATGTCCAACCATTTTAAATCCTATTCCCAATCCCGTTGTGGCATGCCAATCCAGGTCTTCCTCCTCTGCCACAATGAAGCCACTCTCAGGGTGGAGGAGCAAAATGTCATCTTCTACCTGGCCTCCAACTCGATGGCATGAACATCAATTTCACCTTCTGGTAATTTATTTTCTTCTTTTTCTTCTTTTTTATTCTTTCCCCTCCCCTTCTCTCTTCTTCTGTTCCCTAGTCTGGCCTCATACCTGTTCTCGTCACCTGCTTATCACCTCCCTCCTTCTTCCTTTCTCCCATAGTCTGCTCTCTTTTCCTATCAGATTCATTCTTCTCCAGACTTTCACCTTTCCCACCCAACTTGCCTCACCTATCACCATCTAGTTTGATCTCCTTCCCCTCCCCTATCTTTTTATTCTGGCACTTTCCCCCTTCCTTTCCAATCCTGATGAAGGGTCTCAGCTCAAAACGTGGACAGTTTATTCATTCCCGTAAATCTGCATGACTTGCTGGGTTCTTCCAGCATTTTGTGCGGCTGCTCTGGATTTCCAGCATCTGCAGATTCATTTGCGTTCATAAGCATATTTTTCTGGGGAGAAATAGAAGTCTATTCACAGATCACATTGAATTGTTCCAACTTTGAATTTTGGATTTAGTAATTTTTCTGACCAAAGAAACAATATGACAGAGTATGAATTCCATCAGGCACTTAACCCGCTGAAGTAGACTAAACCACCTTTATTCAAAACATTGTGTTGGCTTTCTGCTTTCAATAGCAGCAACAATGCCAGTAAAAAATGCAAGTGCATCCAAGATTTTTGCTGCACTTGATGAAGTTTCCTGTAAAGTGGATCCAGATTTTCTTTAGCTATTCACATAGATTCTCTCAATCTGTTGGCGTGTGACCTTCACGCTCAACACTGTGGTAGTTGAGGGAGTTGAAGAAGGGATGGGTGCAGGGGTCATGAAAAACCCCATTGTCGTCACCAGACCAAACACAAAACAAGGGTCCCATTTGGAACAGCTGTAAGAGATTGCTTAAGGATCTGCCAAAAATAAAACTGAAAGTATGTTCCCACTACATTTTCCTTTGCCCTCCTATATTCCCCCCAGCTCGTCTGGAAATTCATTTTGGGACTGATGTGGGAGTCAGGCTGGATTATTCTGAAACAGGGGGATTGCATCAGACTGGAGTTCCTAAACTGAAGGCTGCTCATCACTTTGGCTAGCCACTAATACCTTTGCAAATCTTAAGCAACAATGCTGGTGAACTAGGCCGAGGAGATATTACATTTCAATCATGCCTATTTGACATATAATTTAATACCAGGATCTTTAAGAAAATGATTTTATTACTGTGCAATTTAAAGGAAAGCCATCAAACCACAAGATACCTGGTTCTGTTATTTCAATGACCATTGTGTCTCCATATAAATATTAGGATTTTCTCCTGCTGAAGGCTCTTCTTTCTCATTGGGTCATTTTCTAGTGTCTGAAGAGGGAACAATGAAGCAGCAAGTAATAATTAGTTAATAAATGCTTCCTCATTTTGCACATTTTATACTTGAGAAAATCATTTTTTTATTTCCATTGAAGTGTTCACTGAAGTGGAGAAAAGAAACCTATCCATAGACATTTGCTTCAACAATTTCCTTCCATTCTATAATTAGCACATATATTTTCTAAATCTCTGAGCAACATGGCCTCCAGTAAATCTTTCACCCAGGCACTATCATTCACACGGCATCAACCAATTCCCTTATGGCTGCAAAAGCATAGACCTGCACTCGTCAGTGGTGCTAAAGTGTATTAATTTATGGTCTTGGCTACAAAATGGAGGCAGAACAGGAAGGGATAATCAAGTTCAGGCTAGGAATTTGTCAGGACTGAAAAAAAGCAAGTTGGTTTCCTATTTTAGGAGGTGTACCTTTTCCAGAATAGCTGAGGATGTGTCATGTGCCCAGTGTCCAACAGTTTGACTGCACCTATATACTTTATTTCAGCTGATGTTTCCTCATGGATAAACAGTGAACTTGGTTCATGGAAAGTCTTTGCCAAAGCTGAAGCAATTATTCCCTGAGAATGAGTCCAGCTTCAGAAATGTACTGAACACCAACTAAGTGTCCCTGAATGTTGTGGTTAAACACCTTTTTTAAATTAGCAAAAAAAATTCAGAATAAAGCTGGCTTCAGTTTTGTTTGGATTAATGTTCATTTAGATCTGGAAGGCTGGGGTGGGGGTGGAAGAGGAGAGTGGGAGATTGATTAATACTGAACAAGTAACTGCATTTATCGAAAAACCAACTGAGAAAGATATCTTGTTTCTGCTGGGTATCATAAACAGAAGGCCATTTGTTTTGCTCTACACGTATCCTAATTCAATATATTTCAGGACCTCCACTCCCTCCAGTTCAAGGGACTCCCCTCTACTTCGAAACAGAGTAGTCCGACAAATGTTAACCCCCGCAGCGTAGAACAATATCATCTTCAATGTACTTATGATGGATCTGATAGGCCAACAAAAACTACGGGTTAGTTTCTCATTGAGTAAATTAGTGAATTGACTCCAGTTCTAATTGTTAACAAACTATGAACATGACACCGAGCTAGAGGTGAGGAATATGAGTTATGCTATGGAACTCTCCACTAAAACAAGAACTTCAACTGGAAGATCGGGAATATTATTTAAGGTTTGGAATGCTAAAATTAAACTTGCAATTTTCCAATGTAATTCAGTCTTGATGTTGAATAAACAAGATTGATTCAAGGCTCTGTCGAAGTATTATACTGACAGGGACATCTGTGCTTTTAAAAGACTGCTAGGTTAATAGTTGCATGAAGAAGCTTTCCATAACTTCAGTGTATTAAGAGGAAATATATTGCTGCATTAACTTTTCATTCACTGTTGAGGTAAGTGTAGTTTTATTGCAAATAGTGCGCTTATAAAAACATATTATAAAATACCTACCAAATTGCTGAAAGTGTTCTAAAGCATTCATTATCCTGCTTGAGTGGAATGTTTTTTTTAGCAGCTCTAGTGCACTGGGGTGACTACAGCTTTCTTAGAATCTTAACTGAAGTCAGTTTCCAGGCATATTTTTGCACTGAGAATCCATGAGGCAGAGTCAAAGACTATTTGGTCTGATCTGAGCAGCTTTCCCTTGTTGCAAAGTTCCAAAGAGGTTTCAGAATTTCCTATTGCACTTCACCCACTTAGGAAAATGTAGACTGCAGCTGACTCAAACAGCCAGCAGCGAGGCCTTTGTCTTGCACCCAAATCCTTGGTGAAATATGAGGATCACTTGTTTGGAGGAGAACAAGATTGCCAGAGAGAAGAATTGACAACTGGCACAGATGGGGCAATGTTAGGCCCAGTTAGTTAAAGCTGTCAAATCTCCGAATGTTTTTGAAACATTTAAAAAGTATGAAAAGTGATTAGTTCTTTCAGTACTTAGAAAGGACCGGGAAAGTTCTCAAAACATCAATGAGTTTAACTAATCTTGTTCTTGCTGCCATTCTCCTCGATTGAAATCAATGGGCAAACTCATCTATGCCATTTCTTGCCAGGTGCAAAATGATCACTTTGAACCCTTGACTTAGGGATGAGGAACAGGCTCCACATCATGCTTCTTGGATTCCTTCAGCAGCCCAATATTAGAATGCATCTGTGAAACAAACCACTAATAGCTGATAGTAGCTTTAAGGCTGATTTATACCTGTATGTATGGGCTACACCGCAGCCTACGCTGTAGCTTTGATTTTCACTTCTTCGTTGCTCTACAACGTAACGAGCATGCGTTGATGTGCGCCAAAACGCCAGTTGGCGGTGGGGTTTCTATGCCACTGTGTTGAGTTTCTTCATGAGAGACATGGATGAGGCAATGCATTTCAAACATTTGCACATGTCGGCAGGTAGGTTTGACGATTTGGTTCGTCTATTTCGCATCCATGTACTCACAGCCTGCAAACATGGCGGAGAAGAAGCAACTGGAAATGCGTAGGAGGAATTGCAATGCTAACAAGTGGACCAATCACAATTGTTGTGGTCTGCATTGCCGCCATGGATAAGTAACTTTTTTGGAGAGGTGCACATCACCCTACGGCGAAAGGGCGCAGTGTAGGTATGGCGTAGGGTACATGGTGCCTACGGTGTAGATGTGATGCACAAGTATAAATTAGCTTTTAGGATTTGTACACTCACACAAGAGCTCCTAAATCTAGGCCAGCAAGTTCTAGGACAAATGCCATTATTTTCACATAAAACTGAGGCTAATGCTTAAATGAGTGCTTTTATTATGTAAGTCTGGATCATACTCAACTCTTAATCTGATGTTGTGGTTTCATTGCATTCCGAGGTTTAAATGCAAAATCTAGGCTGATTCCTGTGTGTAGAACAGAAGCAGTGTCTGTATTGTAATGCTGCAGATTCCATCCAAGGACAAGGATCTGTATTGGTTGCTTGCTCTTTAGTGTTAAGGATGTTGATGATAATAGTCAAGTGGAGTGAGTTTAAGAATCTTGTTTACTTGATAAAAACAGGTTAATTAACTCAGGGCTGCTTAGGTAATCTGGAATTGTCCAAAATGGCTGCCATGTTTATCTTTTCAAAACTCTTTGCCTCGGAGAAAAATATGTGGTTCCTTGAGGTGTTATTAGGTGGTCTCTTAAGGTGTTGCAAAACATCTGATTTGGGTTTTAAAGAAACACCAGACTGGAATTAAAGCAGTTGGCAAGTTGTGTGAGGAAATAATGAACGGTCTGAAAATACAGTAACTTGAACGAACATTAGCAAATAGAAAAGGAGTGAGCTCCCCAGCTCCTCAAGCTTTCCCTGCCATTAATTATGATCTTGTTTGACCCTGTCTCTATCTCTTCTTCTGTGCCAAAGAACCCAATTTCCTGATTTTTCAAAATGTATCTGCTTTCACTTTAAATACTGCCAATGATTCAGCTTCGACAAGGAGGTTACAGAATTCCAGACATTCAGCATCCTTGTGAGAATTTGTTCCTATGCATGTCAGTTTCAATTGCCTGCTACCTAATCTTGAAACCGTGTCATTTTTTCTCTGAAAATTCTCCAATAGGTAGGAACATCTGAAGATATACCTTATCTTGTTCCACCCCCACAATCTTGTTTAAATAAGATCATCCCTCCGTCTTCTAAACTCTCAAAAAAATAGATCCAATGTCTTAGCTACTCAGGGCAGGATGACCAGTTTTCAGTAAGAATCTCTTTTGGCCTGTCTCTAATGTCAGCATATTGAAGGCAGTGTCAGTTTTGAGGGTAAATGTGATATCCTGAACTGGCATTTCTTACATAACGAGCAGAGATCTATTATGCAGACCAGTGACAATAATGTGGAGGACTAGTTTACCATTCCTTACAGAAGCAACCTGAAACTCTATCCAATTAAACCTTAAGGGTAGACAGCATGTCCTAGTATGTTCTGTCAGTTCAGGATCCACATCATCATGTGAAAATTCTATCTCACCACACTTCAGTGCTTGTGATTTGGTTCACTTCCACCCAAAATTATGACAAATCTAGAAACTGCTCACTTTTACTGGAGTTCATAAAACGTACAACAGTACAGCACAGGACAGGCCCTTCAGCCCACAATGTTGTGTCGACCTTATAGCCTACTCGAATATCAATATATCCATTCTTTCTTACATAATCCTCCAGTTTTCTATCAGACTTGCATCTATCTAAGAGTTTCTTAAATGCCCCTATTATATCTGCCTCTATCACCACCCCTGGTAGATCATCCCACGCACCCACCACTCTGTGAAAAGAACTTACTTCTGACATCCCCCACAGTCAGTTCTCCAATCACCTTAAAATGATCTTCTCTTATGTTAGCCCTTTCAAATAGCATACAAAGCTAGATTTGTTCCAACCATAAAAATTTCCGGTCAAGATGCTGGCAGCGTACAATGCTCCCTCAGTCGATATCTTCCAGATAGGTTATGAAAGTGTCTTTATCACTTCTTTTTCATCTGATTTTCACCTTAAATGTGTTCCTGGGACTGTTAGAGCCTGCAGTTTATGGTTTGGAGATTTTTTGAGGGATTCAGCACTTTGCTGTCTCCTGGAAGATTCCGGGAAGTGACCGCATACTTGGATGACCTCAATGCAAAGAAATTTCAAGCCGCGATGCAAGCCAATGTTTGACTCCATTTCGCTGCTTAAAGCGTCCATGAATTGCCAATTAAACCATCGAGGTGAGAGCTTCAGTGCTGACTGGCTTTCTTTAGATCGTTGCCGGAGGAGTCCGTAAGTGGTCTAATGCTGTGTGGTTCGTGGGTAGGCCTCTCTGCCTTGTGTGGTAACCCTCTCTTTCGATGAATCTCTATGATATTGTAGGATGTTCCTGTGTTTATGTTCTGGACTTTTTCAGTCCTTTGGTTTTTATATTCTGTTTTCTTATCGCCCGTTCCTTTTCTGTTTTGTTAACATAGAAACATAGAAAATCTACAGCACAATACAGGCCCTTTGGCCCACAATGCTGTGTCGAACATGTACGTACTTTAGAAATTACCTAGGGTTACCCATTGCCTTCTATTTTTCTAAGCTTTGCATCTATCCAAGTCACTTATAAGAATTATAAATTGTGCAAGGGGAAGAGTGTTTGGGGGTTGATGTTCTGTTACTTTTTGTGCGGGGGAGGGTTTTTTTTGGGGGGCCTATTTTCCTGTTCGTTTTGCATAGGGGGGATTTTGGGGAGGGTTGATGACCGGGGGGGGTCATCTGGGGGGTTGGTTTTGATGTTTCTCTTTGAACGTATTTCATGTTCTTTCTCTGTTTCGTGGGCATCTGGAAAAATAAACATTTCAGAGTTGTATATGGATACATGCTTTGATAATAAATGAATCTTTGAATACTATTGATGATTATAATTGGTTGGAAAGTGCTTCGGGATGTTCTGAAAGCAAGATGGAAATTGCTATATTAATGCAAATTTTTCTTTTCTTTTTGTTGTAATTCTCCAATAAGCCATGAGAAATATTAGGGCTATCAGTGTGTATATTTGAGAATTTAGTTTCATTTTGTTTGCAACCTTGTTCATTTTGAGCACTCTGTAACTGCAAAATATAGGTAGAGGGTTGGCACCAAATTTCTTCTCTCAGTTAAATGTGTCCTTCGATAAGAACAGGTCAGAGGCTGGGTATCCTGTGGCAAGTGGCTCATCTCCTGATGCCCTTATGCCTTTCTAACTTTACAAGTCACTGTGAACAACGTGATAGAATATCTTTCATTGTCGTCATGAGCGCCGTGACTGTCGAGGAGTTTGTCACCATCCAGAACAAAGCAGTTTGCTTAAGTGGTATCTCACCCAATATCCCCAACATTCATCCTCTAAACCACAGAAATGGCAGAACGGTTTCTTATCTAGTTCATTCCAGCAGCACATCCCAAGCCCATGACTTCTACCAAAGAAAGAGATGAAGGTAACATGTGCATAGTAACATCTTCATCTACAGATTCTCTTCCAATTCCACACACCATTCTGACTTGGAAGTGTATCATTAATCCTTCATTGTCTCTGGGTCTAAATCCTGGAATGATCTGCCCCTCAATACTGTAGGAGTATCTTCATCAGAAAGAAGGCAACTGTTCAAGAAGGTGCCTTCATTCAAGAAGAACACTGTCTTCTCAATTAACGAGGGGCAAAATGTGCTGACCTCATATATATGACTTTTTATTGAACTACCTTTGATCATAGTTACAGTATAGTTTTTATTTGATAAAGTCACCAAATTAACCCAATTTATGTTAATGGAGAGGAAAAATTCCGAAGTAAATTTGTTATCAAAGTATGTATACATTATGAACCTTGAGATTTGTCTCCTAAGAGCAGCCATAAGGCAAAGAAACCCAAAAGAACCCGTAAAAAAAGTCTGTCAAACACCCTAATGCGTAGAGGAAAGAAAAAAAAGAATAAATCATGCAAACAATAACTACAAGCAAACTGTGTTCTGAACTGAAGTCCACAAACAGAGTCTGAGTGAGGTCCATGGTTCAGCGAAGAGCTGAGGAAATGTCACAGTGTAGTGAGCTGAACCGGCCTTCTCCTGCCTCAGGCCTCAACATCCTGTCCTTTCCAATCTCAGCCAGTGCCCAAATCACCATCCAAACGTTGGGTTCAGTCGCTTCGATTCACCTTGCTCCTGGACCCCACTATCTCAATTTGACCTCTCGCATTTAAATTGATTGAACTTCCAGTCTTCTTCACTCTCGTCAATGGGCCCGCTGCCTCGCCTTGTCTCGGTTCTGCCACATCGGATTAGAACCTTAGAAAGTTATTGACAAGAACAGGCCATTCAGCTCAACAAAGCTTGTTAATTCCTATTCACATAGTGTATTGAAGTAACTATCTAGTTTAGATTTGAAAGTCTGTAAGGTACTATTCTCAACTACACAACTAGGTAGTTTGTTCCATGTGACCATAACTTGCTGTGTAAAGAATTGCTTCCTGATGTTAGTCTGAAATCTTTTAACCAGTCTCCACCTATGGCCCCATGTCCTTGATGATGGATTAACTTTGAAGTAGCATCTGGCATCCGCTTTACTTATATCCTTAATGATTTTGAACACTTCTTTCATGTCTCCTCTCATTCTATGTCTACTTAAGCTAAAAAGGTTTAATTCCTTCAATCTTTCTCCATAGCTCATACCCTGCAGACCTGAATTGAGTCTAATTCCTTCACTGGACTTGCTCCAGTGCCTTTGCATCCCACACAAAATATGGAGATGAAAATCGCACATGGTATTCAAGGTGAGGCCTCACAAGTGCATTATACAGCTTAAGGAGTTCTTGATGTGAACTTTACTGAGTGTATTATATAGCCCAACATTCTATTAGCCTTCCTAATCACTTCCGTGCATTGCCTGGATGTTGATAGTGATGCATCCAGCAGGACACCCAAACCCTTCTCACACAGTGCACTTTGTAGCTCAAGACCCCAGTGTATACTTTACACATAGGAAGTAGAAATATTAGATTTAAATACTGTACGTCTGCCATTTATCTGCCCACATCTGGATTTTGTTTAGATTAATTGTATTGATTCTGCTGCCTGAATGCTATTAGTCTGCCCCCCGCCTATTTTGTGTCATCAGCAAACTTACTAGTTTATTTGTTATGTGCTTATCCAAATCATTAATGTAAATTAAAAACAATAGTGGCCCCAAAACCGATCCCTGCAGAACCCCACTTTTAACATCTTCTAGGTGTGAAAATAATCCTCCCACCATGACTTATTTTCTGTTTTTGAGCTAATTCAGCGCCCATTTGCACATCTCCTGTAATTTAGTTATTAGTCTCTAGTGGGGTATCTTGTCAAAAGCCTTCTGAAAGTCCAAGTAAATGTTATCAACCGCTCTATTGTTATCATAAATTTTAGTTGCCTCTTCACAGGACTCCAGCATATTAGTAAAACATGATTTCTCCTTTCTGAACCCATGCTGGCTTTCTGAAAACAGGCTTGTTCTTATCATCTACATTAACATCTCAGTTTTTGTTATTGTTTCCATCATCTTGCCTACGATACATGTTAAGCTTACTGATCTAGAGTTAGCAGGATTAGTACTGTCAACCATTTTATATACTTGGACAACATTAACCCATTTCCAGTCCTTAGGGATTTCACTAGTCTTCACGGACTTTTGAAAATAACATGTTAGAGCTTTGTATATATAATCACAGACCTCTTTAAGTACTCTTGGATATATATTGTCTGGCCCTGGAGATTTATTAACTTTCAGTCTTTTCAGCTGAAGCAGGACTTCACTTTCTTAGATCTCTAAGTCACTTAAAACAACTTTTTTTTTCTCTACACTTACTGGCATTTTGCTAGCATCTTCGCAGGTGAACAGTTAAGCAAAATATGAGTTAAGAGTGTCTGCTATGTCCTTCTCTGCATAATTTAACCCCACATTATTATTCCTAATACACTTAACTTCCTCCTTGACTTTTTCTTTTATCTCTAAAATATTGAAATCTTAGCATCATCAGCAAAATCCTTCCCAACCTGCCTTTTGGCAATCTGAATTTCCCTCTTGACTATAGCTCTTATATTTTCATATGCTATGTGGTTAACATCATTACTATTTCTTCTGTATTCCTTATATAGCTGTCTTTTCTGCAATGTTTTTATGTATATGTTCCTTCATCCATGCAGTTGATCGATTTTTTATTGCTTCTTCCAACCTTGGGTATGAACAATTCCTGCACTCAGTGTATTACCTCCTTAATTGACCCTATTGTTCCTCAATTGATTCAACGTCAAGTAGTTACTTCCAGTTTACCTGCTGAGGTCTTTGGCACATCTGCACAAACTTTGCCTTTCTGAGATTCAATTCAAATTCAGTTTTTTACTGACATACTCTCCCAAAAAAAAACTGAGACTAGCAATGTTATGATCACTTGTTCCTAAAGGCTCAACAATTTCTGTACTCAAAATTCTGTCCTGATTGTTGAAGACTATCAGATCTAGACAGGCCTCTTCTCTTGTTGGTGCATTAACACACTGAGTCAAAAAACAATTACTCAATCACTCAGTGAATTCACTTTCCTGTAACCATTAGTCACTGGGTTCTCCCACTCAATATTTGGGTAAGTAAAGTCACCCATAACTATAACATAACCCTCAGAACTTGCTTTTTTAGATATTCTGATAGAGTTGTTCGATAAAATCACTATCAGCATGGGGGGTGGGGGTGGGGTCTATAACACACACCCAGATTATTCCTTTATCCTTATAGCTTTTGATTCTCACCCAGATTTCTTCACTAAGTCTCGATTCATCCTTTCCATAAGCAACCTCACATTTACATTCTCTCGTGTATATGACCACTCATCCAGCTTTACAATCTTGTCTATCTTTCCTAAGTAAAGTATATCCTTTAATCCTATATTCATCACCATCCTTTGAGGCCAGCCAGATTTCTGTTATCGCTATTATATCATGTTACATGCACTTGCATATAATTCCAACTGGTTTAGTTTATTCTCAATACTTGCATTTACACAGGCCATGCTTAGTCTATTACTGATGTTTTTCATCCTATTCCTACTTCTATATTTTTGAAGCCTATAATCACTTTATGTCCTAATATGTTATTCACTATTAAGGTGTTCAAACAGTTGGGCCCAACCTATTCTAAGTTCCCTGACCCCTGCCCCTCCCCCCATTCCCTGGTTCAAACAGTCCTCAACTAATTGATTCATATGCCTGCCCAGTACACCGGTGCCCCTCTGGTTCAAATGCAACCCATCCTGGCAGTACAGATTCATCTGCCCCAGCAGGCACCCCAATGCCCCACAAACCTATGCCCGTCTAACCTACACCGTGATTTGAGCCACGCATTATATCTTCTAATTTCCTCCACCTTACCTGGACTGGCATGTGGCACAGGCAGAACTTCCAATAAGACCACTTTGTCAGTTATGCCCTAAACTTTCCACGTAACTCTTTAAATTTGTCTTGCAGAACTGAATGCCTGCCCATACCTAGGTCATTTGTTCCAATGTGGGCAGTGACTACTGGATCCACCCCAGCTCTGGTCAGGAGCTTATCTACTTGTCCAGGGAGGTGTTCCTGGTAGGTAACACACCGTATGAATCTCCTTGTCCTTACATGCATTATCCTCAACTCCCCTGATAATTGAGTCCTCTACTATCGCTACTTCCTTTTTATGGGGTTTAAGTTTAGGATTAGAGAGGGTCCTGTGGGACTCTTCTCTTCTGCCTACCACTTCAGAACTTTCACGGTCATTGTCGAACATTGCTAGACACTCAGAACTCTGGGGTTGATGCTCCTGGAAAGTGTGAGCCTCTTACCCTGTGTTTCCTTCCTACAGTTACCCACCTGTTTCTTCCTTTCTGGTCTGGAGTATTAACCTGTGGCTCTCTGAGGGTGCACACTGTCTCTGTAAAGGACATCTGGCAATTCTCCACAACATTGCAGGTCAGCTATCTCCTCTTCAAGGTCAGCCACCTTGTTTCTGTGGAGTTGGATTAGCTGGAATTTCTCGCATATGAACTCTCCAGGGAGCAAGTTTCCATGAATCTGAATATAAAATATAGAAACATAGAAAACCTACAGCGCAATACAAGTCTTTCAGCCCACAATGCTGTGCCAAACACATGCTTACTTTGGAAATTACCTAGGGTTACCCATATCCCTCTATTTTTCTGAGCTCCATGTACCTGTTCAGGGGTCTCTTAAAAGACCCTATTGTATCCTCCTCCACCACTGTCAATGGCAGCCTATTCTATGCACTCTAGCCATTTCAGCCCTGGGAAAAACCCTCAGACTATCCACATGGTCAATGCCTCTCATCATCTTATACACCTCTCATCCTCTGTCACTCCAAGCAGAAAAGGCCAAGTTCACTCAACCTATTCTCATAAGGCATGCTCCCCAATCCAGGCAACATCTTTGTAAATCTCCTCTGCACCCTTTCTATAGCTTCCACATCCTTCCTGTAGTGAGGTGACCAGAACTGAGCACAATACTCCAAGTGGGGTCCAGCCAGGGTCCTACACAGTTGTAACATTACCTTTTGGTTCTTAAACTCAATTCCAATACTTGATGAAGGCCAATGCACCATATGCCTTCCTAACCACAGAGTCAACATGCGCAGTAGCTTTGAGTGTCCTATGGACACGGACCCCAAGATCCCTCTGATCCTCCACACTGCCAAGAGTCTTGACATTAATTCTATATTCTGCCATGATATTTGACTTACCAAAATGAACCACTTCACACTTATCTGGGGTGAACCATCTACCACTTCTCAGCCCATTTTTGCTATCAATGTCTCACTGTAACCTTTGACAGCCCTCCGCACTATTCACAACACCTCCAACCTTTACGTCATCAGCAAATTTACTAACCCATTCCACCACTTCCTCATCCAGGTCATTTAAAAAAATCACAAAGAGAAGGGGTCCCAGAACAGATCCATGAGGCACACCACTGGTCACCGACCTCCATGCAGAATATGACCTGTCTACAACCGCTCTTTGCCTTCTGAATCCACAGAGCAATGTCCCCATGGATCCCATGCCTCCTTACTCTCTCAATAAGCCTTGCATGGGGTACCTCATCAAATGCCTTGCTGAAATCCATATACACTACTGCTCTACCTTGATCAATGTGGTTAGTCACATCTTCAAAATATTCAATCAGGCTCGTAAGGCACAAGTTGCCTTTGACAAAGCCATGCTGACTATTCCTAATCATATTATGCCTCTCCAAATGTTCATAAATCCTACCTCTCAGGATCTTTTCCATCAGTTTACCAACCACTGAAGTAAGACTCACTGGTCTGTAATTTCCCAAGCTATCTCTCCTCCCTTTCTTGAAGAAGGGAACAACATCTGCAACCCTCCAATCCTCTGGAACCTCTCCTTTCCCCATTGATGATGCAAATATCATTGCCAGAGGCTCAGCAGTCTCCTCCTTCGCCTTCCACAGTCATCTAGGGTACATCTCGTCTGGTCCCGGTGACTTATCCAACTTGATGCTTTCCAAAAGCTTCAGCACATCCTCTTCTTAAAGTCTATATGTTCAAGCTTTTCAATCCACTGTAAGTCATCCCTACAATTGCCAAAATCCTTTTCCATAGTGAGCACTGAAGCAAAATTCAATAAGTACCTCTGCTATCTCTTCCCGTTCCATACATACTTCTCTGTCATACTTGATTGGTCTTATTCTCTCATGTCTTATCCTCTTGCTCTTCACATACTTGTAGAATGCCTTGAGGTTTTCCTTAATCCTGCTCACCAAAGCCTTCTCATGGCCCCTTCTGGCTCTCCTAATTTCATTCTTAAGCTCCTTCCTGCTAGCCTTATAATCTTCTAGATCTCTATCATTACCTTATTTTTTTCAACGTTTTGTAAGCTTTTCTTTCCTTCTTGACTAGATTTTCAACAGCCTTTGTACACCACAGTTCCTGTACCCTACCGTCCTTTCCTTGTCTCAGTGGAACATACCAATGCAGAACAACATGCAAATATGCCCTGAACATTTGCCACATTTCTGCCGCACATTTCCCAGAGAACATCTGTTCCCAATTTATGCTTCCAAGTTCCTGCTTGATAGCTTCATATTTCCCCTTACTCCAATTAAACGCTTTCCTGACTTGTCTGTTCCTATCCCTCTCCAATGCTATGGTAAAGGAGATAGAATTGTCATCATTATCTTCAAAATGCTCTCCCACTGACAGATCCAACACCTGACCAGGTTCATTTCCCAATACCAGATCAAGTACAGCCTCTCCTCTTGTAGGCTTATCTACATATTGTGTCAGGAAATTTTCCTGAATACACCTAACAAACTCCACTCCATCTAAACCCCTTGCTCTAGAGAGATACCAATCAATATTTGGGAAATTAAAATCTCCCACCACGTTATTATTACACCTTTCCAGAATCTGTCTCCCTATCTGCTCCTCAATGTCCCTGTTACTATTGGGTGGTCTATAAAAAACACCCAGTAGAATTATTGACCCCTTCCTGTTCCTAACTACCACCCACAGAGAATCGGTAGACAATCCCTCCATGACTTCCTCCTTTTCTGCAGCCGTGACACTATCTCTGATCCCTCTATGCTATGCCCCTGTCTCTTTTGCTTCCATCCCTGTCTTTTCTGAAACATCTAAAGCCTGGTGCTTGAAGTAGCTCTTCCTGCCCCTGAGCCATCCAAGCCTCTGTGATGGTCATAACATCATAGCTCCAAGTCCTGATCCACGCTCTAAGCTCATCTGCTTTGTTCATGATGCTTCTTGCACTAAAACAGACACATCTCAAACATCGG